>NW_018127919.1:362530-399686 GCF_001952655.1 Monopterus albus
TAATAATTCTGTAGTATATTACTTGTGTGGTGTAGAGGATAATTATTTATGTAGAGATATTGCTTAGGATTTAAAAGTTGTAAGATGATGTCATGGGGTAGGACTAGATAAGTCTGACTTCTTCCTACTCCATTCAAGCATGTACTAGGTATAAGTAAATTGATATTGGATTATTATTGTTGGATATGTGTAAAATTACATGTGTTGACATATCAACTGTTTTACATGCTTGAAAGAATAAATCAAATCAAATCAAATCAACATCCTGAACTGGGAACTCAGCGTACCATAACCTGGGGCTTCCAAGCTGAATTTGAATGGCTGATGTGGTCCAGTCCGCTTTGCTTTTCCACTGTATTATACTGTTATACACCAGGGGGAGGCTGAGCACCTCACACACAGCTGAGTAGGCAGCTTCAGGTCACTGACCATAGTGTTACTCTTGCAACAAAATCTTGTAACACAGACAGACAGACAGTTTTTTTTAAACAACTGTTTAGCAAACAGAACACAGACTTGTAGAACATCTTCACCACTTTGCCCACAGGTCACTCACTGAAGTCACAGTTTTACCTTTAAATCTGTGTATGTTCACACACCATGTTTGTAATACTAGTACTTGAGCACCACTCCCCCTGTCAGTACCTGGAACTTGATTTAGTACTACTGTACCTCCTGAGGGAATCTGAAGTTAACTTATGGGAACTCGTTTCCAAAGTGAGCAGAGAACAGTGGAAACAAAAGCAGAACCCAGGACAAGGGGTACAGATTTCATTGTGGGTCAGTAGGTTCCTACAGTGGAAAAGGCCTAATAGTGTTTGTTGTCCCCCAGTGTCAGATAACTGGATGAAAATAATGAATAAATGTAAATAATAAAAATAATAAATGCACTGAATAAAAATGAATCCAATGGCAGATTCTCTAATCTGTGTTGCTGCGTCTTGCAGATGGAGGTGGAGTGTGCTCTGCTGGAAGGGGAACAGGAGTCAGAGATGGGTCAGCTGCAGAGGGAAAAGGAGCTTCTGGACCAGCTTAAGGAAAAGATTCATAGTACTGAAAAGACAAGCCACGGGGACAAGTCTCAGGTAGAAATTTGTAAAATTAGCAAAAATTACAATACAAGCATCACATTCTAGAGAGAGGTTCTTGCCAGATCATCTGAGATGACCCTGGATCTTTATTAGTTCAGGACAGTCAGAGGTGAGTAAGGAAAAGGCTGGCATCACGACTCATTGTGCAGACAAGGGTGCTTAATTAAATATTAAAGCTTCCCCTAGAATGGAAAACTAAAAATAACCTGAAACCGCATCATTTGGAAAAACATGAAACTTAACACATGCATTTCACATAACATCTGTTTTATACTGGGGTGAAATGCTTGAACCCTGAGTGTAAAATAGCATCAAACACTGTTCTGAAAACGCCATTGATGGATTTCTACGACAGCATGCATCTTACTAAACTGAATCTTAAAGCTCTCCTCTTGCCCTTGAAATAGATCCAATTCTTAGTATATTCTGACCTATTCATGTGCTTTTACTTTTAAAATTAGGATTCTCTGTATGCATATGTGGTGTTTCTCAGGGTGCTGAGGAGCAGACAAAAAGTTTGGAGGATCTGGAATTTCAGAAACTGGAGAGAGAAATTAATCAGGATGAGGAAAAAGAGAACCAGAGCCAAGAGGTGCTGCGAGAGATCGCTGAGTGTCAGCGTCTTACTGTCACACGCAAGGTACTGTGTGACTGAGTATGTAGCAGAGCATGTACGCTACATGTGACACTGCAGTTAATGCTGGCTACTGTATCACTCTGCAGTGTCTTAATTTTCAGTATCTACACTACTACAACAGAATGCGCTTTAGGTGAGTAGTCAAACCAAAGCCAAGACCAGATCTGAAAGGCCTGCTGTTAGTTAAGGTAGATGTTTAGTGTTAGGATGGACTCTTCGGTGCATGTTCAGTGTTACAATTTCTAAAACAAATTGTACTCTGTGTACATCATGTAAGAACTGTTTGATCCCATTTGATAATAATCTTTGCAAATCAAGTTGAAGCTGATATTGTGCATCACACCAAGTTGTCCTAATGGGGCAAAACAGTAAATCCAAGTACTAACAAACTCTAAAACTTATTATCTGCTGTGTTATCACAGCACTGCTTTGCTTCACACTTTATTAAAATTGCCAGATATTGTGTAATGACACTGTGCTGTTTTTTTTAATTCTCTCAGGAGAGACTAATGACTCTGAAGAAACAGTCCTCACAGATTACGTTACAGGCTCAGCAAGAAAGAGAGAATTTCCAGAGAGAGAAGAGCAATTTGCTCGTCATGCTTCAGAAGGTAGGAAAATTATTTGCTTGCTGATATTGTTAATATTTAATTTTATTTATTTGAAGACGCTGTCCTGATTTCTGCAGGAGAGAGAGAAACTGGTGTCTTTGGAAGGGAAGTATGCAGAGTTGTCTGAGGGGCAGAACTTCCCTAACAACCCTGTAGCCATCAAAGAGGTAGGAGTCAGATCATTTATATTTCCACAAGGATCGTGCACAGTGAATGACCAGTTTTAAAGCCCTTGCCATTTTTATCCTGTTTTATGCCTTGTGATGCCTTTCATTTCTGTGATTAGCATTTACACTCCCTGAAGGAAAGGAGAAAAAGCAACAAAGAAAACTCTTCCCACCCAAGTGACAGCCTCCCTCATAAGAGGAACCAGCAGCTCCTCACCTCTTATGGCAGATCTCTGGGGCGCACGATTCCTCCCAAGGTCATTACCTTCTATTCAAAAGTAATCTGAGTGGGCATTAAGGTTGAATGCAGTAGGATCAAACTGCCAGAGATTAACTATTGATCTTTAAAGAACTATTAGCACTCGATCTTATTTAAAGCATACAGCAAGAATTACCTAGATTTGAATAAAGCTTCAGAAAAACGGTTTCATTATGATGGTGCGCCTTCTGATTCTCAGACATGGGGATTTCATTGGTTATTTGCATCCACAAGCATTTGAGATTTTTGTCCCTTGAGAATGTTCCACTCAAACAGGAATTCTCATTTAGTCTTGCGACACCAATCCAGCTCATGAAGTGCTTTGTTAATTAGAGAAGCATGTAGTCATGTAAAGGTGCCTGTTCCTGAGCAGTCTGTGCTGCTGTTTCCTCCTCAGGCTCACTTGCCTCTGTCCCAAAGCTCCAGCTGTGGCAGTGTCATCCCTCAAGGTTTCAGTTTCTCCCCCCGGGACCTGAACACCCGCCGCCTGCCCAAGAGTGAGTAAGAGCACCACGCTGTCACATCTTGTCTGTAACAAATCTATACAGCGTGACCAGCTTTAAACCTTAGGTTGTATACTGTACTTGCATCAGGATGTGAAATGCTGTTGTGATTCAATAATCTTTAGCACTGCACAAAGGAAGCTACATTTAATCCAAATCCAATATTGGGGCCCGTCTGTTTATTAGAGCAGAAGTGATTTAAATTATACAAGATAGGAATTCGTGATTGAGACAAATTACTTGTTTATACCAGAGCCTTAACAGACAGGTTGAGACATTGCGGGGTCAAAAACGGCAGCAGGTCACGTTACTCATGTACCTTCAAATACTGTAGTTTCAAACTACAAATTTAGCTCCATAGTTTTCTGTAGGAAACTGAGATTTATCAGCAAATTACCATTTTGACTCCTACATCCATGCAAACAAATTTTGTTCTGTTGTAGATTCTCAGCTAATTTAGCTAGTTAACCAAGTACCTAATCTGTTAGTGACTATTTGAGAGCGACAGTCAAAAGGTTGTATGATGCGTTTTGACATGTCACAAGTATAACTGCTACTGATTTTAACTTCTTACTTTAGAAGATAGTCAAGATGATGCTGCTCCTAATGTTTGGAAGTAACATTCTCATGATCCCCATTACTGTTAAAAAATAAAGTCCTTGTAGAGTCAGTGGAGATGTCACTCCTTAAAATCCACTCTGGTTTGGACAGCTCAAAACAAGTAAAGATGTGTTAAACATGGCTGCATTTATAATCCTTAAAACTTTACAAAATGTCATTCAAGAAATGCATACGTTAAGCACTACAGCATTTGAATAAATTTTATGTATTCAAAGGTTTTCTTGAAGGTTTTGTGTCTGCAAACTACAAAACACTACTTACTACAATGACTATGAAAGTGACTCATTCTTTTTCTAACCTGCACTGTTTATGTTAGTGCAGTGTGAAAACTACACACTGATAGAGATGAACCCGATTAAAAGGCCAGTGTCACAGATTGTAACTAAGAGTCTTTATCAATGAGCTGGAGAGGGATGAGTGCTGGTAGCAGTGTAGCTCTGACAAGGCACGGTGACAGTAGACAAAGTCACTGAGGGAAGAAAACACTTGCTCCTCCACAGGCAGGAGTCCTGGTTTAATAGCAGAGTGGGTTCAGCAATCCAGAGAGGCAGATACTATAACTCACAGTATTACAGGGGCAAGGCAGCAGAGAAGTCAAGAATCCAATCCAAAAGCCTGATATTACAGTCCTTCAGAGACAGGGTAGGGGCATAGTCAAGCTGTCAATCCAAAGGTCTGACTGAGTTCATGGTCTTTCAGAGGCAAGGCTGAGACGTAGTCAAAATTCAATTCCAAAGGTCTGGTGTTACTCACAGTCTTTCAGGGGCAAGGCAATGGTGTAGTCATGGTTCAAATCCAAAGTTCTGGTCCAGTTACACAAAGGCACAAGAGATACAGGTACAGAATGACTGGAGAGTTGAACACACAGTCAGAACAATCTGACAGCTTCTCTGAGGGATGAAGCTGCTTATAAGAGGGCATGCACAGGCGTGTTCAATCAGGACAGGTCAGGATGGTTGGTGTGATGAAGTAAAGTGACTGGGAGTGAGAGCAGGGTGGAACAGGAAGTGTCTCGTAAAAATAAGAGCCAGTTACAGGAAGTGGAGCTGGAGTTCATGACAGTTAATCCTATTCACCTTTTACAACATGTTGACTCCCATTAAAAGCCCTTAGCTTTCTTTAGTTTGATGGATCACTATTATATGGCTCCGTTCCTGCAAACAGATTTTGTAAATCTACTATATGATTAGAAAATGCTCTCCTGTTTAGCCAAACTGAACTGCATTGTTGTTGCTGTGATTTGGTACGTTAACATAAGATCATGCAAGCTGAGGGTATTTTCAGTTTGTTTCTGTTATATTCTCCCCTGTGGGCAGGCAGCAGCCATGCACACATAAATGAAGAGAGACCAAGAAGAAGTGATTTTTGCAGCAGGATGGTGTCTGAGGCCAGTGTGTTCCTGGACTCCTTTTCTTACCCGGACAACAGCCAGGCCTCAGATACAGTCAGCGTGGACAGCTCTGACAGTCTGGAGACCAGCTTCTCCGCCTGCTCACCGGACAATATCTCCAGGTTAGAGAAGAATGATGATGATGTAAGATCAATTCGAAGAGTTAAAGCAGAGCCAATATGTGTGAATCAGAAGAAGAGGAGTTGTGTTTTCAGTAAATAACTGAAGAGTTAAGACAGATGTTCTGACAAACAGGAAGAAAGTGTTTTTGGTTTTTTTAAAGGCCTTAATGCTCCGTGTCAGATCAGTGACAATCATGTCCACGTTATGTCTAGCTGCTCTTTCTCTCTTTCATACACATTATCAGATGAATTCACTTTGTCATGTTTAAGGTGGACTTAGTTCATTATTAAAGAAGTCCCACATCATGGCAACATTACAACCAGGTTTTTTCCTTGGAATTTAAGCAAAAACCTGAAAACTTCAAACCTGCATTCATTTTATGTTGGGTATTTGTACAGATGAGTTTATTTGCAAGGTGTCATATGTTTGACAAATTGTGTTTCCATTTTCCATCAGTGCTAGTGCATCCAATATGGCAAAGATCGAGGAGATGGAGCGTTTACTCCGAGAGGCCCAGGCTGAGAAGGAGAGACTCCTTGAGTATCGGGTAATGTGCCAAACCTCACCAAAAAACCTATTGGGTATGGCCCAATCCTGGTTCTTATTTTTATCCTTACCCCTCCTCATTTTTGAGTGCTCCCTTGTTTTTGAGCAGTAGTGGCTGAAATCATCCCCTATGACCTGGGACAACTAGTGACCTCTGCCTCATCAGTAGTTAATGATGACAGTTAAATAAAAAGACGTGACGAACACGGAGTGCTGTCTTCAGCTGTGGTGATCTCTCTTGCACAGGCCTTAAGTATCAGCTTGCAATTTTCAACAGCAAATAAAAAAAATGTTCCTGACACCAGGGAATGTAGGTGGATTTGTTTGAGGTGTGTAGCATCTATTGCACATACCTTTTGTTGTAGTTAGCCTCATACCACCCAGTTTGGAGCCTGCCTCTGAAAACCCTCCATTTGAAAGGCTATGCAGCCCTATCACTTCGCTCTATCCCCCATCCTAAAGAGAATCAGGACACCCTTGCCACTACAAAACAGAGGGGTAAGGCTAAGAGGTAGTGGCAAGGACTGAATTGGGAGTGGGCCTATGTGGTTGTGAGTGTCTGATGATGGATGTAATTTACTGTATGTGTCAGGAGCGTGAGATGGAGATACGCAGGCAGGCACTGGAGGACGAGCGGAGAAGAAGGGAGGAACTAGAGAAACGACTGCAAGAGGAGACAAGCAGAAGACAGAAACTTGTAGAGAGAGAGGTGAAGCTCAGAGAGAAACAAAGATCACAGGTAATCAGAACTACAGAGAAGAAGAGGTTGAAATCTTATGTCTTTTTTTCATTACTAGCTTCATGTAAATAATTCTTGAAGAAAGTAGAGTACCATGTTTATATCTGTTAGGTACTTTCATTGCTTGTTTCCATAGTCCCGGCTGTTGACCCGCTACCACCCTGTAAGAAAAGATGATTTTGATCTTCATGACCACATTGAGGCAGCTGGACACAACCCGGACGCTTGCTTCCATCTGGCCATCACTGATAAAACCTGTCGAGGCTTCCTGATCAAAATGGGCGGTAAGATCAAAACCTGGAAGAAACGTTGGTTTGTCTTCGACCAGAATCGCAGGACACTCACCTACTATGCAGGTGAGCACCTCCTCCTCTCAGTTCTATGTTGAAAAGGTACAAAATGTGACACAAACTCACTGCAGGCCAGGCCATTTTGAAGCTATGCCAGGATACGTTGGACACTGAAAACAAAGTTTGATCACAGTGTGAAACAGTTCTGTCTATATTCTCCTCTGCAGACAAACATGAGACCAAGATGAAAGGAGTCATTTACTTCCAAGCCATAGAGGAAGTGTACTATGACCATTTAAAGAATGCACACAAAGTAAGTCAGTTTATATTCCTGCATGTTCGTGTCTGTGATTTTTAGCATCGAGCATCGTCTTACACCTGCTCCATTCTTTTAAAATTTTGTTGACCTCCATTTGTCCTCTGCTTTTCTCACCCAATTTGTCTCCCTCCCACATATGCATCTCCTCATCCCCCTCTTCTCTATTCTCTGTTATTTAAAAAAAATCTTAAAATTACACTCACTTCCACACCCAAGAGCCCCAACCCTTCGCTGACCTTCAGTGTGAAGACCCACGATCGGGTGTACTACATGGTGGCTCCATCTCCTGAGGCCATGCGTATCTGGATGGACGTTATTGTTACGGGTGCTGAAGGACACATGCATTTCATGTTGTAACTGATCCCAGCAGACCAAGATCCGCACTGCTGTGCTTCTTTGCTAAACTTTATGTGACGTGAAAAGATTTACGGTGCTCTGTTTGTAGAGCTGAGATGTGTGTTCATTAAGGCAACTCAAAATGAACTTCTGTTTATAGTTGTAGTATTTGTAGCCTACAAGGACAAGCCATGCTCAGAAGCACATTTTATGGTGTAATCATGTTTAAGAAGTCAAAAGGATTTATATACAAATTTCATAATTAAGCTACAGTAATTTTTTAAAATGTGCTTATGTACTGTGAGTAGCAGAAGCATCACCAAAACTTGTAATAATTTAGCTTTATTTTTCCAACTTCTTTATGCAAAATCTCTGCTTTATGTTTAAATCATCAGAAACAACATCTGCCACACTGCTACATTGTGGTACACATAGATATCACATCTGTCTAAAGCATGACAGGTTTTTCACAGCTGTGATTTACTTATCCCACATTTTGTACTGTAGGTCCACCTCTGTTTCTTTTACTTCTCTTTCTTCCATTCTCTCTCTGTTTCTTGTTTGACTCATCTTTTTGGCATTTCTGTATCTTACTCAGACTGAATTTTATTTCCTGTGAGCGTCAGGCTCTGTTAGTGCGTTACAACTTCTCGATCATCTTTTCCCAGATAATACATATAACCCCCTCTGTATTTGTAGTTGGAAGAAAGCACATTTGTCTCTTGACTCAGATTTATTACTTCTATATTGTCTTTAATATCCAAATGCTTTATTTTCCTCACGTATTTTGATTGCTGCTGCCAGGCTACCAGCATTAAGCCGGCCTTCCCTGCCTATTTAAAGCAGGGAGAATGTCATCATACATATTTTTTCAAACCACATGCATCACTTTTATGCCAATGAGCCTTGATTTGAGCTTATCTTTGCATAAGCAAACTTCATTCATGAAGGAGAAATGATTATAGGCACATTTTTTCATTTTATTTTTAATTATTTGTAATTGTTGACAAATGTTTTTTACTCAGCAAAGTAGAAACTTTGCCCAAATTACAGTGGTACTGTGTTTCCTGCCTACTACTGTGCAAGTCTAGCTCCATCTGTTCATAATGGAGGCTGCGGGCCTGATATGACGAGGCCATGTTGTGCAGCAGTGATGCAGTATGTGCCGCATCACCTGCGTGTTCTTACACTAAAGCATTTCATTATTTCCACCAGCAGAGGTCCTCACAGAGTTGTTGCACTGATATGATGTAATGCAATGGCTGGTCGGCCCATAATGTGCCTGCTAAAATAAATGAGCACTTACTATGCTTATCAAAGTCGAGATTTGCTTTTTGAAAGCAAAATCAAAATCATCCTGTTTAGGATTATAAACACCAAATGATTTTCATGATTATGTTTTAAATGTGTCAAAAATAACACATTTCACCTGTAAACTATTGGACTCTTTACAGTAGTCTGACTGTAATTGATAATGAAAGCCCACTTTACCACAGAGTGGCCAACAGGTTTACACACTGCACTGCTTGCTGTTTGTCTTGTGCTGGTTCAGTCCTGCAGAGCTGACAGTGTTACAGATGAGTTGCCTTTGCTGGATGTGTTTCAGTGAACAGCGCTATCTATCAGGTAAAGCATTGTTCACTCTATGAGACACAAGCCTTGAAACCAAACACATTTCTGCATTTATATACAGCAGGCCTATGTAGTTTTTGAATACATTTAATATTTTATATTTTGCATTTGAATCATTGTGATTTGTTGACACAATGCTACAGCTTTTATACTCAACTTAGCATGAATAAATATTTTAGGAATATATACGTATCTCTGAAATGTTATGGTTACTTATTTTGTCTGATGAACATGAACATTATATTTTACAGGGCTGTGAAAACCTGACTGCAAGGGCTTTTTAAAGCTGACATTTTCTTTGTATGCTGTAGCACTAAAACGGTGCTATAAATCCCACCATGGCACGAGAGTGTGTTTTCCCATGGATATTGAGTACCTTAGCATTATTTTTACACTGTTTTGTAATGTATCACCATGGGAATGAGTGGCCTTATTATTTAGAGCTGCACAATGCCCCTGTGGTGCAGTGTAACTTAATCTTTTCATCAGATTTCTTAAAGGAGTTTGCCTCTTATTTATCTTATAATAGCCTTGATAATACCACTGTTACGGTGGCATGTGTGATACTTCATCAGTCCCGATTAAATCTGAAGAGTATCTGAAATGTCTCAGAAATTCAAAAACAATATTTTCTGGGAATGAAATCCTGCCTACAGTGGGGTGCAGCCTGTTTTAAAAGATAGAAGAGCTGTAAATCTCCACATCTGTTTTTTACATCATCGAGCTATTCGATAAATGCATCTCTTTTAGTCATCATTGGTGTAGCTGTGTGAGGGTATGAAAGCTCTTGATCAACAGTTTCACTGCATCCACAGACAGAAAACCCAGCCCTGTTAATCAGTAGTGGAGGAAGTATTCCCATCCTTTACTTTCTTTAGTATAAGCACTAAGCTCCATTACAAATACTAATTCTCCTCCATTACAAAAGTCCAGCACTGAAAATGTAACTTAAGTAGAAGTATGTAAGTATAATCAGGAAAATGTACTTTAATTATTAAAAGTTAAAGTTCTCATTACACGGTTATACTATTATACACTATACAATATTCATCAATTAATCAATTTATTTGTAAATCTATTTGCTTTGTAACACATGCAGAAATTAGTGAGAAATGAAGTCACAATTAAGCTGAGCAAAGTGAAACCTTCAAAATATAGCTTTCAAACACAAGATCTAAATAAAGGAAGCATAGCAAAGTGCTACATTTGACTAAATGACTAATTGTTTCAGCTATACTTATATATAATGGTATAAATCAAGTAAATCTGTTAAATGTATTGCAGTAAAAAGTAAAACATGTCCCTCTGAAATGTAGTAAAATGTAACAGAAATGGGAAAGTAATGTACAAGGAACTCAAAACTGTACTTCAGTGCAGTACTTGAGTACTTATATTCAACCACTTGCCTGGTTTAATCTAAGTCAATGTGAATGCATTTTTTACAGAAATTGATAATGTTATGCAAAACAATCCCCCAATGTACTGTGAAGCATTATTATGAAACACAGAACTGTCATAACCTAATAATTCCATTCAAATCAGCGTATTACAGTAAGTGTTATTTTGTCTTATTAGCATGTATAGCATGAGTGTGCTCATTAAATCACACGTTTCCTCCTCCCAACATTTACAGCATTTCATTGGTTGACCTAGTGGGGGTTGGCATGGAAACACACAATGAAGCAGGCTAAATTGGGCTCTAAAGCGGCACATCTTCTCTCTGCAGGCAGAAACAGACATAAACACACACAGACCATAGAGAGCCAGGGGTGGTCTGTGTGCATTCTGAGTGCTGTAATTTTAGTAACATATTTGGGGCCAGGGGCTGCCCTAAAGACAGTGCAGCTGTGTTTGCAGGGAAACACACAAACAAACAGAGCTACTCTGAGACAGTTTATGCAATGTACTGTGGCTCAAATGCTGAGTCCAACATGTTTCCAGGCATGAAAACCACACTGAATTCATGTGAATGGATGGTGACAATAGGCAACAGTCACTGAATATGCCCGTTTCAGTTTCCTTGTTAAAAACTGCAGGAATCCTATTTATATAAAATGTTTCCTGTCATAGAGGGCACAGCATAATTTATCATGATGTGAGCCCTCATAGCCTGATTTAGGCTTTAAGAAGCATGATTATTGACCTATGTGCTGTTTTAGCTGTGATAATTCTAAATCAGAGGAGTTAGCAAGAAGCACACAGTGTGTTGTGTCGGGACCTCGGGGTAAATGTGATCCTTTCTCAGGGAGATGGTTTTACGCTCTGTAGTCTGTCTCAGCACCTGACATAGTGAAATACTTGTGTTTTACTCAGGCAAATGATGGCGCTCTCTTCTCAGCTTGTAGCCTTTGGCCTCCTGAAGTAAACAGAAGTCCTTCTGCGTCACCTCCGCAATTCACCCTTCTTGTTTAGTTTTTATGCTTTAACACCAAATTATTCTTAACATTACCCATCTTCCCATCCTTAGCCTGTGGTTTTATTCTCATCAGAAGCTTTTAAACATTTAGTGTGTGTGTTTTTATGCAACATTGTATATAGTTCTTATAATTCACTCTAGTCTTTTATGTTCCAATCATTTGTTGTTTCTACTTATCAAAGTAATACTAGGGGTCCAAATCAAGTGATTCACCTCTGTCCAAAGGGAATTATTTAGCAATAAGAATAGGAATGCACACAAATTCATAAACCCCTTTCCCTTGTAGCAGATTGGCCAGGCTCCACTGACATTCATGGGCTTACTATTCAGGTCAGTGAACTTGGAGTGCGGATGATGTGGCAATGATGTTGCAATGAGGACACACACTGAAACCAGACTGTAGTAAGATGCTAAGCCACATAAAATGTTTGTCATTTTCTTTTCTGATCCTTAACCTTTCTCTAGACGACAGTTATGCAGTTTCCTTTGTTGAGGAACTAGAGAGAGATATATCTCTATATAGTACAGAGCCAGTAAATCCTGTGCTCACATATCTGTCTGCAAACTGCCACAATATTTAAAGCAGGATATAATTCACAACTTAAACGAATCTCATCTTGCTAGGTTTTATTGATTAAATAGGAAACAGGACAACATAGATGAGAGTATACACAGAGATGTTGTTCTCATCTGAGTATAAGTGGAATAAGGATAAGTATATGTGCCAGTTTACAAGCTGGAGATCTCATCTCAGCATCCTTTGTCTCGTTCAAACGTCCATATCGCCATTCATAATGGCTGCTGTTCACTGTCCAGTTCACTGGAAGGAGTTATTTCCATTTCTTTCAAAGCACAGTCTCTCCCACAGCTCACAGTGAGATCTGATCACATCACATATGAGCAGGTGGACACAGGCGAGGTACAGTTTAACATCTGGTGCAATTGCACATTTTCTGCTACATACAGTATATCCAGAGATAGGTATGGAATGTAAATTTGGTTGTTGCATTTATTTATAGAGCTCCAGCTGTTCTTCTCCTGACGTAAAGAAAAGGTAAAGGGACTGGTTGTTATTATTATCATAAAGACTTACTGGAAAGAAAGACAAAAACATTTAACGGTTCCTACAAAAAGTGGAAGTGACAAAAGTTAAAAGCACTGTAGAAAATGCTGGATAAATTCTGAGTCTGTAGGAAAAGCACCCTTAAAAGGCACTCACCCATGTTGTGTGTGTGTGTGTGTGTGTGTGTGTTCCCAGAAGACCTTTTATTTTGCTTATCTTTAGATACCGATGCTCCTGCCGTGTGTTCAGGTGTGACCCTGAACCTTTCCTGAGTGCATGTCCAGTTGGCTCAGCACCAAAGAGTCGGGCTTGTTGCTTCGGCTCCCTGTAGAGATGTTTTGTGCTTGAGTGCTGTCAGCCTCCTTGACTCTGTTATTGTTGCTTACGGTGTAGTGAAGCCAAAAGATGACAAGAGAGAGAGACAAGCCAAGAATTACAGTATAGAACTATGGATTAAAAAGAGGGGGACAGTTACAGTCAAAGCCATAATCTCTTTCACTGACTGATTCAGTCCGGTGTCTTATTTTCTTATCTGGGAGCTCCCTCCAGAAGCTGTGGGTTTATTTCCAACCCTGCGGACTGGAACCTTAGACACAGGTATCTTGGTGCGAGGGGGTTCTTTAGCTTGAGAGATTTGGGATGTGCTGTGCTTCACAGGAATCTTTGAGTCACGTGATAAGCTGGTGGGGGCTTTTGGCTGGAGCTGCTGCTGACTCTCCTCCTGGGTGTGTTTTGAAGTGAGCACATTAGCCTCCACATCACAGACTTTATCTTTGTTCCGTCCATCATGTGAGTTGAAATGGGGCCTCTCTTCTTCTAGCACTGGAGTAGGTGGGTCTCTGCTTGCTTCGTCATCAGCGTGTTGGCTGTCCCGGACAGGTATTTTGCCTGCTCGACCCCCTCCAACTACAGGAATTTTGCTTAGTCCTGATGTTTTTACTTTTGGTGTCCTCCTTTCTTTCAAAGGGCCCTGGTGGCTTGTTGGTGTCTCATTATGCAATTCTTCTATTTTGGACAGCACAGTCTCAACCCCGTGTGTACCTGTGCTACTTGGACTAGTCAGTTGTCCATCACCTGATGTCTGTCCACTTCCTCTCATCTTAGCAGAAGCTGGGGCTTCACTCGGCCCAAGTGCAGGGGTAGAAGGAAGAGAAATGACAGGGTAAGGGGTAGGGGGAGGTTTAGACTCTGAAAATGGGATTTGAGCAGGAGCAGGAGAGTCTTTAGATACAGAAATTGGGATTTGAGCATGAGATGAAGGGTGTTTAAATTGAGAGACTGGGATCTCACCCAGAGCAGGAGATGTTGGGGATGCTGTAGAAACAACAGCATGAGTGGGAGGGGCTGGGGTCAGTGTTGGAGCAGTGGGAATTTTATCTAATGAGATTGGTGCAGGAGTGGGTTTAATTGTGGAAGGGACCTTATCTACAGAAGCTGATGATAGAGTTGGAACAGAAGGAAGGCTGGGCTGGAGCTTACTTGAGGTAATTGGAGCAGAGGAAGGACAAAGATCTGGAACTGTTGCAAGAGAGGGAGGGCTCTTATTTAAATCTGTTAGGGTAGAGGTGCGAGTAGGCTTGGAAAGGTCCTCAGATGCTGAGCCTGAGGTTGTAGTTGGTGTGGGAGCTGTTGTTACCTTGGAGGGGATGACCAGTCCAGTTGTAACAGTACAGGCTGGTGATACAGTCACTGGGGTTTTAGATTCTCCTGCAGTCAAACTTAGGGAGGGTTTATAGGAAGTGAAAGTTTGCACGTTCAGACTGCTATCTGAATCCAGTTTAACAGGTGGAAGTTGGGTAAAGGAAACAGAGGTGGGAGGGCTATGGGTTACTGGTGGAGGTTTAGCTGTTGCAGGAGGTGGAGTAGCTACTATGCTAAATTTACTTACTGAAGCATTAACTTGTGGAGGCGCTGCAATTTCTGATGCCAGTTTACTAGCTGTAGAGGTAGGGGTTGGACTAATTGTGGGATCCTCAATTACAGTGGCTGAGGTGCTTGGAGGACATGTGGTAGTAGTAGAGGTGGAGCTTGGTGTGGATTTAATTATCAAAGGGGAAGACATTATTCGAGCAGAAAAGCTTGTTGATGTTGCAGGTGTAGTTGAAGCTTTTGTTGCTGTGGGCATAGGAGCTGCTTTAACTGTAATGCTGGTGGAAGGCTCAGGGACTGGAGTAGAGTCCGAGCTCAGTTTGACTGAGTGAGTCGTTAAAGTGGAAGATTTGGTCAATGTCATGATGATAGGACTCGGCCTGGCAACGGGAGAAGAGGTGGAAGTTGCCTTTGTCAGTGGAGTAAAGGACTGGGTCACAGCTGCTGTGGGGACGGCTACAGGGGAGGGCTTTGCTGTAAGAGCAGTGCTGACAGAAGGGGAAGTTAGCGGGGAAGAGAGGGTTGCTTTGGAGGAGAGACATGTGGATGATGGCATGACTTCAGTCACCACAGCACTGATGGCACTGCTGGCTTTCCCCCACTCTGCCTCCACATCAGCCATGATGTCTCCACCTCCTGTGATTGAGTCAAAGGTGAGGAGAGAGGAGATGTCTGCCAGCAAGGAGCTCAGGCTGCAGTCACCAGGCACCAGTGGTGGCTCAGAGATGGGTGAATGTGGCACATGCTCATTCATTCTACTCACATTGCCTGCTGTCACCTGGGGAGTTATGGTCTCTGAAGGGGGTGTGGCTGCACTGTCTTGTGTTGTTGAGCTCTTGTCAAGCTCACAGGTCTCAGTCTCAGGGCTGTCCAGAAAGCGAGGCTGAGATTTGGGGGTGAGTGAGAGGTCCTCTTTGATGATTTCCACACTGTTGGTGCGGGACGACATGAGAAGGGGGATTGGTGGGGCGTCCTCCTTGTCCTCTTTATCTTTTGATCGGAACTTAACATTACCAAAGAGACCCTTCAGCCCACGACGTTGCCAACCCACTGGCTGGGACACGGTGTGGACTCGGCGGTCCCCAACCCCTCTCCGGCCACCCCTCAGTAATGACAGGAAGCTGAGGGACTTGGCAGAGCTGGTTGAACAAATGGAGTTGCGAGCAGCGGTGGCAGCCAAAATGCCATCTTCGCCAAGCGGCTCCTCCTCTGCCTGCTCCCTCTCTCCTTGACTCACCTCCTTTTCCTTGTCTGGCTCCTGCTCCGAATCTCGGCCAGTGGTCTCTGATAATCCATCAAGGGTTTTGCTCCTGATAGGTGATTTGTTGTTTCCATCCCCTTTGCTTCGAATAGAAGAAAAGATGTTACCTGGCTTGCGTTTGCCAAACAGCTTGAATCCTTTTCTGATTTTTCCACTTGGCTGGGATTCACAAGGCAATGGATGCAATGGATCCGTGTTCTCCGTTTGTACATCCATCTTTTCGCTGTGTCCTCCTGTCACTTGCTGCACTTATTATTCTCCAGCCAGTGGAGTGAACATTTATATCTGGCCCGTCTCTTTATCTCTGTCTGGACCCTTTCTTTACCTCTGTAGCTCTCAGTGTGATTCTTTATCGGTTGTCTGTATCCGTCCTTCTGTCTGTCTTTTTCATCCAGCTCTTTCTCCTCTATTTCTCCCTTGAAAGCCCCTCCCCTTTGCCTCGTTTTTGTCTGGCTGCTCACTCCAGTTGCCCATAGCAACCGAGGATCTAAGCGGCTTTCGTCAGCATTGCAGAGCCAGGGGCTATCGTCAGCCTCTGTGAAACATAGCTTTCTCTTCCTGTCTCTCTTCCTCATTGTCTGATGACTCTGTTTACATAAACAGCCAAGACAAATGCTCCATTTAATAGGGCCAAATACTGAATTCCAAATGATCGGGTTTAACATAAACATCTCTTCCAGATTAATGCAATGTACCTCTATGTGCAGCCTAATAACATGTTTAATAATGGGACAAATTTGCTTTTGTTTTAAGTAAACTGTTCCTATTAACATCTAGTGTGTCACAGCAACCAACAGGAATTCATCCAGATTTGTTAACAAATTTTAAGTTTTATTAAAAATGATCAAATCAGCTTGACACAATTTTAGAAACACTTATGGTCATAAAGTGCAATAATTTTTTACATTGAAGTTTGTGCGATATTTAGAATATTAACCTATATATTTTCCACTTTCAGTCTATCAATTGAACTGCATGTTACTTCAGAACATGTAAAAAATAATGCTGTGGTTCCTGTAAAGTATAAATATTGATGTTTTTATAGGTAAAATCTAATTGTGAACAAAGATCATGAAAACAAACAAGCCACTGAGGGTGTTATATAGTGTAATTGGAAATGAATGAATAATTTTATTTTAATGGAATGAGCATGTTAGTTGCTCTTATTCTCTGATATGGTCAGTATTATTATGGGTAAATGTTCATTTGAGCATTTATATAATTAAGATCTTCAGTGTCTGAGATGTGATTTTTTTATGACTCTACTGTCACATGCAATCTTCTAATTCATGCACTGCTCAAGCCAGAATTACTTTTCATTCATTCTAGTTTTCAGGTGCTTGACTGGACAAAATGTTGTTGACTATAAGTTTAATGAATATTCTGCTTGCTGTGGACAGGTATTAATAAATTACTTTTTTTTTTTTACTTTGTTAAGAATATCTAATTTGTGAGACTATTTTAAATTGTTAAAACAAAACAAAAACAATTTCACCTGTTCACATAGAAGTACAACCCATAATGAGATATTTTGCTTTCATCCTGACCCATAATTTGCCGATATAATGGCTATTTCCTGTAATATCATTGTGGCCCATTTGGATTAAATAAGAGTATGGATTTTTTGTTTGTTTATTATTCATAAATAAATTAGTCATGTGAGGTAAGGAGGGGTGATTGGTTGTTATTATCAGGTTACTGAAAGTAAAGTTGGGGTGGCACAAGTGTAGCCTCTTGTGGTTGCATGAGAAACAACATGTGGCAATAGTCGGCTGTTAAATATACACTGTCTAAAAATAAAGCTGCCATCTCATCCATGTCTTCTCTGGCCCAAAAAAGTCTGAGTAAGTGGGTCAGCAAACTTTGAACAAATCTGGCTGCCAGTCTTTGTTCACACAGCTGTACAGGACAGTATGCCTTCTAAAAACTTTAGTTTATTTTTACAGAGATGAAAAGATGTGAGATTCACACTAAAACGGAACCATAAAAAAACTGGAGTACAGAATGTCAGACCCTCTTGGTATATTCTTCTTAGTGAACAATAGAGAGAATGAATCATTTTTGTTAAATTTCATGGTACTTAGATTCACCATACAGTAGGTGCAACCCATGCACAGAATAAATACATAACCCACTCTACAACTGTGTTTTACTGCTCACTATACTGCAGTCTGGTGTTATTGTAAGCCTTACGTTGATATCTCCACACTTTGACCAGAGTCAGTGTTATTGTGATGATGACATTCCTCTGTCACAAATATACAAATAAATAGGTGGTTTTATTGACTGTTCTTGGAAAACATAAAATGTTGTTCTTCCACACTTGAATATTTCTAAGCCTGTATAATCTCAGTCCAAAGATCCATTTGCTAATTTTCAGCCTTTCAGTATGACATGCATATACAGTACACAGTTAGGTGTTACATTCTTTGTGTGGTAGGAAGTCCCTCTCCTCCAGATCCTAGTTACAGGCTGAAAACCCCCCACTTGCACTCCAATGTCAGCTCTGTATCTTTTGATACACGTAAAGTTTAAAGTTCAGTTACTTTCTCTTTTCAGAAAATGCACATACGTACTGTGTGAAAAGTACAATGAAAGTCACCCAGGGAGTAATTTGATCCAAAACAGAGAAAGAAAACTACATTGAGTGAGCGATGGAAGGAGGTCAACAGTTATAACAAATGAAATAAGTCTGACTATGCGCTGACTTCGAGGCTTTCATTGTCTTCTTATTCAGATATCATGCTCCACGACAACATCCTGCAGGGCAACTTTGCTGTTCTGGTCGTTGTCATGTTCCTCAGAGGGAAGTGTGTCATATGTACGACGGAACAAAAACCGATTGACCAGAGTAATGATAAACATCTCCATGATCATCATCTGCTGACTCAGCACTGCAGAACGGAGAGCACAATTAAAAAACCAAAGTTACAGATGGATTATTCCAATTTCTCAGGTGCAGAAAGACATTGAAATATTTTTCTTACTGGATCCACGAGCTTGAGAAGAAAAGGGAGGAGCACAGGCGATGGTTCCATTTAAAGCCAAGATGTTAATGATTGATGTCTGCAGCTGACTCAGTACAAGTACTAGCTAAGGAGAAAATCAGTACTTGATTAGTTACATATATAGTATTTAAAATGCAGTGTAAGATCTCTACAAATCAATATTTTTTGCAACTACAGCCAAGCAATCTATAAATACAAAATGTCAAAGTTTCTTTTTGAGATTGCAACTGACATACAAAAGGAAATGGAGGTGCTGACTTACCTGATACATGGCGTACTTGGGTATAATATTGAGGCTGCGCAGAAAGCTGTTGGTGTTCATGAAGATGATGGCAACAGGCCAAAGGGAGATGATAGTGAGAATGCCTATAAATGGGTTAATCCAAATAGCTGTGCCGGTGATCTGTAGCTGAAAAAGAAACAAAGACATTTAAATTTGATGTTCATTTAACTTTCACTATAATCAGATATATAGAGAAGTGTTTCAAAATACTTACATCCGAAAGGCTGAAGTTGCCGTTTGTCCACAATATTACAGAGAGGACAGAGAGCGCTGTCTTTAGGATTGCATACTGAAGAGCACCCAACTTCAGCAAGAAAAACATTCGCCTGAATAATCCCAGCCAAAGAAAAATCCCCATTAGATTATGTGCAGTCTATAACTATGAATGAATATAAGCCAGGACAGTAGTGCACAGACTGTATTGTGTAAACAGTTAGAAATACCGTGACATGGGCACACGAGGTAAACAGGGGCAGCAGCAGCAGCAGGGTCCTGTGTTGATCCTAAAGGTTTTACCAGTGAACTGCTTCAGAAAAACACTGCTGCCCCCGAACTCCTCAATCATCAGAACCAAGACCTTATACACCACCACTGCAAAATAACTACAGAGAGAAAGAAAAGGAATGTAGGCAGTTTACAGACAGTTATGTAGAGTAGGTATGTCATCTTTTCCAAAAATCACTTTTATGGACTGCTAAACTTCATGTATGTATGTATGTATGCATTAATTACATAAAAACAAACTTACTCTTGACATGTGAAGATAAACTTTAACAGCTTAAAGATGATAGACTTTTGACCCAGCTGCTAAATATGATGATATATAGTGTATAAATCTGAAAACGCTAAATTTACCACTAGAGATGACAAACGCCTTTTACAAATTTAATAAATTTTATCAAAGTTGAATGCTGGTTGGAGATATGAATGGATAGATTACTGAGCTGACCCTACACCCTCGGGCTCCTAGGCCAGAACCTCTGTTAGAAGTAACATTTCTTGTTGGAAAGTCAATCAAATGACTTGAAAAAGACACAAAACAAAGAGGCTCAGAACTGCTACATAGATGTGCTGAAGGACCCCATAAAGACAATAACAACCTCACAGAGTCACAAAAATACTGAAGACACGCAAGATGTGCAGAATGAGCAAACACGCAAAATGAAAGCAAAGACTCAAAATAACTACAATGAGACAAAAATGAATGAGAAATAGCTGCAAAACAATTGCAAAGAGACACAAAATGATTGCAGATAAAGAAAAATGGTGACTGCTGTGTTGTTCGTAGCCATTTTGCCTCTTTCTAAAGCTCCGCTGTAGGAGGGGTGGGGGCCTTTTACATGTCTGTGCCCAGGGGTCCTTTGTCTCATAATCCATCCATGCAGACGTGGCCTTTGATTTTTGTGTGCCTAATGATTCAAGTGGTTAAACTGTACTACTGTCAAATACTTTTTATGTTTACTCTCACTGAAAACATTATTTAACTGATTGTAGAGAGATTGTCCTGACTGTCTAACAGAGACAGGCATGGAGGATTAGGGGGACATTGTCTTGCTAAGAAATTCAGGACTGTTTGATTGAACCTTAGATTAGTGATGACTTGTCCAACAAAAGCTAAACGTTTGTAGGTTTTTTAGCAAGTTGCATTCAGGCTTCTGTACAATGACACCCTATCTGTTTCAAAGCCACATAGACTGCTGAGATAAATACAATTAAAGCTATCTGAAGGCAAATGTAATAGAGATGATATTATAACCTAGAAGCTGAAATGTCAGACAAGATAAGAGTAGTGGTAAGCTCCCTGCCAAGTGGGACTATAGCTACTGGTCACAGTGCAGCTACAAGATAACAAACATCACACAAACACTGGTTACTTTTTGGGTAAAAGAAACACGGAAGATAAATGAAACATTCATAAATAAAAATAACTTAGTTTGTATTTAATAATGGCTCCTATTAGAGTTACTAAAATGCTTTGCCCTGTGTACTAGTTTAGGTGTGTCTGAGAGAAACGGACCAGTTAGATGTCATGTCTGTGATCATCACTGCCTTTGGGATCCACATCCCAAAGCAAGACATGATCGCAATCACCTGAAACAGAAAAACACTGTAATCAGTATTTAAAAACACACACACACACACACACACACACACAATTATATAATCAGCAGTGTGTTAATATTTTTCTGTTTCAGTCAGATTTTGTGTTATATTTAGCCTTGTGCTTGAGTTCTTGACATTTCATCACAGTTATGTTTTTACTCGTTTTATAAACAACAACATATTATAACATCAAAACAGGCCTGAATGCTTACTGGTGCTGCACCAGTTATCCAAATGATGGTTGTCTTCTTGGGGTAGGGCAGGTTTTTATAAATATAGAGGCATTGCTCCAGGTACACCATCAGGGACATGCAGGACATGATGGTGAGCACACCGTACAGACAGAGTCCAAATGCATCTAGCTCTGATTTAAAACAATGAGACAGTGAGAGAGAGAGAGATTACTTTGAAAGGTGCACTAGGAATGAACTAGGAATATAGTTTGCTGAGTGAACAGTTATTAGCTCAGATTGGCTGATAAGGAAACATGAGTAAGCAGTCTGTACTGATGATGTGGGTCACTTACGCTTTATCACATCGATTGCCAGTGGGGGCCCTTGTAAGCAAGCCGGATCAATGGTGCTGTTGAGGGCTTCCTCCATGGCTTACGAGTATTCCTCTTCAGAAATTCACTAATAGACTAAAGCTTAAAAAGAAGTTGTCTAGGATATCTGAATAAAGCTCCAAGTGTTTCAGTAAAACCTGATCAGCAGTTTGAAATTGTAAAACAGCAAAGGTCCGCTTAAATGATTGGCTTTCCCTTTACATTACAGTGTCCAGAAGTGAATGAAGAAGCAGACTTGCAACAGGTGTACTTTACCCTTTACAGTAGGTTATGAGGCGTGAAGATGAGAAGAGCCTTCAAATTTATGAGAATAATTTCCAAAGTGTTACTCATTCATTCACAGGCTTAAGTTGCAGTAATCAAAATAGCACTGAGGTCAGAGTTTTAGTTAAAGGTGTGACCTACTGACTGTCAAGAAATATTAACCTTGACAGCGTGTGTTGTGTCCTTCCCAGTAATTGTATAAGCGTATTTAAAAAATTAGCTACAATATATATATTTATTTGTATATTATACAATTTTACTTCAGTGCTTTGACTGCACACATAGTACTTCTCAATTAAATACATTTTTTGTTGTTATATTTAATATTTGCCACAAATTCCCAGAATATGACAATAGATTTATTTAGGATTATTACTATAAATAGCATATGGTTAGGATTGCTCTTAGACAAGCTAAAGTTGATGTTGGTGCATGAGCAGTTGGACATAAAAGTATAATAGTCAGGTTTAACTAAAAGAAAAACCAAAAGTGCTTATTTCAACTTAAAAAATCATGAAATGTTTTTAGAAGATTAACCTTTTACACACAAATGATCACTAAATGGCACACATTGGTTGAGTGTTCCATTTAGATTGTCCTTTCAACACTGTTAAGTGAAAGAAAATTTGTTTCAACCAGTACAAAAAACACAGATGACTGTTAGTAGCATCAGAGGAGGAGCATCAAACAAATAAGAAAATCTACTAAAAGTTTATGAGTGCTCATTTAAAAATCCTCAATAATAGTCCTCTTTACAAGGAGGCTATATACTATAATGGGTTCAGGGGTTATCAAAAGCAAAGCTGAGTGTTGAGACGCCTACACCCTTAATTGCTGTACATATTATGAAGAAGTGACTGGCACCGAGGTCATTCGCCTTTTCCTGGCTAGATAATTTTTCTCCCGGGTCATGATGTCTCTGTCAGGCAAAATTCAAATCAGTAAGGCTCATACGAAAGGCAGAGTTTATCAGTGTCTAAATCTTGAAAAAAATTTCAGAATGCAATTTTGTGCCACAATTACCATGCTGAGCTCTGTGGTTTTAAAGTTATTTTACGAGCACTTAAACAATTTCTTATGACTGCTGACTTTTTAAAGCTGAAGTTCAGGGTTACTTGTGCCACTTATGGTGGACACAGAATGTCATTTTGGCTCAAAAGGTTAATTTTACTGGAGTTAAGGGTTTATAATCTCTAGAATTTATAGTTTTTTATACAATTGTTTGAGGACAGAATAGCAGAATCATTATCATATCAGTCAAGCATGGAATTTGATTGGAATCTGGACAAATAGGAACACAAGGAATGCAGTCTCATCTCTTTGTCAAATTTTTGTAAAACGTTCCAAATTAGTCAATCACTGTTTAAAATAATCACACCTTGTAGCTTTTGTTACATTTATTGTTACAGAACAGTCAAACTTGCCCTGCCTGAATAATTTTCAATAAAAAAAGTCTAAACTACAAGTTCAGTCAAAATGTTAGTCTTTAAACCACTGAGTACAGTGACATGGGTTACCACTCAGCCAGTACCATGTACACACTTTCACGTACCGATACTCAGACATACTTCACACTGTGCATCATTGCCACCAAGAGTGTAATATAACCAAACAGCAGCTGGGAGTACAGAGAGAGGCATTTATGATGCCACTTCTTCACCACTGGTATATAAAAGTCCACCTTATCATCTTCTCTGGTTTAGGCTCAAGGACAGAGTGTTGCGACATTATCTTTTAATGGTCTTCACTGTGGTGACATTTTGTGTACTTTGCTTTCCAAACTTTCAAATACATCTTATCACACTGAAAAATCAAATGGAAGGAAGACGTGTTTAATCATAAATTCTTCAAATTCATTCAAATTAAAAGTGAAACATTAAAAAAAGAAATGTACTGTAGCAAAAGTCTAAAAACATTCTGTGACCTTATAAGGACAACAGGACCATCTACTGTAAACCTTTAGAAATAAATAAACAAACAAACAAGCCATTATGATAAAATCAAGACATTGAAAGAATTACAATTAATTTATAAAAGCTTGAACACAACTAAATTACAAATATTTACAGTACAATGAAAAACTTATTGTAACTTTAACTGTAGTTAAAAGATTTCATCCTCACATTTATATAAAAAAATGAAAATAAAAAAAGTAAACACAAGGTTCTTTTAATCTGTTCAGTGTTGTAGACTAAAGTTGACCCTACTGGTCTTAATAATTGCACTGTGCCTGGAATTAAAAACAGAACAAACATCCTGCATGCACACTATTGACTGTGTTGAAATGTGTCCCCATTTTGTCCAGGTTTGGTGGCTTCCACTGCTCCACATTCACAACCAGATCTGAAGCTTGGTTATTAGTGCTTGGTTAATACTGACAGATGATTCTCTAGCTGATATGTATAATGTAATTAATCCATACAGGTGAGCAGACAGTGTAGACAGACAGTGGGGAAAAGAGCAGTCTTCAGAGTTCTTCAGATGTGAGAGTAACAAACATATGAACATTTCTATTGCGTAGCTAACACACTCAATAAGCTCCAGTGTTATAATACCATCAAAGTATCTCTTTGCAAGTACCTTGCTGGTTTGTTGCTTTCAATTATTTGAATGTCTTTGGCTCAAAACAAAGACAAAACCTCTCTATGACCTGGTGAAGTCTATGAGGTAACTGTGCAGTCTTTGTTGACACAATAATATTGCTGCGGTGCTAGCTAGGTGAACGATGGTCCATTTAAAGTACAAACAAAAGCACGTGGCTCGAGGCTGCACTGTGAAATTCAAAAGGAAGGTGGAGGATGGCTCCTGTGTGGGTGCTGATGCTCCTGCTTTAAGGCACCATAATAGCATGTTACTGATGTGCCTGCAACAACAAAGTACTAATAAACACAAGAGGAGGAACAAGGCAGCAAAACTTGACAGCATTCACGTGCACATACCTGCTATGGCTCACTCTCCATTGTCACAGAGACCGTCTGGCCTCCATCTGAAAGGAGACAGGTCACAAGAGATGTTTCAGGAACAGTTAAGGGTTGCTGTAAGAGGGGAAAAGTCCCACAAACAGCTCTTTGCATATACACCATGACGACAAATAACTGAAATGAGGGAAGGTGTCAGCAACACACCAATTTTCCCTTTGCTGTTGTCCACTGTGTGTTGTATGCTGTTACTGAGCACAGAAGTGTCGGTCTCCCCTTCAGCGGTGCTGTAATTACACAACAGAAGTCAACACCAAGCCAAACTGAAAAACATTTTGAATATTTGGAAGCAAAATAAAAACATACTAGCCTTTTCCCATTCTGCTGCAGGACACTGTTTGTTTGTTCAGGATCTACGTGTATCAATCTGGTAAGAAAGGACTGTCCATCTCCCAGACTGATTAAATATAGATTTAAAAAAAGCATTACTAAACATGTTAGAATTGGACTGATTAAGGGTTAACTGTGCATTTTGAGACTACATTTTCTTATCAATTCAAACAGCTTCAACATTAATGACACAGGGTGTTTGTAAGTCTGCTAATAAGCCTTAAGCACAGTGTAGACAAGGAGCAATGTGCCCATTTTTTCGTTCCTCGATTGATAACTGCAGCTTATTAGACTCACCTTGAGAAAACAGGGACAAACCAGTACTTTGCTTGATCTCCAAACACCTCAGCCATATTTCTGCTAAAGCCCAGAGAAAATCCATTTTTATCTGGACCATTTGAGAAGACAGGAGCCCTAAAGGCCTCTGAAAAGAACAGAAAGCTAGTGATGCCTTTCACAAGGAAATCAACAGTAGAATCAAATTACATACTGCATCTATTTATACTTACCTATAGTGGTCCTGTTCTTTCCTACGAGCCACAGATGGTAGCCGAGAAGTGACAGAATGCTAATAAAGAACAGGGCCGCCACGAAAAACAGAAACAAGATGTGGAATTTGGCCGGTGTGTCGGCCAGCTCGTTCTTCAGAGGTGTGGGAAAAAAACAAAACAAAAGAACAAAAATGTTGTTTGTCATCTTTATCTAACTGGCTGTAGTAAAGTAGTAGAGTGGAAAAGTAAATGTGATTTTGTTGCCTCAGTACAACAGCTCCTTTGCACAGGACAGATTAAGTCATGGGAAGCACCATCCATTAAAGGTCAGATTATTTTATTAATAGTATTTTTTACTTTAACACAATACTTCACTGTTGACGACATGACAGGAGCCAGTGTCTCACACAGAGTAGCATGCTCTGATACGTGATCACATGACACCTGTGCACCACAGTGACACTTCTGTAAACTGATCGGCTGATATGTTTTGACGCAGTCACATGCCTCACAACAGCACTTCACTTTTAAACAGATTTTAAAAACAAATAATGTTTGTCCTGGGCCATAATGGTGATATTTCTAAGTATAAAAGAAAGTATGTTAATGGTTTTCAACCCAAGGCCACCGACTGCCAAGAGGAACATAAAAAATCCTACAGCCATCTTCAGTAAACTGCAGTCAGAGCAAGCACTCACACCCGAGGAGACACACATTTAAAAATAATAATAAAAATAACAAGAGGGCATCTCTGTACTTACAGTCCAGAATTTGATGAAATATTGGACGACTGTAGCACAAAGGACTGCACAGTAGAGTGAGGCGTAGCCCAAGAACAGGATAAAGAACTTGTAGTTGGAGAATCCAACACAGTTATTCACCCTGACAGAAAACATGCAGAAACACGAGACAAAGCGTGAAATGTTTACGCTGACAATTTCAGAATAAACCACATCACTGGTTAAAGTGATTAACACTACAGTAGTGTTAAATAAGGCGACACAGTAAGCAGATCACGTTGAAATAAAAACCAGCTTAAGTGCATAGTCCAATGAGAACAGCATACCAGGGGCAGTGATGGTCCATTTTCAGCACACAGCTTGAAGAATGAGAATAAGAAAGACATACAAAGTATTAGTGAAATAACCAGTAACCATGACCATTCAATGTCTTATTTCAGCAACACATTTCTATTTTCTCTTCACTGTTATCATAAGCTGCAATTAATGTTTTCTTGGAGCCAGAAATAACGATGCTGGGAGATTTGGAAACATAAAATTGCAGTGAGAATTTCTTTAAACGAATCTGCTCCTTTGGGAAAAACATTTCAGCACATTTGACTCATGTGTGAGCCACATGCTTAGAAGAACAACAACAACATCATTTGTGCACAAGTGAACTCACGCAATTTCCTCAAAAACTGCTCAATCACATCCTCATCTCTCCACTAAGCCCCATCACTCTTGTTGCTCTCCTCCTTTACTGGTCTGTGAGGTGCCAACACTAAATGATGATCACTCAGGGGAGTGAGCGTATTTACAAAACCACATGAATTTGGATCTAGCCATTCTGACAGCGGTCAGAGATTGGATATGAACCTGAACTAGGCCCACATATGATTAGAAAAAAAAAAAATCTGACTGCGTGTTCACACATCCACGAAAAGATCAGATATAAGTCATTTATAAGGGGAATAAATCTGATTTGACTCACTTCAACAGGTTATATGAAATTACTCACATTTCACAGGTTGAGCAGTGATGGCAGCGGTCAGGTTTAATGACCTGGCAGGGGTCACAGTATCGGACAGCTATTTAGAGAAAATGAAGGCAGAATTAGTAAAGTACTCCTGCACAGCTACTGCTTTTTGTCACCCCTGCCCCCACACACAGTAGTCTGACACTATATAAAAACACAGCACCATCACTGTGTTTGTGAGGAAGTCAGTCTCGTCAAATGTCCCTATGAAACCAAGTGAGCCACATGACTGTTGATGAGCCAGGTGAGGCCCGTAGAGACAATGAGCTCAATTAACCCCCTTGATACATGCAGCTCTAGAAACACAAATAATCTTACAGTGTCACAGAGCACATTCTTTTATAAATGTAGAAACAGTGTTGCATTTTTATCCAAAAGGGGAAGATTCAATGAAAGTAAAACGTTTATGCTGCTGTAATTCTATTGCTTAATTAATGTTGTGCATGTGAGTGACAAACATGAACTGAACGAGGAGGAAGTGGCTCTGTGTCCTTCCTTCTTTGCTAGAGGTAACGGTGTCAACAGTACAACAGTTGTCCCTGGTGATCTGCCTTCAGGAAGCTACTTAAAAGCAATCTAACCACAGCCACTTAAGCTGCTGTGGTGAAAGCCTCACCTCCTCCTGCGGTGCGTGTATACACAGGCAAATTCCTCACAACTTTCTTCAGAACCTCTTGCTGCACCTCAGCTCGCTCTTCTCTCTCAAACAGTTCCTTCTCTGCTCTGGGTAGACCAAACTGACAGAAGGAGAAATGACTGCAGTCAGACAATACGTTGGATAGCTGTGCACGATTATGGTTAAATTATTATCTTTCTATCCCAAATCATTTTTCTTCTCTTGGCTTACCATTTTTGAGGGGCTGGCTGGTCTGAACCAGATCGTTTTCCAGTAGGACCATATGAACATGATGAGTGAAATGTGAAAGATTACCAGATAGCTGACTGTTGAGAGAGAAAGATAAGTTTGATTTGCAGCTACACTGGCATTTGACATAATCTATTAATAAAAATGTGAGGGGAACTACATCATGTGGCTTAATAAGTAACGTGAATGGAGAAAATGAACAGTGTGTGGGTATCACTTACTTCGTTCTGCATTATTTGGGATTGTATCTACATAAAGCAAAGAAAATATATTATTAGTGAGCTAGGAATCCATTACTACACATCCCCCACCATGCACACACCACCCTTTTCTCACACCATGTGGCAGCAGCCTGGCACGGCCAGCGGTGACCCACCCATAACAGAGAGCTTTGTTTAAGCTGCAGGGATGTCCCTGTCCTGACCACAGCTGCTACAGACATAACTACAGTGAGTCTACATGCTGATAATGGTAGCATTAGTTCCAGCCTGGAACAAAAGATAAAATCAACCTTCTGTAACTGTGGGGGCAGAGCATGTCATGGCACAAACGATCTATAGCCATCTGCTGAATAATAATACAATACTCATGGCCACTGAACTGCTTTCAGACCTGTTTGTTTAAGTTTACAACACCGACTCGGGCGTATGCTAAATAAATAAGTATGTTTGATGTTTGATTGTGAGACAAAAATAAGAAATCATATCCACTGCTGAATGATGAATGCATTCATTGTAAAACAAGTGATTTAACTGAGAAAATTGACCAGTGTTTCTGCACCTAATTCATTCAGTTACAGGTGAATCTCAGTCAGTCCCTACTGTTTGTTCAACTACTGTTAAAACAACAGTTTAAAATAAATTACGAAATAATCATTGCCCTTTGTAAAATGCCAACGTGTGTTTAATTGAGATAGAAAATATATAGACCTGCTTAACATGTAATGTATGAAAATTAAGGCTAAATATCACAGAAACACGAGAGAGAAAAACATACCGAATTTAAAAGAACTTCTTCAGCAGCTGTGCAGGAAAAAAACAGCTGAGGGGGTTTAAGTCAGCTGACATTAGATAACAGCACCAGGAAATAAACTTAAAACTTAAAAAGTTTGTTCATTTACAATCCACTGCACAGTTTAACAACTGAAATGTCTGAGAAGGTTTCGGCCTTTCACACCTTCTCCCCGTTCAACTGGCTCTTAACTACAGTATATATCTGCTGTTACCTGATGCATTACAATTACCACCAAGTTATTGATTATTAATTCGTAACGGGAAAAGCTAACCACACTCCCAGTCTCACTGAAAAGGGCTTCCCCGTTATATTAACATTATATACCATGCTACCAGGAAGAAATGCGTATGTGAATGATTAAACAATCAGAAATAAAAGGATGTGGAGCTGCAATAAGATAACGTTATGAAGTGTGCAGCCTGGAGGTGATTTAAATATCACTTCAACCAGTTTGTCAAAGTTGGCAACCCTGAAACTGGCAACACCAGCAGATGTCCGCCCCCGCCGTAGCTAAATACTTGCAAATAAGCGAGTGTACTTACAGACACAGAGCTCCACGACATAAGCGTAATAAGACCAACCGACAACCAGGTTAATAAACAGCACAGGTATCCAGTTCAGAGCCCGTTTACAGCACCTCAGCGCGTGAGAGGGCGCCATCTTTAATCGGTGTTGGCTTACGGCGACGTCATAGCCATGGTTTTAAAGGATGAGAATAAACTAGACCCGGACAGTCAACGGGAGCATGCGCAAGAATATTTGTAGTTCTTATGCGTTTGACGTTAAGTGTGTTTTATGTACATTTTAAAGTATATTTTGAATTTTTACAGGCGACATTGTAGCCTACACAGCAGTCTTCTACAGAATCTTCAGATAATAAAACACAACACCTGCTCAAAGTCAATGTCATGTTTTGACTACCAGCCATATCTCAGCTTGCATGTTTACCTGCGTTAAAAGGGCGATTTCAGGTCAAGTGGAGCAGTTTTAGGTACAGTTCAACTAAACTGATGTTATTGTTGTTGTTTTTCTATATAAATTGGTCAACATGGCTACAATTAAGGGGAAAGTTACAGTAGATTACTATTTGGACAGTTACACATTTTTGCTCTTCAGGCTCTATACTTCAGTACTTTCAATTTGAAATAAAATAATGAATACTACATTAAAATGCCATGTCTTGGCTTTAACTCTGGAAGGTTTGCATCAAATTGGAAAGAACTGTAGTATATGTGCATCATTGATGTACATATAATGTCATTGTCATTGAGTCATTGAGTCATTGCTGAGCAGTTGTGTCCCACTCCGCCTAAAATCCTCTGTCCCACTTTATCTAACACAGGCTGCAGCTGATAATGCTTTAAATGCTTTAATGCTTTAAATTAATTTGTCCGAAAATATCTTTTAGCTATGCACAATTATTTTCTGTGCTTTATGACATTAACACTATGAACATAAAGTAGGATTTAAATTGTTGTTTTGATGTCAGCCTTATAAATTCAGTGATTTTATGGAGCTTATGTCAAAAAACTCAGTGTATAACTGCAATAATGGCTTATTTTGGCCACTTGGGGGCAGACGAACTCCACAATAAACCCAAATGTCTGACTGGTAGTGTATTTATTCAGCTACTACACATTTGGAAGAGCAACAAATGACTGCGGGCAAATCACAATAACAATTTTAATGCTCTTTTCAGTAAATAAACAAACAACTCATTGTACATGTCTACTGTAAGAGGAAGCAGCCTTGAGAGATGAGCGGGCCCCTTTTTTAGTTGAGGAGGGTGAGGATGGAGAGGAAGGAGGGGAGAGAGAGGAGGGGGAGGCAGAGGCAGGGGAGGAGTCAGGAGAAATGGAACGTCTTCTGGTGGGACTGCTGCTGGGGGAGCCACGGGGTGACGAGTAGGGGGAGAGGGCCTGGAGCATACGACCACTCCGCTCCTGAATCACATGCTAAACAAGGACAGACAGAAGACGGTTTTACTGTGCTGTGATGCTGTGTGTAATATAATGCTTCAGTGAATTAGTTCGTTCTGAAATGTACTGTGACCTGTCTTTTCTACTCACATTTATCCAACCTGCCATATTTATTTATACACCATTAACCAGCGTGCCTTCACCAGACTGGCTTAAAAACTGTTAAGTTGTCAGTTATATGGTATAATAAAGTTCATTGTATTGTGTAAGAGATTTTGGCACATTGGCCAAACTTCCTGATTGCAATTAAAGTATTTATGTACTATAATAACATATGATGTAACTATCACTTTAGTCATTTTGATTTGAAGGAAAATATCTAAACACAGTGATTATGAGGCAAGATTTGAAGTGAGAGGGCCTTTTCCCCCTATTTTGTCTTGTTTGTTTCATCTGTAGTAAAAGTCAAGTGAAAAACAACACCTTGTGCTTTTACAGGGGATTTACAATATGTGTTGGACTGTTTCTTCTTGGTTATAATATGTGTTGGACTGTTTCTTCTTGGTTATATATTTAATCAAGATTTATCAAACTAATATAAATATAACACTAAACAAGAAACTTTGCCTCAAAATGAAAGGTTCTGTAACTGGCTCACAGTAAGAGGGATTTTTCCTTGAGTAATATAAAAGCAAACTTGCCCAGGCTCCATCTGGTCCAAAAAGCTCCAGGAAGCTGCTAATGAATTCTCGTGACTTCTCTTCCCACTTAAGGATAAGGTCTTGGCTCTTTTCTTCCACTCTGTAGACAAAATGTTTGGATTTTTCCTCCACATTACGGACTGTCTCTTTCATCTTGTCCACCTGGTTCTGGAGCCGGTATTTCTTCTCCTGTCAGAAATAGACAAAGTTTCTGTATTGTGGTAAGTTTCAAAAACTCCAAAAACAGTTTATTAAATATGATTTCTCTTACCTTAATGAATCCAACATTTAGTTCTTGGGCTGTGTAGCCTCTTTGCAAGTTGCGACGGACATAGATGTCGTAGTCTCGGACGATACGAGTGATTAGATCAGATGTGGAGATGCCCTCTGTCCTCTGAGTGGCCACAAACATTCCTGACATGGATGCACAATGCAACACATGTAATTCATTCAAGTGACACAACAAAAGACAGAACTAGAATTCCTTATGTTGGGTCCAAAGTATCTTCACCTGCTTCCTTGATGTGCTTATAGACGTCCTCTGAACCAGCAGAGGTGTAAGGGATATCATCATGGGCCACAAAGTCAATCTATGTGTGTAACATGATAGTATTCAGATTGGTTGAACACCAGCTAGCTTTGACTGTGTGACACTGTATGATACTGTGTGTCCAGTGACTGCATGACCTTTGACCTTATGTTTCTTGAGGAACTCTGTAGTAAGGGTCCAGGGAGCGTCTCGCACCACCTCATCGACATAACGACAGTGCCTCAGGGCTTCGTAGCGTTCGTCTTCTGTCATCACTGTGAAACCCTTTAACTTGTGGGTGAGTTCATCACTGCAAACTAGGTACACAGACACTTACTGTACATGAGATTTCTTACCTTCAATCCGAGACTTTATCAGTAATTAAACTGGAAGATTTACTGAAGATTCTTAGTATTAGCTTTTGCTATGTGTTTTTACTGTAAGTTGCTGAGAGAGGGAGCCAGATTACTTTACCTCCTACTATCAGATAAGTGTTGGGGAACAGATTTTTGGCCTGCATCAGAGCTCTAGCATGTCCCGAATGGAAGAGATCAAAGATCCCATCAGCATAGACTCGCACTGGACGATGAGCTACAAGATAAGAAATCCGAAAACATGTCATACAAAACCCAACTGTAATTTACAGAGAATTCCTGCAATAGTATTTTGAAGCTGATACCAATGTCTAATAGAATAGAATAGAAATCTTTATTGTCATTACACTAATGTCAACAAAATTTATATTGTAAGCTCTCTAGTAGACAACAAAACAAGACGTTATGAAATCTAGAAACTAGAAATAATAAAAACTAAGATGTGTACTAAATATACAGGTGCACTTTTTTAAGTGCCATTGTAGTAAATATACAACCGGACATTATAACAACTAAAACCAGAATTGATAAAAAACTTAAAGCATATATGAATATATATGCAAACTCATAACAGGTGTCACTTGAGTTAAGAGAAGTGGCTTGGTTAAGAAAGAGGAATCATTACCCTGTCTTCTGTGGGTTTAGGGTAAGATTGGTGATCGCTCTGTGATAAAAACTATGTTTGAATCCTGAGCTAGATGCCTTTAATGCCCTGTACTGCCTTTTAGATGGCAGCAGAGAGAACAGGTGCTGGTAGGGGTGGGTTTTGTCTCTCAAGGTTCTCATTGGTTCTGCGGAGGCAGTGAGGTCTGTAAATATCCTCCAGTGAGGACAAGGGGAGACCCATTATTTCCTGTGGAGTCTTTACTACTCTCTGAAGAGACTTCCTGTCTGCAGCTGTGCTATTACTATGCCATGCTGTTATACAGTTAGTACGAAGACTCTCTACAAAGCAGTGATTTAAAAGACAAAAGTAGTTGACTAGGCAGTTTGATTTTTCCAAGTGCCCTTAGGAAATAGAGCTGTTGTTGGGCTTTTATGACCAAGGCGATGCAGTTATTAGTCCGAGTCAGATCGTTCAAAATATGGACTCCCAAGAACTTAAAGTCTGAGGCAGTCTTCACTTTTTTCCCTTCAATGTCCAGAGGTGAGAGATCAGTATGTTGCTCTCTGAAATCTATAACAAGTTCTTTTGTTTTCCTGATATTCAGAGACAGGTTGTTCTCCTTGCTCCAGCTGACCAGGTTAGACACTTTATAGGGTATCTCATCCACATTTGAGATTAATCAGACAATAAGGAACTAAACTTTTTTTATTCGGTTGCTAATATGTCATATGACGTGATACACTTCTGGAGAAAAAGGAACAAGCCCCCAATCAGCCAAATAACCAGACGTTAAACCATGTTTAGCTGATAAGTCACTTTTTACAGCTGATGTCAGCTGAAACCAATATATTGTAGTGATATACTGTATCTCGAGTTAGTAATTCTCATACTAGTCATCCTTTACTCCTAGTTGTCACTGGCCTGGACTGACAGGATGTGAAGATACTCTTAGTACCCTGACACTAATTAGTAATAGAAACAAAGACTAGTGAGAACAGTGACCTGGTGTGCCTCTCCGTGCTTGGGCAATGGTCAGCTTTTCATGGGGGATCTCTGATTCACAACCTGTAGACCTGGCAAAAGCAGCTGGCTCCCTCAGAGCCTGAACACAGGGGTGAGAGAGAGACAGGACAGGAAGTAAACACATTATGTTTGATCAAATGATGTATCTCCAGTTCAGCTTATTTGTTGTTTAAGCCACTTATCCTTTTCGCATCATTGGCAGTAGCATCTGGTGACAGAAAAAGCACAATCTGAACTAGTTGCTATTAAAACAATAAAGGTCAAGTTTTCAGTTTATCTAATCTTCATGTTTGTGGCCCGTGGTAAAAGAAGATGTTACTGGGGGTCATGCTGCATTCAAAACACAATGTACAGCAACAAAGTAAATGCAAAATTTAGAGTTCATGCGATATTATTGGTTTATTTTGATGACAAGGTATTGTGCATTTGCAGGTTGAGGGTCCTCTTTGGATTTGACATTGTTAAAAAAACTGATATAAAACAAATTAAACTTTGATAAAATCTTTCAGGCAGCTGTGAATCATTTCAGCACTCTTAAGTAATGTGTGTCTTGATATGTCATGGACTTTGTGTGGTGTGCAGATACATATCTGATGTGTTGTAGCATACTTTGAACCCTTGTCCTGATTGAAACATCTGGTGATTCCTGTGCTGTGTTTGGAAATGTTCTTCATGGGACTTTGAGAATGGTAATAATTTTGGCACGCTTCAGTGCATATATATTGGTCTGTATTTTTGTATATTGCATATTTTTCTCTTAGACCTTATATTTAGCTATGATTTTACTCTTTATGTCTTCAAGTAAGTCGTCAACATACATGCAGGCCACAAATGTTTCCTTACTGACTGACATAGTTCTTTGACACATTTACAGCACTAAAACCTGATTTTAATATTTCTGCAGTGATTGCATTTAACTTCAAGTGCTTAGAATAATCATGTATTCCTGTACTATATTGCTACTCACCCAGTGATTCGGTTAACTCTCACCTCTCACACACGAGCCAAACAACCACACAGAAAACATTTGCTTTTCTGTTAGGCAAGACAAGTTTATGTATATAGAGTATTTTCATACACAAAGGCAATTGAAAGTGCTTATCACAATGCATGCTGATAGATAAAACATTCAAACGCATAAATAAAATGCTCACATAAAACAATATCAGTTTGTTTCATTCATTGTACTTGTACCTTTGTTCTCATTCCCAGTGTCTTCACTAAATGATATCTAAAAAACAAATATTGCACCACACTCCCCTTTAATTGAGTAAATGATTATCATTTAAAATGTAAGAATAAACACAGTGGTCACGTTTTCTATTGACAGAAGAGGACTTACCCTGCGAGGGCCTCTCTGGTTCTGTGCGGCATGTTGTTGCTGCATGTTGCTGCCTCGGCCTCGTCTCCTTCCAGCCATCTCGGATGTTCTGCTTCACTGCCTGATACTGCCACCACTGCACCCACCTACCACTCCTCTCAGCTGGCTGAACTAGTGCACACAAGTGATTTCGACGCTTGGGAATGTTTTTAAGTATTCATCCAGTTGGCCTACCTAACCCTGATGACTGGATAATGTAGCGAGCAAAGTTCAAGCCACTCTGGTAAAGTTACTCAGGCAGGTTGTTTGCACTGGTCATCAATACTGAGTTTGTGCGAACTTTCACTTTCTCCATGTGGTAACACTGAGACTTAGTAGTAGGATGGCCTATGTAGTGTTACACTGTTAATTTCCATACACTTTATGTAACAGTCCAGCTGGAAACGACTGAGAAGTGCTAATGTTTTGAAACATTTCTCACATTTCCACCAGACTGTGGCTGGAAGGGAACAGAGGTTGCTATTATTGCAACATTTTGTGCAGAGAGAAACCAAATTAGCTATAAAAGAAAGTGCCCAAAGCTTTTACACTGGCAACCTTTGGAACCAAACAGAGGGAAACAAAACATCTTACATCCTAACATTTCACCAAGCCGTCACACCAAGCCAACAGTGCTATGCTGGATGCAAACTGAATTTCTATTCAGGTGAATCTCAACAGCAGTGTCGTTGCAAGCGAGAGCAGACGTCTTTACTGCTCTTCTTGTCTGTTCTACGATTTTTCACATCTTCTACATTTTCAAGTCTTTGAACAAATTCCACAACTTTTAAAATGCCTCCAAGAGGGAAAAGAGATAATAAATGAGATGTGAATGAGGAGGTTGAAGCAGAAGAGGATTATATTTCAGCGGCGCAAGTAACAGAGATGTTGAGTCAGCAGAAGCAGATGTACACCGCACTGTTGAGCCAACAACAAGACAACTTCAAAGGTTTTGTGCAACTACTTATGGAGACAAATAACAAGAGACTCGACGACATGACCAGAGAAATACAGGAGATAAAAACGAGTTTGCAGTTTACCCAGCGAGATGTGGATGTGATTAAAGCAGCCATGGGTGAACAGAAAATACAAACCAAGGAAACAAGGGATG
>NW_018127919.1:405227-416011 GCF_001952655.1 Monopterus albus
GTGTTTATGTATAAAGCCAGGAGCAATTTATTACCTGGTGGAATTCAAAAACTATTTAATGAAAGGGAAGGGGGATACAATTTAAGGGGTCAGTTAAATTTAAAAATTCATGCTATACGTACAACCAAAAAAAGATTCTGTATTTCTATAAGTGGGGTAAAACTATGGAATAATTTAAGTGTGGACATAAAAAATAGTAATAGAATTGATGAGTTTAAACATAAATATAAAGGTATGTGTCAATCAAGATATATGCAAGAACAGGCTTAATGATTAATTAGATGGAACATTGTGGGTGTGGTGTATGAATGTTAACACTTTGTAATAATTCTTTAGTATATTACTTGTGTGGTGTAAAAGATAATTATTTAAGAATGTAATTATGTAAGAATGTTAACACTCTTATTTTTTTAGTATATTACTTGTGTGGTGTAGAAGAGAATTATTTATGTAGAGATAGGTATAAGCACATTGATATTGGATTAGCACTTGTTGGATATGTTTAAAATTATGTGTTGACATATCAACTGTCTTTATAAGAATAAATTAAATCAAATTAAATATAGAACAAACTGAAGTTGTGAAAGATTCATCTACGTGTACTGCATAAAACAATAACACAAAATCATAGTGAATATACTAAGCACATTATATTAGAAATGTTATTGAAGATTTTAGCCACACTAACAGTTTAAAAGGCTTTTGTCACTCATTTTAACACCGCAGTTCAGGAAGAAATATATCAAAAATATTGGATGAATGGATTTCCATGACATTTTGTAGACGGGCACTCTGAGAATTAAGCTTATTGTCTTTGAGGATCCCCTGAATAGTTTCATCAGTCAAGTCTATTTAATCTGATCAAAGATGGTAGCTAGCAAGCTACAAATTCAGTCCACACTGAGCTGAACTTGACTGCATTTTCACCTGTGGGCGAAATATTTTTGGCAATGTCTAAAACATGGTTCATTTCCCCTTATCTCTTCCACATAAGATGGATAAGTATCAGCAAGCACAGATTTGTTTCAGATTATGTTGACCAGGGGAACAAGAAACTGTCACATAACCGGTTTGAAAATAGGAACCAGTTACGACTTCACAGGAATTTTTCACCTGTGAACAAAACAGCAAGGGGTGTGGTTATCCAGTGAGAGGGCAAGCAGGGTGGGTCTTCTGCTTAACTCTTTCTCTCTTACTTCCTGATCTCTGACTACTGCCCAGATATGTGGAGTTACAAACAGAGTGTAAACAGTAGTATTCTGGATCTCTGACACCCCAGGACAGGAAATAATATCTTACAGCAAAGGTAAGACTCTGATAACAATGAAGACATGTTATACTCTCTCGCTGTTGTCAGATCCAGGTAGAGTGGATTTGGGGACAGCACTCAGTAAAAATAAGGCGACTACTGAAGCAGAAAAATGAGCAGGGTCTCCACACACAGAGACAGGGATTTCTGCAGATTTCACTTAGATCACAGTGTCACTGATTCAGATTAATAACAATGGGGAGACCTAGGAAAAAGTAACTGATTTTCACTTGAATGTAAGTGAGATTTTCTTCAGTCATGACCGCAGTTTCATTACACAGGAAGGTAAATGGATAACTAACTACCCCCTATGCTTCAGTCCAGTGAAGGTTGAGAGCATACAACTAAAGTCTGTGGGGAAAATATAGTGTCAAACAACTATAGGGTTAGAATAATGTTCTCCTTGAAATGTTGCTGCGACTGGTGTGTTTGTGTACATGTGAGTTGCTGTGAATACTGTCGCTGTGAATACTGACTCATATGTAACCATCTAACTCTGATAACTCTTTTTGTTGATATTTGCAATTGCTGGTGTAAAGCATGTTGCTGTGGCGATGTCTGACACCGCTCCTGCTGATAACTCTGCAAATATGCAAAGGTAAGGCCCCAAACATATCACTTAACACTCAAAATGTAAAACTTACATCTTAGCCTTACACAAGTATGTATGCAAACACACCCACACATACGCCCATACAGCAGCTTTTGTCATTTTTCTGGGAAATGGTCAAGCAGCATTTGAAGAACTGAAATTTCATGGGAAAACAAACATGTTTGACCAAATGACCTTCACTGTGGTTTACAAAAACCAACTTCAGTATTGGCTCTCAGCTGATAGACAGTATGCAGCCATGCCCCTCTTGATTTACTGTACGTAAACAGTGATTCCACACCTATTATGTAACAGTTACGGAGAACAGCTGATGGCTTTTCCTAAAAAAAATATAGACCATGGTCATTTGTTTGCTGTTGTTGTTGTTTTTTAACCCTGTAAAGCCCAGCATATCAAAAAATAGCCAGAACATTCTAATTTTTTGGAACTGAGATGTTTATTAAACCTTTTAACAAAATCCAAAATATAATTCATGATTCAAAATTCAAGATTCATGATTTTTATTTGCCATATATGCATAGACAGACAGTCCAGGCATATAGGAATAGAGGTGCCATATTATTTAGATTATTTCTATTTCTTTTGTATCACATTTGATACATGGGGCGTTTTTGGCAATTTTTTTTGCTCAGAAACTTCATGTATCAAATATGATACAAATTTAAGAGTGGATGAAAATTCTGCCTGTGATAGCATGTTCACACAATGTCAGAATGATCGTAAGATAATTATAAATCTAGATATCACTACCAGTTCATTTAAAATCATTATCATTTGTAAACCCATTTAATTTGTTTAACAAACTGTTAGTAGAAGTGGGGGTCTGTTTTTATGATCCTTAACAGAACACAAGGGTTAAAGTCTTCCAGGTTGAACTTGTTCTTGGCTCAACCATTGTGTAGTTTGGCATTGCTGAAGTTCAGAATGTGAAATGTTACTGAATGACCCAACACACCCCACAGTCCTCCTCGACTGTCACGGTTTTTGGTTGAGTTGGTATATAGACATTTTTTATAGTCAGAATTTGTTCACTGTCACATCAGCACTACAGCTGCAGACATGATGCATGTACAGTTTGTTACAGGCATGGGTGTGAATTGTTTGCATTTTGCGTGTTTATTCTGGGTGAACCATGACAGGACTGTTACAACTGTCTGTCTTCCAGGTTGAACTTGTTCATGACAAGTCTTTTGAGTGGGCGTGTTTAAAAAGTTTCACTGAACTGCATTGAAAACTCTGACACTGAGTCATGTGGACATGATGTCATGGATAATGGCAGAAACTTTGAATGACAAGTCATTATATATTTAAAGGCTGAGCAACTTTGAGCAATGCTTATAAGATGAAAATGGTTTTGTCTTATTTATTCCTAATTGTATTACCCCCCCACCCCACCCCCCACCGCTTCTTTTTTTTGCTATCTCTTCCAGCTCAGGATTGTCACAAATTCACAGATCTGAATTTCGGTCATGCGTTCATGGGCACCAGCACGAAAATTAGGTTGTTGCTGTACACCAGGGATAAAGCCACCTGTGGTACCCTTGTGTCCCACTCCAACCTGTCTGGCCATCCCCAGTTCAACTTGTCGAGACCTACCACCTTCATCATTCATGGGTACCGGCCCACGGGATCCCCACCAGTGTGGATGTCCAAAATGACGGAGCAGCTACTGGCCAGGACGGACATTAATGTCATAGAAGTGGACTGGAACCACGGTGCTGCTAATTTAAACTACTTTAAGTCTGTGGAGAACACAAGGATGGTAGCAGCCAACCTCACTGCTTTCATTGGAATGATGCAGGTATGATATCTGACACTCTGTGACAACCACTGCTGTGTCTACATAGACATGTTGGCTATAACAAGCTTAATGACTCATCTTTTTAGGAACATGGGGTCTCTCTAAGCTCCATTCACATGATTGGAATCAGTCTAGGAGCTCATATATCAGGGTTTGTAGGAGCAAACCTGAATGGGTCAATTGGAAGGATTACAGGTAAGAGTGGCACATAAATTCAGACTGATCTGATCCAGAATTATTAAAAGTGGAACTGTTGTACCCTGTACTTTTTACCATACTGACTCTGAGAGACGAGACAGTCCAAGTAACTTCAAAACAGTGCTGATTTATTCAAAGGATCACAGGTAAAATTAACATTACACGCTCAAGTATCTTGCACCTCCAAACTGCTCGCAGGCAGATGTAAGATGAAAGACCCTGAACCCAACAGGCCTATACATTATATCACCTCGGTTGGGCTAGCCCCATACTACACAGAAACGTCAACCGAGACGTCTCCCGGTGCCAGCTTTGATTTTATTTGGATTTCGTCCTTGTTTCAATTCATACAACAGTATAAAGATGTGAACCTCATTTAAAGCTCAAGCCCCAATCAAATATGTTAGTTTTGGCTGATTGGCCAAGAGTCAGCATGAAGAAATCACAGGTTTCAATGATTCTATCTGAAATCCCCATGGAAAGCGTCTAAGGTGCCTGCAGCACAAGCAAAGTGCAGCAAAGAAAATCAGAACAGGTCAGGTCATCTTTTGTAACAGTTAAGAGTTTAGTCATATAAAACAGAAACCAGACATGATGGAGTCAAAATACTTCTGTGAGAGAAAAATAATAAAAGATTTCCAGAAAAGAGCAACACGTGTTTCTCAGATAAGTCAAACATGTTCGACAATAAAGATACAGCGCAGAGCAACGGTGATTATTTGTAAAGGTAAAAAAGCACAGAAAGGTCTAAATCTCTTTTATTTTTTATTATCTTTTTATTTTACCTAGTGAATTTAAAAACCTTATTTTTTTTTACAATACAGTGAAGTTTTCAGTTAGACCAAGCGTGCTATTTCCAGCTCCCATCAGTCACTTCAGAGTTTGAGATTAAATTTAAGGCTCTGCTGAAGTCTACTGATGTCGTGTTTGCAGCTCTGGATCCTGCAGGGCCTCAGTTTACTGGGACTGCTCCACAGGACCGACTGGACAAGGAAGATGCCCAGTTTGTGGATGTCCTCCACACAGATATGGATGGTGAGTTAAGCTCAAACAATGTATTATATATGATATATTTATAGTTATTGTATATTTTAGTCATTTATAATTTGGTTACATTTGTTATATACAGAGTTTTTCTATACAAAAGCATACAGATGATTTATACATGTCAAATTATTTATTTCTACATGCCTGCTGTGTGTTTGCAGCTCTGGGCTACAGAGAACCTCTGGGTCACATTGATTTTTATGCAAACGGAGGAGCAGACCAACCTGGCTGCCCGAAGACCATCTTTGCTGGTAAGCGCTGTAAAATTCTGGACTTGTGTTGAAAGGATTTGAACAATATGATGATAGTCCACTTTCTGCCTTACCTTTGTACAGGGGGAGCCTATTTTAAATGCGACCACCAGAGATCAGCGTTGCTCTTCATCGAGTCTTTGAATGGGACATGTGCAAGCACGGCCTTCCCCTGCTCATCCTACACAAACTTTTTGGATGGTAACTGCTTGAACTGTGACCAGTTTGGTGCTGCTGGATGTCCTGTCTTTGGTTTGTACTCTGTTTATTATACATTAAACACATTGTTAAAGATTTATCTTCAAAATTAAGCTGATTGACAGTTATAAAAATCAACATTCATTGTCATGTGTAAGGAGTCCTCTGTTTTACAGAGGTTACATGTTGTTGTCAAGCTGATGCAGCTGTTTTACCCAAATCCAGGCTATGATGTCATACAGTGGAAAGATGTCCTGCTGAGGCTGGGCCAGACAACAACCTACTTCACAACAAATGAAAAGTCTCCATTCTGCAGTAAGTAACAAAAAACTGGACAGAAAGCAGAACCCCTTGGTCATGTTGTGTTTATTTAGAAGCTTGGCCTGCCAACTAGGGGCCCATGCTTTTCCACAGAATGTATGAAGAAACCGATTTTTTTTTTTTTTTAAATGACGCAAGAAATGTGAAACGTGTGTCTCACCCCTAAAACGAGTAATGACTCGGAACAAGTCAAACAAGATCCAATACACAGCACACTAATAGTTTTATGTGCTAAAACAACCTCAACAACTAATCATAAATACTGTATGTTCTTAAAGCATCCTAAGACCGTGTCCTGTCAGTAGAGCAATTATATCATACAGAATGTCGACTCTTGCCTTTGTCTATTAGAGTCACTGTGCATGTACCGCTGGTGTCATTTCCAACAATTCTTCCCTTTGAACTCTAACTACAACTTGCCAGCAGTTCAGAGTGTTATGGTTGCTCGGACATGGGTATGAACGAGCAAAGAAAAGATAGACCTAGGTGGCTGACTTCGGTGCAAGTAGTGTCACCGAAGTCAGCCACCTAGGTCTAAGTAGTGTGGGATTTATTTACAGTGCGAATTTCAGTGAATAAAACAGACAGTTGCAGTATGATAAAGAGTCACCGGGTGTTGATCTGTGGCAGTGGGAAACAGTCGATGGTGAGATGGATGGTTATAAGTCAGGCTGCGGACGCTGGGGTCACTCCTGAACTGATCGTGGTTGAGGTGATGATGGCTGAGGAGACAGGAGCATGTAATGACAGTTAATGGAGACTGTGCATCAACCTGTATGGTGGAGACTGGTAGGGCTGAGTAGTTCCAGGGTCCAGAGGAGAGGTCCATAGTCACAAAAAGAATGTACTGAAAGTAATATGGAGACGAGGAGACAGAGGGTAAAAAAGATTCAAAGAGGCAAAATGACTAGACTAAGCGAAGGTAAAACTGTAGGACTAGAAAGAAAACAACAAGCAAAGAGGCCTGAGAAAATGGATTGAACTGGCAAATCAAATCAAATCAAATTTTATTTGTATAGCGCCAAATCACAACAAAAGTCATCTCAGGACACTTTACAAAGTAAGGTCTAGACCTTACTGTTATCAATATTATTACATAGGGAAAACCCAACAAATCCCCCTTGAGCAAGCACTTGGCGACAGTGGGGAGGAAAAACTCCCGTTAACGGAAGAAACCTCCGACAGACCCCGGCTCTTGGTGGGCGGCCTTCTGCCTCGACCGGTTGGGGTGAGTGGATAGAGGAGAGACAAAAGAAGAAAAGCAACAAGACACAACAATCAAACACTGATCAGGTCGATGTGGCCGGTGACTGCTATTCAATTAAATTTTATTTGTATAGCGCCAAATCACAAAAACGTCATCTCAGGACACTTTATAAAGTAAGGTCTAGACCCTACTATTATTAATGTTATAGAGGAAAAAGCAAATCCCCCTTGAACAAGCACTTGACGACAGAGGGGATGAAAAACTCATTTTAAAGGAAGAAACCTATTTTTAAAGGTAGAGAGGTTGTCCGCCTCCCGAACTGAGACTGGGAGTTGGTTCCATAGGAGAGGAGCTTGATAGCTAAAGGCTCTGCCTCCCATTCTGCTTCTGTGGACTCTAGGAACCACAAGTAAACCTGCACTCTGAGAGTGAGGCAAGGGAGTGAATGGCGAGTAGGGTATATATAGGGAGGAGACTAATAAGGTGCAGCTGGTGATACAGGGGAAATGGGGCAGGTGTGCTGGATAGTGTAATCAGGGTGAGGAAGCAAAACTAAAGTGAGAAAAGCAAGAGAGGAAGGTGCAGCCGGGCAAACCTGACACAGAGGAAAGAAATTATCAAAATCAATTTGAGTGGTTATTGCTTAATCCCATTTTTAGCAGCTAAACAATATGATATAGTAAAGTTACCTTGACTTTCTGTCTTCAGGTTACAGTTTGGTGTATATTCAGGTGCACAAATAAACACTTCAGTGAAGTTTTCAGATGACTACAGTTGCTACATATGCACTACAGTAGTATATCTGGATAAACTGTGGATTCACTGACTGTGGATTTGTCTTTGACTGTGGATCTTTATTTGTAAAGCTGCACGTTCTGGATGAGTTCAAGGATGGACTGAGTAAAAATGGCAGCCTCCTATAGATCCTATAATGCAGAGCGTAAAATAACTGAAAATGAATTACAACTTCATAGACAGTATTTCATCTATAAGGCTGATTTGAGCTGAAAAACTCCAAAATTGTAGGTTCTTTAGTAAATGCCATTTTCATGAGAGTTATCTGTTCTAAAAGAAAGTATGATTTATTTCAAAATGGTGGATATATTTATGTCTTCTCTTAGCCACAAACTACATATTAGACATGGTGATATGGAACATGAAGGAACGGTGGGGATACATCACTGTTAAACTTTACTATAACGGTACAGAAGCAGTGGCAACCATTGACCAGTAAGTCTTCTCTCCATTTTATACAATATTCCACTTTTTCTTGTCTCTCTGTCACTGCTTTCCTGTCAGTAAAGTTGCTTTTTTTTTATTAGTAAAGCATCAAAGTTCAAGAAGTACACAGGGACCAAGCTGTTTGCCCAATTTGACAAAGACATTCAGTCGGTGGAAAAGATGTCTCTCAAATTCTCCACTGGGAATGTATTCAAGCCAAAATATAAGCTCCGCATCCTCCGAATCCGTCTCACACATCTGGAACACAAGAAAAGGTGAGCAATGCATACTGATCCTTAATAAATTTGACCTATTTGATCCATTAATTTCAGCCATATTCACTAGCTAAGTAATCCCTTACTTTCCAGGCTCTAGATTAACATTAATACTGGCTTTACCCTTTACAGGCCTCTCTGTCGATACGATATCGTTCTTGAGGAGGGCAAAGAGGTCACCTTCAGGCCCATCCCCTGTGAAGAATCTAACTTCTGAGACAAAATCAGACCTCATCATATAAATTTCATTGCTCATACTGGAAGAACGTCTGGTGATTAATCAGTACCTCCAGGATTTTACAGGAAAATGCATAAATAGCATATCAATAAGCACTAACCTGCGAGCCAAATATTTACTGGCACAATGATCATCTGTGAAAATTAATGTGATATACTACTGTATATGATGTATATATATTTTTAAGAGAAAAATCTTTATGAAAATGTAATCCTTTTAAAACCCATTTTACTATTTACATTTCATTCATGGTGAACATTAGATAATGGGAAAGATTTTTATGCTTGTGAAAATGTATCTCAACTTAAGATGAAGTTATCTCAGTAATATTTTTATTTTACTACACTAGTAGTAGCTTTACTTTATATTTATTTGTGTATATGAAGTCATTCTTTATACTCAGTCTATTTTTTTTTTTTTTTCAAATCAGCTCCACAATGTTCCGCTCCAGCATTTTTAATAAATTCACAAGTTCCCACACATCAGCAACCAATAAATTAACTGACAACTTGGTTGTCTATTTTTTTTTAATACACAAAAAGCAAACTATCATATTTTTGAAAATTATATGCATCTATAATATACTTTGTGTTTTTGCCTCAGCATCACAGTATTTATGACAAATGATAGCTCAGCTCTCATCTCTGAAGACTAACTGCTGGCTCTCACTTCCCATCCTCCTCTCTGGCTGTTTCACCATCACGTTTTCTACATGACTGGATAAAGGAAAACTGACTGATTACCCCACCGTGGGATGCTAAAGATGCCATAACCCAGAGGAAAGTCAACAGATACGCCTCGGCGTGATGCTGGCTCAAGGGGCAGTGTGTTTTGCAGGTTATCACCTCGTCTGCCTCCACTATGCCTTATCTTTGCACTTTTATGTACTGTAAGCCCATGTAGCAGTCCAAGAAATGATCACCTAAAAGAAATGTTTCTTCATAAAACTTCTCTCCTAATGTTTTTATCAAAAAGAAGAAAGAATGACTGTTTAAAACATTCATTTGTCAGACAAGTCCACAACAGGACCTTAAAAATATTTTTGCCTGAAAATGAAGTTCTCTACTCCACTCATTTAGACATGTGCTTCTTCATACGCTGAATCTCCATCTGAAACCAAATAATGCAAACAATCAAACCATGAGTGCACTTTCTAGACATTAAGTGCATTATCCCAGTTTAAAACAAGTGAAGAATAGTTTACAGCATCTATTGTCATACCTGTAAAGTCAAGCGAATCCTTTTCTCCTCATCTAGCTCATTCATCAGGAGTTTAATTTCTTTGCTGGAGCACAAAATATTGTCAAATTAGTGCAGCAAGAAACAGATGGAAACTGTAACTGAGGTAGTGATGCAGGGGTGTCACCCGCCAGCCAGGCTGAGGCTGCGCCCATAAACTAATCTGACCAGAGATTACAGGAACAAAGCCGTACTTGTGCTGATTCTTCATCTGTTCAAACTTCTCCCTCAGGTCTCTCAGCTCTGTCTGCAGTTGTTCGAGGTTTGGTGACGTGTATTTTGCTAGATTTGTGCTCGGCTGTGGGTTGGAGCTGAGGCCCGGGGGCGATGGACACAGTACAGCAGAGAGAGCCTTTGGTAACAGAGAGGAGAAGGACTGTGTGGGCACAGTACTGGGTGCTGCTGTCTGTCAAGAATAACCCAGTGTTACTAGCTGACAACAAAACAAAGATCTGTGTATCAACGTGTATATGGGCCTTAGTTTTTCTTTGACACCTACAGGCAGGGGAGCATCATCTTGATTTGTTTCCTGAGAGTTTTCTTGAAGTGTTAAAGAATCCAGCTCTTCAGTCTGGTCCTCTTTTCTTTCCTCCATTTTTTTTTTATTTGATTTGATTGATTTATTCTTTCAAGCATGTAAAGACAGTTGATATGTCAACACACATAATTTTACACATATTCAACAAATGCTAATCCAATATCAATTTGCTTATACCTAGTACATGCTTGAATGGAGTAGGAAGAAATCAGACTTATCCAGTCCTACCCCATGACATCTTACCATCATTGGTTTGCAAGCAATAAATGATTCGCTTCTACCCACACACATATTATACTAAAAAAAGAATATAACAGTGTTAACATTC
>NW_018127919.1:416640-435936 GCF_001952655.1 Monopterus albus
ATATATTTTTTGCTATTTTGTTCTGAACATATCTGATATGAGATTTCCAGGAGAATTTGTCATCAACTATGACACCTAGAAATTTAATTTCATATACTCGTTCTATATTAGCTCCCCCAATATTCAATTGAAGTTCATTGTCTAGTCTGTGATTCCCAAATACCATAAATTTAGTTTTATCCATATTCAGAGATAGTATATTACTATCATACCATTTCTTTATCTTCTCAAGTTCCTGTGAAACCCGTCCAGAGAGTTGCTGTAGGTTTTCACCCGATGCCCATATGGTAGTGTCATCAGCAAACAAAACCACTTTCACTAAATCAGAAACCTTGTATATATCATTAATGTATAGTATAAATAATTTAGGTCCCAAAAGAGAACCCTGAGGCACTCCACATACAATGTCCAGCTCACTCGATTGGTATTCACCCAACTTCACAAATTGACGCCTCTGTGTCAAATAACTTTTAATCCATTTCAGAACCATTCCTCTGATCCCATATTTTTCTAACTTGTCCATTAATAATTCATGATTGATTGTGTCAAATGCTTTTTTTAGGTCAATAAATATCCCCATCGTGTATTTCTTCTCATCCATAGCACTTGTAATGTCCTCCATCAGGTCGGTAATGGCCAAAGTTGTCGATCGGTTTGACCTAAAACCATATTGGCAATCAGAGAGGATTTTATGTTTGTCCATCAGTGTTACCCGTAAGTTAAATGTAGTTTGAGAAATCTCTTAAGTAAAATATATTTAAGGGGTAACTCACCCTTTGTAAGTATAAAAAAATGTCTTTAGGTGAGTAACAAATTATTAAAGTGATGAACCGCCTTGTAAAGTTTAGAAAATATAGCTCACATTCATTACGGGATAAGTGTCTTTGAACCTTGTTTCAAGTAAGGAGTCAAAGTAGATATCTTCTGCTGCTGTGTGTGGCTGTGAGTATGAGACGATGCAGAAAGGTTAAATTTAACCCAAGGACAGTTGGTATACAAACAGAGCAGACCACACATGCTTTTCATACAGGGAGTCAAGTTATAATTGTAGCACTTAAGTGTACAATATAGCAGAAAGCAGGCTTGGCCTTTAGCTAAGTGTTATTAAAAATGTCTACTTCCCAGAGTCTGAAGCTCTGCCTGTAACTGCTCATCTGCAGCAGGGGTTACCTGCTCATTCAGCTTCCCAGCGACTGACACGATTGAAACAAACTCCTCAATGTCTTTGAGAGAAATGGAAAGTAAGTGTTACAACACACTTTGCAGAAGCCAGATCTAATTTAAACCAAGGTCTATATGTAATGTAGGCCGTTTTCACACATCTTGGCCAGTTTTTGTGATTGTATTAACATTTCATCTTTTTAACATGCAGCATTCAGAAACAGTTCTATTTCAAATGATGTTGATCTAACAACAGTTGCGGGGCTTACCAGGAACGAGGGCTGAGCTATAGTTGCCCATCATGACAGAGGAATACAAGTGTAGGAAGTCAAAGACAGAAAAACCTGCAGTCTTTAAGTAAACATCTACAAATGACAGATTGAAGCAAGTCAGTGGAGCAGCAATCAACAGAAACCCGTCAGCTCAGTGCAGTCTCAAATCATCTTTAAGAGATGGAAATGAATTGTTGAACCATTAGCTGTGCTGTTCATAACAGCCACTTCAGTTTGTACATTAAACTGAGATAATTCTTTATCAAAGCATAGCAAACTAAACTGGGTGTTCAGAGTGGAGGCAGATATTTTTCTCATGCCACAGCAGTGAACAAATGGTGCAACACATGCTCAAACCAGCACGCACAAAGACAGATAAGGTCATTAGTAAACATACTAAATCAATTACGATTGTCAGTTACTGTCAAGAACCTGGTGCACACACACACTCACCTTGTTTTGCCTGCGTCAGCAGTGAGATACAGCAGCATCTGCAGTAACCTGACACCATCCATTGTATCCTACTGTGGTCTGCAGAGTATGTCGTGATGAGGAGGGGTACTGTCAGCGCTAAGTTTAGCTCAGGAGAGAGTGGAGCTCCACTTCACTCACAAATATCACTGGGGCAGGGAGAAGAGTGTCGCACACTAAAAGGGAGAGCCAGTTGTATGTCCTCTGTGGCTCTGGAGGGCGACTCCAAGGTTTTAAATACTTACCCTTGGGCTCAAAACAAAGCCTTGAAGAGGCAAGCTTTGAAATAAATGGTAGGAGGTAGGGGGTCTAACTAAATATTCTACTGAAATGCATTATGGGAAATGAAGGATCCTGTGTTTTGGATATACTTGTAAGTAAAGGTCAGGATATCTCAACTTCTATTGCTTCAGTTTAACTTTTTCAAAAACCTGTCAGTGGTCCTCCAACTTACTGAATGTGCAACTTGGATTTGCTGGAGTGCAACTTTCTCGGTCTTCAGTCACTAATTATGTTGAATGGTAAAGCAAGTCAAGACAGAATCAAACTGTGTGAAGACAGAAATAAAATATACACACACACAGTATTTCAGATTTTAGCATTTAATCAAAATTTGGAAAACATATCCATTACTGGCAAAGAGATTGTCTTGTAGGTCTACAATCAAAACAAAGACAACTCTCTAATACAGCTTGTTCTATCCAATTACTAAACAACAAACTGAAGTGTCTGTACCAGTTTTACAAGTAGTAGCTCTGTCAGTCAACAGTTTCAAATCAAGCTACCAATAATTAGTCATATGATAGGACTTTACAAACAGAACTAGATGTTTCTCAGACTAAAACCTGAACTCAACAGCTGCAGGTAAACAACAACAAAAAAGCCTTAAACTGTTTAAGTAAAATTAAGACAACCAGGACCAAAAGCAGCAATTCCCAAATCACTATACACTGGAAAATGCAGACAGTATAACATAATGGCATGTGTTACAAATATTCTAAAAAATAATGCAACAGATGCAACTGAAACACTTGTATCAGAGAGAAAATACAAGCAACAACACAATATACAGGCAGTTTGGGACTGTAGCGAGAGAGAAGTTTGCTCAGTCCACCCAGCAAAAATGCTTTCCAGTGTCACATCTGCAGAAAAGGGGAATCTAGGCTGAGACAAAAAAGAAAAAAAAAAAAACTTGAATACAACATTTCTTTAACACCTTGGTTACTAAATTACAAATAGTGTTTCAGGGTATATCCAGAATTATTTAGTGATTAAATGACAACTGCAGCTACACAGCTGGCTCACATTAGGTACCAAACAGGCCTTACTCACAGCCTGAAGATAACAATACTATACATTTTGAAGAAGACACTAATCATGGTACATGGTAAATTTTACTGCCCTTTCATAGCCAAACCCCATGATAACTTACTGGAGGCTACCACCAGCGTTGTTGGGTGGGGCCTCGGCTGGTCGGTGCACGCTGGCGCATCACTCTTATGTTGCGGTATTTGGACATGATACTTTGACTTTTTCTGAACACTGGCCTTTGATTTGGGATGGGATGTGGCACCAAGCTTTCCTAATAAAGACACAAGAAATTACAATTCTGGTTAAGAAAACAGTCAATAACTCTCCAACATTTCCCAAAGGAAGCACATGATCTCTAAGGAACAGTATGCCTACCATGAGCGGGCGTCTGACATTCCCAGACAGCTCAGGGCCCGGCCTCCTTGGACCACCTGTGAACCTTGGCCTCTGTGAAAACACAAAAATTGAGGCTGAGTACATGAAGCATTCAATCATCCAATTTTTTTATTTCTCATGCATCTAAAATTTTGACATCCAATTTTACAAAGCTTTTGAGTGGCCACTGCACACTGCTGTAATGCCTCAGTGGCTTATAACACACTGAGGCACCCTCTCTGCCCAGTCTGATACAACATGTTTTACTCACCTGCATGGGTCCTGGTGCTGGTTTCCTGAAGGGCCTCTCAGATCTCTGGCTGTCTGGTATCATATTAAATGGCCTGCTAAAAAAATGGGGGAACATCAGAGATGCACAAAACTTGCATTCAACCCTTGTTTGTATAAAAGGCTGTAAAGATGAGTTACAGCTACAGTGGGTTAAATTTTTGTATTTTTGTTGTAGAAATCTGCTCCAAAACTTGTCCTAATGTGGAGAGGTGCTGTTGAAGCCTCCTGTGACCCAGACTCACTGAACAGCACTGGCAGCGGTGCAGAGATATTAGCTTCTAAAAGGTTTTGAGCAGGATTGGCCTCTCTAACCAATCAGAGATTGTGGTCACAATTTATTTTACAGGTCTGTAAATTCCAGTTTATTTCCAAATAACTTCCTAAGTATCTTATGTTACATTCTGAGGCTCTAAACATGCATTTAAATAATTCAAATATTTTACTATCACTTTCTTTTTTTTCCTGTCACCACCTCTCTTACACAACTAAAAAATTTGCACCTAATTTCTGATGTATGTGGAACAAGCTACAGACAAAATGGCTTCCCACACACAGGTTGGCAGAGGCCTTGCTGTGTTGTGCCGGCTGAGAATACGAGGGCTGACCTTTGAGAAACAGACTTCCGGGTAAATTAGAACCCTGTTTTAAACACTTGAATATTTTAAGAAACGTACCTAAACAGCTTATTATCCGAACGTCCCCGTCTTCTGTCCTCAGGTGATGAGCTGGAGTCATTTGTCTTTGACAGTCGGCCGGTCTGGGTAGTGCCTGCACCTGAACTGCGTTCTAGAAAAGAGAAGGAGATGATAAACCTTGTAGCTGAAAACATAACACTCAAATCTAAAATGCACCTACCAGACTTTGACTTTGGGCTGCGCTCCTTTGGAGATGAGCTATCCTTGGTGGAAGAGCTCGGCCCGGGTGGCCAGTGGGACAAAACAACAAGGTCCCGTTTCTCTATGGGAGAAGATCTGTGGAGAGATGTGGGGAAAGTGTGCTAAGGATTCCACCATCAGCATTCCTGTCAGCATAAATATGGCCTGGAAACATTAACGATCACATCATCCAATTTATCACAGCGTTAAAAAAAAAAAAACAGAGTAAAAGGACAGAATTAACCTGTCAGCTTTTAGAAAAAAATGCAATTTAAACCAGTAATGAAGCACTGTTTTGCAGGCAGACAAATGATCATAAAGCCACGCATCATACAAGGGTACTTACAAAAACCATGGAATGTCCATGCTTCTTTACTCCTATTTTTGTACCCTGAATCAATCTGAGCTCTCTTCTTTTATTCAGTGACTGTTAGCATGGGCAAATCTTGAAGAGGACTTTAAGATATCGGTCTAGATCACATCACCAACTCCTGTCAGACTGAACTTCAGAGGGATTTATCATCAGGCCATTACTAGTGATTCCTTCAGTCGTTTCATCATCCCAAGGTTCACACCAGATGTTGAGAGCAGATGGAGATCTGAATCTTGGAGACATCTGTAGATCTGATGGCATCCGGGCTGGTATTTATGTCAGCTTCTGTCTCCATAACCTTACAGAGGTTTTAAGAAATGATCTGATGTTTCTTTGTCCACAAACAAGTCCAGGCTTCAAGGGAACCTATTAAAGGCTTTGCCGTGCCCGTAATGAACATCCCATTACCTCAGATCTTCTACTCTTCTTAAAATTGGAGGCGATGGACATAACTTTGGAACGTAATAAAGATGATCATCTAGTACAGTGCTCTTCCTCATCATGTAGTAGTTTCACATTACAGTAGGTTAAAGCACCAAGAGTTGCTTTAGAGCAACTTTTGTCCATCACACTAAGTACAGTCTCCAGGGTTGACATGCAGGTTTGGGTTAGAGACTTCTGGTGCCATGGCCTTTGGCTGCATTAGCCTTGTAATGCGGTTACTGAAAATTATGACTTCCCCTCAGACTGATGATGTGCATCTCTGATTAATACACTCAGGCCACATGTCAGATTAGACACAGGAACTGACCACAGCACATGTTGACTTGTGCATCCAGCCCACATGCATTCGCAATGACAAAGTAACAGGGGGTATGGTAAGACTGCAAAGACCAGGCTGACATCGTTTCTGCACACATGCAGTATCAAGTTGGAATTTTGTCCACTTATAATCTTTCTCCATCTTTTTTCCACCACTTGTCTTGTTCTTTTTAGGGTCTAATTCTTCAGTGTTCTCAGCCCCCTTCTTCCTCCAGGTATTTAAAATGACACTGCATTTCACCGCAGGCATCAATGATATTAAGACAGACGCGGTGATATAGTAGATCTATGGTTGCAGGTTTGACTCCTGTAGAAGGTGATGTGATTATCCCTGGTGTATTTCTTCGAAACACGAGTCTCCAGTTTTCACATATTAATACACTCAGGGCATGTATGAATGCTTCTTAATGTTCTCGTGTCTGCAGAGAAGCCGAAAATTCCACTAATTAGATGCCAAAGTAGTAGCTTGGCTCCTCCTCATTCTGATCATTTTAAATGGAAAATGATGCAGCACTGTCGACAAGGTCTCTCACTTAAGGCGTTGCAGAATCTTCTATTTGACCAATGAGCCAAGCCTTCCGACATAAAGGTATTCACTGAGCACCGCAAAAATATAATTTCCACTTCCAAATTGCACTTGTGTGTAACACAATTCCCAGGGGAATAACTCCAGATCTATAACACATACATACACCTATGTATGCATCAGATGAATGCACAGGGATAAAGATTTCTTTCATTTAGTGACTGACATGTGTGATTAGTCAAAAAAAAGTTTTCTGACTTCTTTGTCTTGGGCACCGGTTGTGATGTTGTTTTGAGTCTAGTATAACCACTTTTGAACTTGATACAGAGACTATTAGTAATTTGACATGCGTAAACAACTAAATATTTCTGAAATGCCAGAAATATCTAACTTTGCACACAAGTTGTGCATGAGTTAATCTATCAGTGAAAATGAATGCAGGTGCACTTTGTCATCTAAGTCTGATGGTGGCTGGTAATGGCCGTCAGCAAAAGAACTTCCTCTTCGTTGTTATATGGCTTTTGCCATCTCTTGTTGTCAGCAATAATCACTGTCGTCCATCTTGATACAGCGATTATGTTCAAAGTAAAACGTGTTATGGCTCACACTAACTTAGTTGTTGGACATTTCTTGATCAAATATGCCACATGGCTTGTAACTCTGTTGTCAGTCGCTGAACACTGGACATCCACTGGATGGATTTAACAGAAGGTCCATGTGTAACTGATGTATTGCCAATAATTTAAGGTGAGGTGGCATGTCAATTTCAGGTCAGGTCATGTTAAGCGCAGTCCGCTCTGTGTCCTCCTCTTGCATACACAGGTATACTGCCTTGCACTACGTGTTGTAACTTCAGCTTCAGTTTTCTCTTTTCTTCTCTGGAGGCTGATGCAATTTTCACAACATGCTGAACAGCACATCTTTCAAGCTTTACACATTCATTGCTGACAAACTGGGGAATCCTTCAATAGATCAACTTATTTTTCCACACTCCTCATCATTCTGTCAGGTTTTAAACCATGGTGGTGTTATTGATATACTGCATAACAGGAGCACAAACATAGCATTTTCTCTTCAGCCCACTTGACAGGAAGATCATTTTGAAAGGCATGTGGCAGGCAGACTGGGAGGCATTTGAAAACTTTAGTGGCTTTTCATCAACTGAACCAGTGCTGCACATTTAGCTCATCACGACATCTCCATTGTCCACTGCTGGCAATCCTTCACACAGAGACATTCTGTCTTGACTTCCTAATCATCATCAAGCCCCTGCGAACAGTGCAAGAAGGAAAATACCATACCTGTGTGTGTTTAAGGGCCGGCGAGCCTCCACCTGCTCTTTGCTAGTATCAGTCTCTCTTGAAGACTTGTTGGGATTGCCTTCTTCTCTGGAGGGTGAGTGTTGTAGTTTTGCCCTCCTGGGTTCCAGCTTGTTCACAGGAACTGCATTTGAATCAAAACGTTTCTTCCTCATAGCAAGAACAGAGCTCACATATCCCCGTGGGGCAGAGTCACCCGGGCGAAGCCTGGGTCTCACAAATGGAGGTATTCTGAGTCTCATGAGAGACTCTGCTCTGATTTGTCGGTTTTTAACTAGGTAACCTTTATCCCTAAAAGACAACGGTTTACCACCAAAGGGCCTGGGAATACCGAGCAGCTGAGGTCTCTCTCTTCTGGGGTGTTTTGGATTGCCATGCTCCATTGGTGAGGCTGAGGAGGCTGTGCTGGTGTCCGATATCCTCCGCTTGCGGGGTTCTACCACTTGTTTATCCTGAGGGCTCCTGTGGTAGGATGACGACGACAATGATGGACCTCCTTTCCATGGGGGAGATCTGAAAGGGGGAAGGTGAGGGACATCTTGTGCCCTCTCTCTACTGTGGGATCTGCTGCCCTGATTCTCCATGGGCCCACGCTGACGCCTGGAGTCTTGCTCAGATGGCCACCTGCATATCCATCAAACAATAGACAAATCGTTACAATGACAGATCCATTGCCAAGTTAATTGGGAGGCGGAACTTTTAACTTTTATCTTAATGCAGCCCCTTCATAATGCCATGACAAAATGAAACAGGTAGGAGAAGTAATTTTTCAAAGAGCAATTACAGATGTAACACTCCTCTTAATGGCAGGTGAAACCACATTTACCTCAGATCCCCATTAACCACCCCCTAACATCTATGAGCTGGGGCAAAGTAGATGTAATCACTACACTCCCTGTGAATGGGAGGACTGGGCCAGCTTCAGGCCTACTCTTTAATAATTTTACCCAGCTGGGACTGATGCTTCGCTCCTGTACCTCTCTGGGCCTGAGCTTCTCCCATGCATCACTCTGGGGCTCCTGTGTGACCCAGAGGGCCCATGTTCCCCATTGTGTGAATGAGCGAACACTCCAGCCTCGTTCCAGCGCTTCGTGCCATGACCTGAGTGCTCATAGGGTCTTTCTCTGGGACAGTAATTCCCACGAGTATCTCGACTCCGCTGCTCCTGATGGGGAAAACCTGACTGCCTTCTGGGGCCACGGAAAGACCCTCGGTATGGTGGTGCCGAACCTGGCCTCCCGTCCGCTGGGTGGTTACGAAAATGTCTTGGAGAGGGTGACCTGTGACCTGAGGGGTGGCCATGAAAAGGTGGGCCCCTTTGGCTTGAGGATCCCTGTGCTGGACTGCGAGAGGATGACTGATGCTGGACATGGGGGGGGCAGTTTGACCGAGATTGAGAAGGCCTCCGACTATGATGTGGTTCCACTTTAGGTGGAGGGTATGAATGAAAGGAATCCTGGTTCGGGGACCTCCAGTGTTTGAAACGTGGCTCCCTTTGTTCTCCCATCAGGGGGACTCTTTTGAGAACTAGGGGTCGTCCTCTACCTCTGGAATCTCTCCAATTTCCTGAGTATCCCTGGGCATCTCTACGACTTTTGGAGCTGGGGTTGTAATTCCCTTCACTTGGCCCAATGCCATGACCATCTCCATAAATTCTAATAGGACACAAGAAAAACAGAGACAGATGGGTTGCAACAAATATTGCCACTTTAAAAATACCCTCACAAGCAAAGGACATTTATCTTAATTCACAAAAAAAAAAAAAGATTTAATCATGAACATAACACCTGAGTGAAAACAAACAAAATCAAGAGATGTTACCTGGGCTTTGTGCGTTGTGGTCCAAATTGTGGTCGGACCATCTTTGGAAGTCTATAAATACTCTATTAATAAAAAAAAAAGTTTGACAGCATTTAGCAGATACAATGATAGATTGCCAATACTAACCACAAAATTTGACTTGCTCCGACAAGAAACAAGTTCCTTATAGCCTGAAGCTGAGTCAGTTGTCCAAGTGTTAGTTGTGTGCTTTCTTCTTGTGCTTTTTGTACTTTAATAATGCCATCAAAATGAGTACAATGCAAGTCTTGTCCAGTCTTTAACAGTTTACATTTAATATTGCTAAGGTCAAACTGCCTGCAGCAGAGATAAAAGTTCAGTCAGTCTTGATCTGATCACAGACAGAAACTACTGACTACAATGCACTCCATCCAAAAGGGACACCCCTCTTCAGTGCAGTGAAAGCAACGCAAATTTTGGTGGTTGTTTGAGAAAGTCTTTATGGCTTCTTTTAAAGAAAAAAGTTAATTTCCACTTTCTGTTTTATCAACAAACGCCCAAACGGGGACTGTTTCTGTCCTCAGGAGTGTGCACTTTTTACATCAAACTGCCACGTTACCTTAAAACCTGGACTGTACTCGTTAAGACTTCTTGGTTATATTCCCTCGAATATATTAGGCTTCATTTACAATGTCTGAACAGTTGATTTGGTCTGAAATCCAAGAAATAACTAACAAAATGCATTTCCACATACTTACGATACTTTTTGATCTGTTTGGAAAATGTTTTTCTGGGCCAAGGGACGACAGATTAGTGTCCAAACTACTCGCATTTAATTCAGATCGGCCGAACAATGAGCCGAGTTTAAACACTATTCTATTAATCCGATCGTTTTATGTAGCATATTTTATTAACCCAAATAACAGAATTAAAAATTAACTGTTTACAAGGGAACAACATGTGGGTTGGGTGTATTCCTAGAGAGGCGTATGTTTCAGTTTCAGCCACGAGCTTTAAATCCTGGTTCACAACGTTTCGTGCTTCCATTTTTGGTATTAGCAACTAGCAGTTAACTGGTGAATAACATGTCGGTCATTATCTCCCTTTTGAGGGGAAACCACACCGTATAATGGAATAGTGGGCATTTCAATAACGTTTACATAGTCCCTTAATACCTCGGCTTGGCTTAATATTTTGTAACAGAAAAGCTGAAATGCACATAACGCTAACAACCTTATCTTGTAGCCATTTTAGCTGAGTTAGCTAAGGCCAGTTAGCATAGCTAGCCTGGGCATTTCGCTAGCTTGCAACGTCGCCTGGTGCGTTCAGAAAATAGCATTCATATCATGAGTCATTTGACCATCTTGGCGACAAGTTAGGCGAAATAAATCACAACGTGTACTATTGATAAGTGCAATTAAACAATTTTGCTGACGATTTACTTACCAAAGACCAACCGCGGATTAACTACATGAACGTACGATACTGCTGCTCTTTCTCGTCGCTCCGCCTTCGCCTATTCAACACAGGGACAGCCAATGTGAAGCGCTGCCTAACGAGTCGGAATGTGAACTACACGGCAACGGAGACTAGTGATGGGAAGTCCGGCTCTTTTCACAGATTCGGCTCTTTTGGCTCGGCTCTCTTAAAAGAGCCGGCTCCTGTGGCTCCCAAGCGGCTCTTAATTTATTATCACTCTGCGCCCTATATTTCAGCCTAATTTAGCAATTATAAATGGTTTGTGTGTTTCTAAGCATTTGTTTATTCGGTGTTTTCATAAAAGCCTTATTTTTATCCAGTTTTCTATTTCAAAAAAATAGACACTACTGTTTAACATTTTAATCATTATCAGTAACACAGCACACCACTTTGTCATCTACTTGCCACTCTTTAGCCACTCTTACTAGCTCCTCTGCCAGGTTTTCTGCTGTGTCTCTCCGAAAACTCAAAACAGTCAAGAAGGCAGGATGTCACCTTAAAGTTTTCAATAAAGTGACAAGTGACAGACATGTATGAGCATGTTGTTCTGGATGTCCAGCAGTCAGTTGTCAGGCATACTGCTGAAGCTTTTTTGACCCTGTCTTCCCAAAATGCACGCTCTGTGTTATATAGTCGTGGAATAATTGTTTGGGACAAGGTTTTTCTACTAGGTAGAACATACATGGGGTTTAAGGCTCGCTTGCCCTCTCTCCTCCAGCCTCATGGCTGGATGGGCGGTTCTTAGATGTCTGTGCAAGTTTGTTGTTGACCCTGCTCTGACAGATATTTTCATTTTACAAACTCGGCACTCAGCTTTGCAGTCTCCATTATCACTGAAATGCATCCAGATGCTGCTTCTTTTTCGGTTTTCGGACATTTCCTCCGTTTTTCCCGACGCGCTTGCTTTTAACCTGGCTCCCCGTCTGTGTGTACCTGTCCTGTACTACCACTACACTCGCTGTCTGAGCGTCTGGCCCCGCCCCCTTACGTCTTTCACATAATGGTATGAGTCTAGTCTGTCCTCGCACGTGATTGGTCGAATGGTGCGCCCATAAAAATAGTCTCGCTCTTCTGTGCATGGATTGTCAGCAGAGCTGACCAATAGCGGCTGAAGATTTGGCTCTCCCCGGCGGGAGTTGGCTCTTCTCGTTCCCTACAAAGCATCGGCTCTTAGAGCCGGCTCGTTCGCGAACGACACATCACTATTGTCCACCACACTGGGAGTGTAGTAACACTTGTATGCTGACCAAAATTATCCAGATCTTCCCGTTCCAGAATCCACTGGGAGGCTTGCCATCGAACTCCAAGAATGATTTATGATCATTTCACGAATGGAATAGAATGTCCCAAAAAAAAAAAACCTGACCTGTGATAACAGGATCAAACAATTACTCTTAGTATCTCAATACATTCAACTTCCAGTATTTAACACTATATTTTTATAATGCCAAGTCTAACATTATGAATTTACCTACATACTTAAACATATTCACATTTCCAGCATATATTAATCACAAGTGAATATTCATACATATATACATATATATTATGGCAAGCCGTTCAGGAAATAAATGGAATGAAAATATTGATTGAAACTTGAATATATTGAATGAAACTTGAGAATCTTTCACATAATGGTATGAGTCTAGTCTGTCCTCGCACGCGATTGGTCGAATGGTGCGCCCATAAAAATAGTCTCGCTCTTCTGTGCATGGATTGTCAGCAGAGCTGACCAATAGCGGCTGAAGATTCGGCTCTCCCCGGCGGGAGTTGGCTCTTCTCGTTCCCTACAAAGCATCGGCTCTTAGAGCCCGCTCGTTCGCGAACGACACATCACTAACGGAGACCAGAGACAGCTGCAACGTTAGCCATGGGTGCGCTCAGATAAAATGTTCGGCCGTCCCCACTGTATTCATTTACACCTTTACACATACTGATTTCTGATCATCCTGATTTATGTAACTGGGAAACCATTTTTGTCCTGTCCACTGCATATTTCCTGCACAAGAGGATAGCATGTTGCACAGTTTCTGCTTTCTGACATCACTCATGACATGTGTAACATGCCAAAAAAACAAACAAACAAACAAAAAAAACAACAAACAAACAAAAAAAAGATGTAACATACCAGTGTTCAAATATTAGCAGATTTTGTCGAACTATCGTTATGCTCTCGTGTCTTGGACTCAGGGACCAGATAGAGATGCGGTTAGCATTGTACCAACAAACTGGATAATGGCCTTTAACCCAACAGATACCTCCAGACCATATCTTGTGGAATGTCGTGTGGCTATCACCAAGAAGCCCGCCAACGGGTGGCAAGTCGAGCAGGCAGTGGTGCTGCAGTTAGCAGGCAAGTAATGAAACTTTTACTTCAGCATGCTAATAAAGTAACATTGCTTGTGCTTTTCAACTAGCAGTGTATAGTCAGGGGTATCGCCAGGGGGGATTCTTGAAGGACTTTGCAATAATGATCAAAAGCTGTAACATTACCTCGATTTACAGAGCCTTTTCTTTTAAAATAAATCAGTACTGGGACACATTGTTAATTTCCAGATCATTCTGTTAGTCCACGGTGTTGATTTTTGTCATTAAAACTAATCTATTCATGTAGAAAAGGAGTCTACATTGAAATCCGCTGAGCGGGAACTTTTAAAGGTGGACACGCCCAAAGACCACAAAAGAGCCAGAAAACCCAAACGCCTGTTTGACCAAGATGACAGTCCAACTCCCACTGAAGACAAAAAGCGGCCGGTAAGTGAACACTGTGCACTCATCAGGCATAACATTACCTGTATGCGCTTCAATGCAGCAATTCTGCCTGAACATTTGAGTTTATGAAGCCCAACAAACACAGTCTCTTACATGTCACAATGACAACAAAAGAGTAATGTATAATCAAAAGTGATTGTCTTGACCCTATAGAAGAAAGCAAAACTCACAGCTCAGAAACAGGCTGAGGAAGAAGTTATTTCTGAAAACAACCAACAAGCAGCCAACCAACCAACAACCAACAACAACCAGAGTCCAGGAGAATCTTCAAGCAATGGAAATCATGCTGAAATCAGAGACCTCCAGAACCAGGTCAAGGCTTTAAAGAAGGAAAATTCCAGACTGCGTAAAATGTTGGTTAAAGGTAGGTAACTGTTTTAGATTCAATAGTAATAACTATGTCTTCATTTTAGATGAAATCCATAAATGTGTGAATGGTTCAGGACTGTCTCTTACAATGTGAAAACCTGAGATATTTCATCTGGTTTATGAGATTAAGAAATAGTGCACAAAGCTAAGGCACGTCTTCCTATTACTCGGTATATGGCCATAATGTTTGCCACCTGTATAATTTCGTAGCACATTAGTTTATTAATTACATTTTATTTTATTAAAATTATTTTCCAGAGATCCCATCTTTGTTAGCGGACATGAGAGAGGTTATCACCAAGAATAATCCCGCCAAAGATTTCAGCGTCGGTGAAGTTGAAAGTGTGGGGGAAGAAGCTGTGACACCTTGCAAGCCTTCAGAAGTAAGTATTTGTCTATATTTTCAGTAAAAAATAAAAACATACAGTGTAGCATTGTGTTGCTTATGGTGATTTCCTTTGCTTTTTGTTTATTTTGCATTTAATAAGGTGAAACTAGGAAATGATGGAGACATCACTGTCTCAGCTCATTGTTGGGAGACTGCAAAAGCACAAAAAACAGCCAATGCGATGGCACGAGTGCTGCTGATGGGCCTTTTTAGTGTTGATGTTCTCCTGAAGTCCAACCTGACTGGAGGGATCAACAAGATTGATCCTACAGCAGAGCGACGGCAGGCTCTTGATGGGAACAAACTTCAAGCTTTACTTTGTAAGATATGCAATATTTTCAGAGATTTGAAAGGCTTTCCCTTTTTACATGTCCTTATTTTTTATAGCTATACTCATTGTTAATAGACAAATTGCCTTCTGAGCACAAGAGTTAGCAGAAGTAGTTTGAGTCACCCAGTTTCAGCTTTACTGTATAGAAAGGGCTCTTAGGACAGACATCATTATGGATTAGGTTAATACCTTAAAATAAAATACTAGCTCATGATATGCAATATTTTCAGAGATTTGAAAGGCTTTCCCTTTTTACATGTCCTTATTTTTTATAGCTATACTCATTGTTAATAGACAAATTGCCTTCTGAGCACAAGAGTTAGCAGAAGTAGTTTGAGTCACCCAGTTTCAGCTTTACTGTATAGAAAGGGCTCTTAGGACAGACATCATTATGGATTAGGCTAATACCTTAAAATAAAATACTAGCTCATTAGGGTACTCTATGACTACCATAGCCAGTGGTGTATATATATTCGCATTGGTGTAACCCCAGCTAAATGCAGAACCTCTTTGTGAAAATAACTTAACCACACACTACTTACCCCAAATTTGCTGACCTTATGACCTGCCCTATTAGAGGGTGTCTGGAGGACACCCTAAGGCCACTGTTCTTCCACTATTTGTAATTCCCTATTGCTAAGCCCGCTCATGATTTAATGTAGGTATTATGGATATTGCTGTAATTCCTCCTGTCTTTTATTACACATTATGTGTTATTGTTCTGTTCCACAGGTGCTGTTGTAAACCATCATCCAGGGACCAAGATATCAGATGTAAGAAAAACAATCAACGCAAGAATCTGTGAGTTAAGGTACCAAGTAAAGCAAAAAAAACAAGATGGACTGTTAAATAAGATAATGGACTGGATATTTGGACCCTTTATATCATGTTTCCCCTTGTTCTGGACCTTGTTTAATTGATTGGCTTGTTTAAAGTTTACTTGTTCTCTCCAGTTGAACCAGTGGCTGAAGGGCAAATACATTTTTAGTTTGACATGGTGGCTTTGAAGTGCTGTATTTTAGTTACTTGGATGGAAAATAGGTTTATATCAATACACCATTCTTGATTGCTTACACATGAGTGTGTACTTTTGTTACATATTATAGTATATTTTTGCACACAATATGTGTATACATGCAAACACACACACCACACATGCAATATATATATATATATCTCCATATATTATGAAGTGTATTATGGAATACATAATAACATATATCACGATATATAAATATATTTTTCAATATATGAAAAGCCACAATTCCTTATTGTATTATTCAATATATTGTCATATATTAATGCAGCATATTTTCCAATATATATTTTAGACATACAAAATAACAGTATTATTCAATATATTGTAATAGATTAATGCAATATATTTTGCTATATATATTTTAGACACACAAAATAACCCAACATATATTCACACATAATATATTTGGAAATATATTTTCTTTCCGTTAGGGTAAGGATTGGTTACTATGACCAATCCTTATTCTGCTAATATTTGTTCTTTCCTCTTTGTACCTCTGCTTATTGCTGCAGTTAATGCAAGTGCATTCCTTTAGTCTAGTTTTTCCTGTTGCCACTCTTCCTTACACATACTGGTGGTTGGTGGTTTTTGCTGGAGTCTAGCTGAATAGTTGTAAGTGCTGAGTTACTTCATGTTACTTAATATGCTCTGTACTCTGCCTATTTCTGAAGTTCTTTCTTCATGTTTCTAATACAAATGTGATAAACCTTTACCCAGGTTATCTGCTTAATAAAACAAATACATTACACAAACAAATGCAAAATTCTTGTTTCACATTTTATTGTTTCTGATTCCATGTACAATGGCTACAGAATTACATAACCTAAAGAGTTACAGTAAGCTGACTGTGATAGAGTGAAATATGAGTATATGCAGATCTGAATACTTTTTGTTTATATAATTTCCTTACACACATTTCCTTTTCCTTAAAATTAATCATCTTTGAATAAAAAGTACTTTTAGTGAATTCTAGCCTAGCCAGCAAATCCTAACTTTCAAATACTGTATGTTACTAAATGATTACTTCACTTATAGCAGTTCAAAAAAGCTTACTAGGCTATGCATTATCTCAGGAACACAAATCTAAATGTCACTTTATAAGTAACATGCCGATGTGTAGGAGGTGTTGACATAACTGTTTGCAACATGGCAGAGATTATATTTCAAACTGAGGCTCAAGTATTACAGGTCACACACACCAATCCTAGTGGCCAAACAAAAAGGATAAGCATACACAGCCTGAATAACATAACACATCAGACCCTCATAAGGCATCTCTACTGAAATTGAAATAAATGCAATTGTTAGTGACTATGAATATCTCAAGAAATGAATAAAGGAGTCCACTAGACAGGACCGTAGAGTACAACATGGTGGAAAGAGAAAAGGTTTAACAGCAAGCAGCATCATTTCAACTTCCTCTAGTTTCCCACAAATATGTGAAAATATATCATTGTTTGAGTTAATGCCATGATTTCTTTTATTTTTATGTGTAGTAATATTCAAGCTTTGGGCTTATCGTTCTCACACACATGCAGTTAGAAAGTCCCAGTTAAAGATAAAAAAAAAAGAACAGCCATCTCACTGAGAAGAGAAGACAATGTTAATTAACAATCCTATGTTCAGATCTCAGTGGGTAAGGAATAGTGAAGGAGTGCAGTGAGACTCCTGCTGGACTTTAGTTTCCCAGATCAATCTATTAAATTCCACCTAAATCAATTATCAGTACATGCAAGAAATATATAACCTAGAAAGAACAGTGTGGAAGTATTAAAAATTAGGCTGTCATGAAAATGAAATGATCTTGCCTTTCCCAGCAAAACACTGAATTTGATTTAAAGGCTGAATAGAACATGTGGAAAGGTAGAAGTACAAACACAGTCATCAACGGTCCAATAATGGGACTGAACTGGGACTCAGTGAGGAATCTGTGCAGGGAAAGTGACAGATTCCTACCAAGCTACTGTACATCAGCAATAGTGTGTTTTCTAAAGGTTTATAATATTCAAACCCCTGATGTTTGCCTTTTTTGTTATCATTTCACATGTCTGACACCTGACTCTCCTTCACACGTGCTCATCTTGCACACACACTAGAACTATAGATTAAACAAAATCTTTGTGATTAGACCATATGAACATGATGCTTATATTGAAAGTCACAGTTTACATTGTTCTTTTCAAATCAGTCTCTATGGCTCTATTCCCGTAAATAGACACAGGGACACACATTCAAACTGTGACATCCTGTGAGTTGACGTTTGTAAGTAGGCAAGCGAGAGGGGGCGAGAGAGAGACAGTTTAGTAGATTACTAGAAGCTAAGTTTATTTGAGGACAGAGGCGACAGCCCAGTGAGCTTTGAGTCTGACATGGGACTAACAATACCCTCAATGAGATTTTTGTTGCAGTCACCTATGTTGCTCTCAGAGGACAGTTTGAGGCAGGTGGCGCTGCCTGTCAGATCCATCAGGTCTTCAAGAGCATGGGTGTTACTCGTGCCGCTGTGCTGGATTTCGTTGACTGGTGAGAACTCTGGGATTGAAATTAGATCCTCCTTTGAAGCTGGGCTGAAAACGTGTAATAATGATAATAATCAATTACTTAGAGTTGCAACTTTCCCCCAATCTAATAACATAGGGCTACTTGAAGACTCACCTGACCTCCATGGACTGCACCTCATCACAAGTTCCCTTCACATCTAGTGGCTCCAGTTTGATGACTGGGAGTGACAGGCATCCCACCGACAGGGGTGTCACTGAGGGCTGAATGACCTCCACCTGAGACCCACCTTTAGCCTGTCCCTCAGCTGGTGACATATGCAGGCTTTGCTGTTTGCTTACCTCAGCAGTTAGACGGCTACTTCTCAAGGCACTTCTGTCAGCCTTCGCTGCTCCATTCATCAAACCACCCTCCCTTTGGTTGACTTTGGCATCTGCTGTAGATTTTGTTGGCTCTTTATTTATTTGGTCTGTGGCTCTAACAGTTGCTTTGTGCTGCTTGTTTACATTCACCTCCCCCTCTCTTCCCTGTTGTTTAAGAACACAGGCTTTGGCTTCTTTGTTAAGTTGCTTGCCATGCTCTTCACTGGTTTGCTTGGTGTCTGATCTCTTGTCAGGAACATTGTGTACTGATGCCACTTGATGAGTGTAGTTTTTAATTTGCATACTCTTCTGATTGTCCGTTTGTGCTGCGGCTGCTTCCTTCTTTACTAAGACACATCCCTTTGTGTTGATCTGGACCTGCTCTTTAACCTGAAACTCAAGCTTTTTGGACGCTTGATTCACCTGAGCTTTAGTTTGAATAGTCTTTACATCCCCTGCAGAAAATAAAAAAATATCAGAGTGGGCTTTACTTTATTTGGACTGTTCAGTTAACATGATTTTGATTTTAAATGAAATTTGTC
>NW_018127919.1:436026-461004 GCF_001952655.1 Monopterus albus
GTTGATACTAAATATTAACACTGACTCAACTGTAAAACCCAAATGAGTAGAGTATTAACAATGAACAGCTCAAATAAAGTATTAGCTCACACTCTACACAGAGAGTACTGAACAATTCTTTCAAGGGCATTTTCAGGAGCAGCTAATTTTAGAGTCATCTCCCATGGTACTGGTGCAGTTGAAGGTGCCCCATCAGCACCTAGAGCAAAGACCTTAACTGCTGCCCCATATTCCAGAAAATACTGTAGAACCTCCACCAAATGGTTTTAACACATAGCACAAAAACATAACAATTATACAATTTCAGTTGACCAACTTAATATGGTGCAGACAAGGATCACTGCTGGTAATTCTTCTGAATAGCCAAAGCCAAAGCATCAGAATTATGACATAACTGTCTTTCTCCCATTGAGATTCCACACAAACCAACTCATAAAAACATGCATGCTGAAAACAGGCTTATAAATGAGTCACATCATAAAACCATACATGCCCTGTTTGCATAGCTGCAAGGCATATGCTGAAGGGTGGAGTAAGCACAAAGTAACAGCAAGCAAACTGAGGTATTTGCAGGGGGACCAAATAACTTACTAACCTGGTGGTGAGACGGATTTTGTCTCCACCTGCTCCTCCTTCTGATTCAATGCAGAACAGAGACGGTCAAGTCAACATTTGTGGCAATCAGGACGCAAAACCAAAGTATCACCAACAGTAGAATTTAATAAAGACAATAACAACAGAAAGTCAAAGTTTTTATAAATGAAAGTTGAAAAATATCTTGATGACATAAACAGCAGGTGCTTAGAGGCAGCAGGTTTACTGTACGAGAACAGAAGGCCTCTTACAGTACCTTCAAGTCAGCTTCACCCTTCCTAGTTCTCTTCATTATCTCCTCAATTCTCTGCAAAAATATATCAGTCACTTAGTCACTTTCCAGAATTCCAGAGTTGAAATGTTTTAAGTGCAACATATGATGCAAAAGGTGCTTGGATGGTCTTTCTTATTTCTGTTAAAAATCACCTTTTTTCTTAGTTGCCTCTCCTCGTCTTCGTGTTGCACCTGCAGCTCTCTATCTTGCCGCTGACGCTCTGCATCCTCTTGAGCTTTGAGTTTTTCTCTCTGTTAAAATTAATAAGAAATCTTTAACAGAAACTGTAAGATTCATCTGAAACTCACCATCAATCCAAATCCAATACATAAAGCATTAAGGCAAAAAATAAAAAAAACTGCCTGACATCTTAGAACGATCTCCAACCTCTTTATCTGTGTGACTCGGTAACTCCTTCTCCTGCTGCTGCTCCTTCCTCTGTTTGTCTTCGTGTTTCAGCCTGTGCGGATCTTCCTCATTCTTCCCCTTTTCCTTTGCTTGTTGAATCTTTGCCTCTTGCTGTTGCTGCTCCTGTGCGAGTTGCTTCCTTAGCTGCTCTTCCTTGGGTCTGATCGGCAGAGGTGTACACCCGTTATACACTCGCAGACAGGTGGATGTCATATTATATTTAATGCTAATTCATGATTTATTCAATGAACTCACCTTTCCTCTTCTTGTTGTTCCTGTTTCTTCTCCTCCAGTTCTTTCTGAGCTCGAGCCTGACGCCGACGCTCACCCAGCACCCTAGTAGCCTCCTCTGCATTTGTTGTGCCAGCTGCCACGTTCCCTGTGGACACGTGTGGTGCTGGCTCTGTCACACAGAGACAGACTGGTGTAAAACCATCCAAATATACCACAACCGAATGCTGAGTAAGGTAATCTAAATAAAGGCCACCTGTTTTCTTGTCTCCGTTGGGAGCGTTGCTCTGCATCTTCTTCTCTGAGGAATTCATTTTGGGTGACATGTCGTTCTTTCTGTCAGGGGACTGCTTTGTTTCAGATGTGTCGCCTTTGAGATGCTTGCTAAAAGCTTCACCCTTTGATGATTTTGTTTCAGTGCTGTCAACACTGACCACATTCTTCTCAGCTTGTGAAGATGGATTTGTGCTGTTAATGTTGGCATTCTTTTTAACTGTGGTCTCAGCTTTGGATTGTTCACTGTGTTTTTCCACCTTCTTGTCAGCACTTGCCAGGTTTGGATGAGGTCTTGTAGGAGAGTAATGGTAGTGATGTGCATTGTTTGGAGACTGGGCACGCACCTTAGATGCCAGCCTGCACAGATAGATATGAGTGGTTTAAGAATTAAGTGCTTCATGATAGGAAAGAAATTTAAAAATGTGCAGACTATGGTCCCGGCTGACAGCCACGTGTGCCCACCAAACAAATACAGTAATCTTACTTGGATGTTGTTGGGGAAACCAAGTGCTTGGTGACACTAGCGGGGGATTCTGATCTTCTAATAGGAGATCCATAACCTGGGGATGCAGTTCTCTCTCTGCGCAGCCGCTCTTTCTATAAGTAGTGGGTTTAAGATATAGAATAACGCGCATAATATCCATTATTATTTTTCTTAAAGGTGTTGTGTAAGTATGTAAATTTGCAGCATATAAGGATGTATGAGATCTGACCTTGGGGGTATTGGGCGTGGACTGAGAGCCTCCCTGAAGTCCAACTCTGCTGTGATCTGCAGGATTCAGTGAGCCGCAGAAAGGCAACCTGTGAGGGCTGCAGGGCGCTACATGATGACAGACATGATAACAAATCAAATGATGACAAATAACCAGTGATAGGGGAGAGCAATATTTCTTAGACAGTGTGTGCTGCATTCACTCGAAGCTTGTAGACTCATTTTTAAAGTCAACTGGCATTGAAATACAAATTAACTTGGGTGGGTGGGGGGCTCTATGTGTCAACTACTAGTATGACTGATTCAGCCATCAGTCAGAAATAATGGGACAATGGGAGATGTCGTTGTTTGTTATTTTTAGAAATGAATCCCTGAGTCTGTATGCTACTATGCAGTATGATGGCAAGTGCACACATGCCAGCATAGTGCCTACAAATACGATCATCCCAAACCCAATTCCCAGCATTGGTCTTCTTGCTCCACCCAAAACATTGACAGCAAATGGAAACACGTACAGATCTTATGCAAACTCACATTCATAAAAGCAAAGACCACAAACATGGAGCACATCATACAACACTAGAAGCAGTCATATCGTCCTCTCTTGTAATTTCTCATCCATCTGTCATCATAAATCTGTAGAAGCATAATCTCTACAAAGTGCAGCCGTCTGTGGGAAATAAGCATCCCTGTGTCTATTTTAGTGCACATATTTCTCTTCTAGGTCATGTGCGATTAGGGACCCGGAGCCAGCATCACTTAGCTGCTTTCATTCTGAAACCCTAGTCCCAGGTAATCAAAACAAAAATGAAACAGATACTCCTCTAACACACTGACAAACTGTGGCAGCAATTCCTCTTGTGTTGAAGACTGCTGACATTTTCAAGTCTGAGCCAGTGTCCTTATGCATGTTTGTAATTACTGTGAGGTTACTAATCTGAGGCAGCTCATCCTCAAGGTGACTTATGGCAAAATTTAAGAGAATTACACTTACTGAAAGCATGTGTATGAGTCTATGAACTAGCTGATGGTGGTGCATATTCATTGTCCTTTTTTCCTGCATGCATGCTCTATTTTTCTGAAGTCTGCCTCCACACTATTGTGCCTCCAGGCAGTCTTTTTTATGACAATAACTCAACAATAAAAGCCAATGCAGCAGAGAACAAACACACAGCAGACATACTGAAGTCATACAGTACATATGGAAGTACATACAGATTACTTTACAATGGTACAGTATTTCTCATTAACATGCATGCATGTAATGCATCACAGAAAGGGAACACATTTGCCTTTGGTTTAAGTGTCAGCCTGTCCAAAGGCAAACCGACATAAATATGGTAACTGGCATGAACTGTTTGGTAACTGGCAGTGGGGGCTTAACTTTACCAGATTCGCTGACAGCAGGAAGGGGGGAAGCAATGCCATGGGAAAAGACGGAGGCAGCAGAGAAAGGGAGTGCGGTATTCTCACTGTCACCTATAGGCAGCGGGCGGAGCAGAGCAGACAGAGCATTATGAACAGTTTATCTGAGCAATTTCTCATCCAGCTATAGAGACCTGGATGGCAGTCTACATCCCAGCAGGGGTGCCGTGATGTAACGTCATTTGTTTGGTCTGATTAAAAGCCACAATGTTATATTTTTTAACATTTCTGACTGCGGCGATGCACCAGTGCTGATATAAAAAAAGAAAAAGGCACTGTTGCAGACAACAATGTGCTATGTTATTTGAACATCTCCATCATTCCAATCATCATTTTAACATGTAGTTTAATGCTACATAGACACTGGTGCTGATGTGTAACTCGATCCTGTCTCTGTGAGAAACCAAAAACACATTTCTACTCATGCGTACCTCAGCTGCCAGGATATTGACAATGATAAGGGCAAAAGAAAAGCACTGTTTAACACAAAAACACACACAGACCTGTAATAAACACACGTAAACACACTCTTTGTGTAATGGTATCTCACAGAAATACAGCAAAATGCAATCCTTTTGAAGAAAAAACATTTTTCTTCCATATCCTCTTTTAGATCATTCACACATCTTTATTTCCCATGCTTGTCATGCTTCTCGTATCCTGTACAATCCCTGTTTGCATATGTAAGCTCTGTTTTTACCTGCTCCTGTAGGGCAGCCCCTGCTCCAGCGTTTGCTCCTCTGCTCCAGCTGGAGGCTTCGCTCCAGAGAGCGTTTCATCAGGGCCTCCAGACGCTCCTGAACGCAACACAGCCGAGTGGACTTTTTATTCAAACACCTCATCGCTGGCTTTGTTTCTTTGTACTACCATATACTGCATACAATATGCCAAGGTCCAGTGTGAGATTTTTAATGTATTTTGAGGCTTTAACATAGGTTCTTGATTCTTTGAAGACTTTGTTCACAAATGTCGTATTTGTCAGTCACCATTGATAACTTTTAAAAACTATACTGCACATGTCCTCAAGAACTTATAGTACATGAAGAGTCACAATCTGAAAGCACCACTGATCCCTGCAATCGTACACAAAGGAGACAAGACATTTTTTAAATCAGCTGACCCTCTCTTCTTCGAGCTGCTGCCTCCTCTTCTCCTCTACCGCAGCCCTGCGGAGCTCCTCTTTCTGCCTCTGCTCCTCCAGCCGCCTCCAGCGTTCCTCCACTGTGCGTTCATACTGCAGCTGAGCTCTGCGCTCCTTCTCCCTGATCAGTTGCTCCCTGGCTGCTAAAAGAGGCAAGATTTTTGTTGGTCTTGAAAGCTTCACTATATACCACACTAGAATTAAAAAACTTTTACCCTTTTGAGCAACACAGTTTAATCTCTATTTGAAAGTTTATTTATAAGAGAGTGCTTTTATTGTTTTCTCAAAAAATGTGTCGTCATAATGTAAACTCTTATCTCTAACAGTGAACATGATTCTGTCTCTCAATACACATCCAAGACTAAATCATGAACATAGAAAGCCTTGTCGTCATAAGCCAACAACAGGAGCTACAGTACTAACTGTGAGTGTGAGACCTACTTTTGTGGAGTGTCTGTGTTACTGTTACATTCTCTGACAAAACTGATCATATCAGGGACTCAGTGAACTCAAAATGAATCCTCCACTGGCTAGCAATGCCTTTCCTCCAATTAAACTGTGAGAAGTATCATGACGTTGCAGGGAAACTGCACAGGAACAGGAACCTACAGACATTTCAGAGCTTCTCATTTGACAAAATCAGCTCCTTTATTTGCACTTGTGCCAGAAAACAGGTCAACACCTACCCAGGCTTCTCTCTCTCTCCTCACGTCTCTCTTTGGCTAATCGCATCCTGTCGTCTGTCTTCGTATAACCCTCCACAACTGAAATGAATGATGTCAGTGAACCAAAAGGGTAGTGGTGATGCAGTCAAATTAAAGGAGAGAGTAAAAGAAGCAAACAGTGAGACTTACTTTGTTTACCTGCATGGTTGTTACTCGTGTTAGCTGCTAAGTGTGAAGGGGATGCGTGTCCGTTTATGTGTGGCTTCTTCTCTGTGGTAGATGGAGCTGGAATCAACATGACAGAGGGAGAGAGAGCACACTCAGCTTTGTCTAATAACATCAGCAATAACATTGGCACCACAGTGCTGAGCTGCAGTGCTGCTTTGTTACCAGCAGAGGGAAACATGTTTTCAGTTCTGTGTTAAATGCAGTGTTGCAAAATGCCAAGTAGCCCCATGCCAAGAGCAAACTGCAGCAATAGGCAGGAGAGAGGTGGAAACTGTCCTTGATATGATACTTAATCCACACATGCTGAATGTCAGTTTTGGATATTGTTGTCCTGCCATCACTGATAATAGAGCAGTCCTGAAACACATATTTCTATATAGACCTACATTCTATAATGATTGAATCATCCAGATTAAACCACTTGGAAAGAAAGTGAATTATGTGACAGGAGCCAGAGTGGATTACTCACAATTTTTTCCAATTTGGGCTGGAGAGCTGTGACCGTTTGTCGGAGATTTCTCGTCAGGAAGCAGAGTGACAGACTGCGACGCCATCTTTTCACCTAATGCACAAAACAAAAGAATAATATCTGAATAGTGAGCTCTTATTGTCACATCACAAATCACAATGGTTATAAATGAAGAACCTTGTTAGTAACAGCCCTAAAAACTATAGTAAAATGTATTTGTGTGTGGGAGATGTGTGAATGACTGTTCACAGTTCACAGATGAGCGACACATCACACATTACATATTGAAATCAGTCTGTGATAAACCTCAGAGACAAACTGGCACATAAATTAAAGTAAATTTTGAAAATGTGAAACTTGTTTATGGCTGTTATATGCTAATATTAGGCAGATATAGTCAAATGGCTTAAATAAACAAATTAAATTCAAATAACATGAATCTATTATAGTGAGAGATGACAGTGGTCCCCAGATGACTACATCTACTGTAAACCTTGACACAGTGAAAGAGCTCTTGTGAGCTACAGAGTACAAAGCTTAAGTCCACAAATTCACTGAATGAATATGTGCACAATCAGCTGCCAGCACAAAGTCAGTTACTTTACTTGATACAGTGAATTACCCTTTTTCAGTCAGGCCTTTTACTGTGTACTAAAATCTGGCTCTCAAATGTGGATTGGCAGACAGGAGAGCTGCCGCTGAGTTGACTTAATTAAACATATTACTGTACTCATTCGTCATCATCAGCGTGTACATGATAACACTTTATTGATTTCTTCAGGGGCCACATGCGTAGGCTGTCTCTATTGCTTCGGGTTGTATTTACTGTGGCCTTTATGGCTTTGAGAGGAAGAGGCTCCCACTCACCTTATTCTTCAACATAAAACATGCTATTGTAGAAACACAAGCAAAATTGTGTGTAAAACAGGCTGTCATAGAGATGAAAAAGAAGGGTTTTTTTTGGTGCAGCATTTCTCTTAAAGTAGGTCTTCAAGTTCTGACTCTGCTACAGTATTTCTACTACTGTATCCAGTAGTCCTAGTCACTCATCGACTATGGAAATTTGATTACTGACCTTTAGGGAGATTCACCTTCTTTTAGGGTGTGATGGGTGAAAACTCTAACAAAGTGAAACGGTAATCTTCATCTTGCTAGAAAAGCAGCCACAAAAACATCACACATCGACCTTTTGCTATTAAAATGATACAGTATTCACGTGTATGTTGAAGGCATCTGGTCTTCCTCTCTCCACCCATCTCAACCTTTTATCCGACTGAGTGGCGTCATCAGCCAATAAAATAAAATAAAATGGTTTAAATGTCAAGTAACCATTTAGTCCGTAAGATGATATCTAGGCCTGTATAGGGAATGTAGATCACACACTCATAGAAACACACAACAAGGCGATGTTTTGCCTACTTTCTCTTGTGATAAAAACCATAGTGATTTGGCTTTAATGTAGGAACTAAAAGGTCTCTCTGTAGGCCTGTTATGGAACATGCATCCTAAAATACTGGCGTTTTGGTGACAACCAGCACAGTTTTGTGTGACGAATGAACAAAAACACTGAAACCGGATCTGCACAGACTACATCATCCACACAAAGCATTGGAAATGTCAGCATGCGTCATTCACCAGTCTGCTTTAAATCGTGGCGCAAACACAACAAGATCCAAAAGCATGATCCCAGTTTAACAAACCTTACATCGAGCTCACCTGTTATTGCACTGGATGATGCAAGTGTTTTGGCCATGGTAGCTGTCACAAGCAGAACACACCCGAATGAATGGACGAGCAGTCCCCCAAACACTCTGCGGTGATGCCAATGCAGCAGAGGTAGCTACACGGTTCTCTCCACCTCAATACGCGCAGCCACAGCGGACAATAACGAGCCGACGCCACTCAACTAATGCATAGCCCATAGGTCATTATGAAAGCTGTAGATCATGGGCAGCACTTGCAGATGGAGGATAGAGATGCTGGGACTGGAGCGGAGATGATGATGCACACACACACACACACACACAATCGAGCTACCGACCACACTGTGTGTCGCAGCGTAAGCCCGCCCTGATCACCAGATAGAATCACCGAGAGGAGGATGGATGAGATTTCCTGTCAGCACACAGCTCATCCAGGTCCAAACCCAACTGAGCACAAGATCGTGTCTGCAAACCGCAAATGAACGAGGCAGATGTCTCGAACTGTATTATTCCACAAGAGGTTAGCCATAGACACCCCTATCACAACATGTTCAGAGGCTTGCAAAAATGCAGTCAAATTGGGATTGTATATATGGCCTAGCATTAGCCTCTGTTTTGAGACTTCAGTTGAATGTTTAAAAAATCATTCCACTCACTCTTAAATCTAACCTTTACATCTCTTGTAAAAAGAGACTTTCAACAATTTTGTTTATATATTTTTAAACATCAATATGCGCCACGAATGAAAAACATTCGTGAGTTGAACAAATAGGGATCGTGATTTATATACTATGGAACAGTAACATAGGCCTATCTGACCATGGTAAACAGTGGTGATGGAGGGACAGGCCCCTCCTCGGGTTACACAATCAGAGAATATGCTGTAATACCTGCTGGGATTTTCATAGATAGATAGATAGATAGACAGACAGACAGATAAATGGTGGCAGCAGCACTTGCGCTGCCGTTATTGAAGACAGAGAAGAAGAGTGAGCGGAGGCGGAAGTGCAGAATCTCACTAAAGGACGGACCTGTGGGAGTATTGGCTGTGCTGAGCTAACGTAGGAAAGATGCTGACCAACATTTCTAATGTGCTGAGAGCTTGCGTTCAGAGAAACGTAAGTAGACGGAATTTAAACTATGGACTGTCTTAGCTAAACACCGCATTACAGTCGCCTTTTAAAACCTCGAATATTTACCCAAAACGAGACTGTCATCCCTGTTCTGACCTTGTAAGGCCGAATGATAGCTGGCTTGGCTAACACAAGCCCGCACATAATGTGAGCTCTTTATGATAGCTTCAGCTTGTGGGTCAGAAAAGAGAGGTCCTTTAAATATTCCCTAATTTTTGCGTCGTTTTAGTCATTTTTTAAATTATGGAGTCGGGCGGTGTTTGCACAGTGGTGCTGTTTTCTGAAAACTGACAGCGACCATTAGTAACCAAAAACACAAGACCGATCAGTTTGTCAACACGGATGGAAATGGCAAAACCTTGAAAATATATGCTAAGTTACCTTTTAGCATCTGCAAAACAAAATTCCCTAAAAAGGCTTTTCCAAAACGTGTTGACTAGCTAATGCTTGTAGTACTTTGATAGCTATATCCTACATAAAACAAGTTCAAAGCACTTTAATTAATTACACATGTTTTATCAGAGCTCTAGCTGGGAGGGCCTTGAGGATTTACATGGAATGAAGTAAATTTATTCTTGAATTAACTATAGTGGGATTTATCACAGTGAATGAATGAATAGCAGTAAGAGTCTGCTGCCCAGTATTTGTCTCTTGAGCTAATGTTTCACAAAAAAAAAGAAATAACTTTGAAGGCAGTTTCTTTAATAGATGCTGTTATTCAATGCTGTTCTGGGTGTTGTCATTTGGTGAGATGTTGACGTTTTGCAAAGCAGTGTTCATTTCACCTCTGCTGGTTACTTAAACACTGTCTCATTAACCATTCACACATTTTGGGGTCAAGGTATCAAGCCTAAGGACTCTTTTCAAATATTAAAAGCTGTCAAGTACTGCCAAATGCCTGGTCAGACTTATAGCCTTGTTTACTTAGTTTGATCACATGTTTCCAGAATTAAATCAATATTATGGCAATTTTCTACAGTTTTATTTAGACAAAGTTTTCTTACAGTTGCTTCTGTTTAGACATTTAATGAGAACCACTGGCTTAAACAAAAAAAAGAGGATTTGTAGAAAAGCATTTTTTAAATAAAAGAAGTATTGTTTTGGTATTGGCACAGAAACTTGGGTGGGTGTTGTAATGGCTGTAGTTTTGAAACATTTCAAACTGTTCTTATCTGTTGTCTCCCCCTTCTCTCCACCAGCAGGTAGCTACAGTCCTCATATCAGCACGAACATATGCTGACTTCACCACCGAGGCTACCTTTGAAATAAAAGTAAGTCTCATACAGAGGAGCATTTTCCACTAAACTGATCAATGCATGTGGCAGGTTGTGTGCTAGTTTAAATATTGTCATCTCTCTAGAAATGTGACGTCCACAAGCTGGATGAGGCCCCTGCCACCCAGGTGGTTTTGACTCGTGATGAGGGGCTGCAGTATTACCGCATCATGCAGACCATAAGGCGTATGGAGCTGAAGGCAGATCAGCTGTATAAGCAGAAGATCATCAGAGGATTCTGCCACTTATATGACGGCCAGGTTGAGTGCACCATTATTCTTCTTTCTACTGTAAAAATATAGGAAGAGTCTTATTTCAGTGTTATAGTAATGGTTTACAGTATGTTCTCTGCTCTTATAAGAAAATTTTATGGCATCAAGATTTGCTTTCATATATAGTATATATGTATATAATACTGACAGTTATTTAAAATTTACACTGATAGAAAAGCATTTTTAAGATATTGATATAATACATTTCTTAAACCATCCCCTCTTTGCTGTGTGGATTTAAGCCCCTTTTCCATCGCCTGGTACCGGCTCAACTCAACTCTGCTTGTTTGTGGTACTGGGTGCTTGGTTTTCCACTGCAGATGGTCCCCTCTCAGTGTAGCTGGCTGTCATAGAGACACCGCATTACACTGCCATGATGTCATCAGGAACTGACACAGTAACAATGTCTCGGTATGTGGCTGTTTTTACTTAGTACAGTAACTACAGTAAAATAGCGGATAGGGTTAAATAACATTGCTTTTAAAAATGGCGCTTTGTTTGAGGACATCTCACACGTTGATGACATGATTTCTCTGACCAATCGCTAGTCTGTAGTGTTTACACATCATCATTTGGTATCACCTCTGCTGTCTGAGAACCTCAACGGAGGTGATCTCAAAAATAGTACCAGTTACCATCCCCAACATTTGACTGATGGGAACACAAATAAGGCAAGTCGAGTCAGGTTGAACCAGTACCAGGTGGTGGAAAAGGGGCTTTACAGTCTTGAATTTTTTCAAATACACCTCCATGTGTGGCATGTCTTGCTATTTGTTGTCTCCCCTCAGGAGGCTTGTGCTGTTGGCATTGAAGCAGCAATTAATCTGACGGATCACTTGATCACTGCATACCGTGCCCACGGCTACACTTACACCAGAGGAGGGACTGTGAAGCAAATCATGGCAGAGCTCACTGGTGAGTCTGCAATGCTTAGAAAAAAAAATCAGAGGCATTTTATAATCAACAGATAATTCTAAGGTTCAGTGATCATTGATTTTAATCCACAAATTGTTTTGAACTTGTACCTCAGCATTCTTCTCCTTTCATGTTTTCTGTATTTAATATACAGGCAGAAGAGGAGGCATTGCAAAGGGCAAAGGAGGCTCTATGCACATGTACTGTAAAAACTTTTACGGAGGAAATGGAATTGTCGGAGCTCAGGTACAGATGGTTCAGTCATCTAAGCTGTTTTAGAAAGTGATAATCTGATTTACATGTTGTGAATGCAGTGTAAACCTAAATCTACAAGTAGTACATTACAATGTCAATTTAGTAAGTCTTATAAGGACTGGACACAGGTGTAATTGGTGGGTGTGTTATCAGTACGGTGACACTGATCATGAACGCAGCTGGTGCTCTACAACCCCAAATCAGAAAAAGTTGGGATGGTATCTAAAATCAAAATTAAAACTGAAGTGGTTTCTAAATCATGTGTATCATCCTGTATCACATTGAAAACAATACAGCAGCACATTATTTGATGTGATGCCTCATCAGTTTTATTCTTTGTTCAAAATAAACACTCCCATTAATCCTGCAGCAATTGTTTGCCATAGTTTGTTAGCTGGACTAACCTAGGAAGGCATCCTAGAGAAACAGGAGCCAAAACTTCATTTTCTTGCTTTGCATCAACTCGTAAATCACAACCCGGGGATGGCCATTAGGGTCAGATTACAAAAACAGGCAAGTCACATGAAATGATAATGTGGCTTTCTACAAAAAGGGATTTATTCATATAAGTAATATCCATCCCGGTTATTGTGTATGTGTTGCGACACATCTCATTGTTTAAATGAAGGGTGTATATGTTACGATCAATGTAATACAATTTCAGACATCTCTGAATTCTCCTCAGGTCCCCCTGGGTGCTGGTGTGGCTCTAGCCTGCAAATATCAGGGCAAAAACGAGCTGTGTGTCTGTCTCTATGGTGATGGTGCTGCCAACCAGGTATGACAAATAATTCATACTGTCCCTACATTACATGTCTTCAAAAATGCAGAAAACTGTACTGATTCTAGTACTACCTCCTGAGGGGTGCTGAAATTTAGCTCCCAGAATGCACTTCCAAATTGGGCTTTGTGTAATGGAAACAAATGCAGAACCCGAGTGCGACATGTTTCAGTTCCTATAATGTCAAAACCCCTGAAGATATTGGACTGGCAACTACTAAATGCATTACACTGAACATATGTTTTAGACCAGCCATGTATTTTTGGATAAGTTGAACAGTGTCTACTTTTGTGCCAGAGCTGTTGCTGATCTTAACTGCTCACTACAAACACAACACAGGGACATAACATTTGATGAAAGGAGAGGAAATACAATTCCTCAAACTACATTAAGATAAAATATGACACTTTCTAACCAGTCTATGTAAACAGACTAATCTGGTTTGTTATGTACCTCTAATTTAAAACAACAAGTTTTTTTTGGGGGGGGGGGGGGGAAAAATGCTCTATGTTCTTCACAGGGTCAGATCTTTGAAACCTACAATATGGCAGCACTTTGGAAGCTGCCTGTCATCTTCATCTGTGAGAACAACAGGTATGGCATGGGCACATCAGTGGAGCGAGCTGCAGCCAGCACAGATTACTACAAGAGGGGAGAATTCATTCCTGGTCTCAGGGTACTGTATTTTCTTTTTAAATAGAAGAAACCAACCACATAACAGAATGTATGTTGTTTCTTTATTTTTGCACAGCACTGTTTTAATTTTTCAATTTGAACGAGGTATATGTGGTGATAGTATCACTTTGTTAGTGTGTATGTATACGGTAGCCTTCAACTTATTCAGCAAGAGGGTTTGTTTGTGAGTATTGTTCACCTTTTGATGTTCATATGATCAGTTTAGTGCGAGTTTCTGTGATGTATGTTCTGAAATAGGCACAGAGTAAGTCAGTGAAATATGGCATATTGTTTGTGTGTCCAGTTGGACGGGATGGATTTTCTGTGTGTTCGGGAAGCAACCAGGTTTGCAGCTGATCACTGCCGATCTGGAAAGGTAAGTTAAAACAGTGAGTTATAGTAATCAGGAAATGTGGTTGTTGTTTTCCAAGCTAAATGATTTTTGTCCACCTTCTCATCAGGGTCCCATTCTCATGGAACTGCAGACTTACCGCTATCATGGCCACAGTATGAGTGATCCTGGTATCAGGTAATTGGTGACAGTTCTTGGACTCTTTGTAATTGAATGTCAGGTTTTTACAATGGATTGCTATTACTCTTTATCTTTAAATCAATAATAATCTGACCTTCAAATGTTATCCTCATTGTACTGCTGCCTTTTGTTTTGACCACCTCTCCCAACAGTGTTCATGCACTCTTCTTCCCACTGTAGCATCCTTGCAGTACCCTGAGCTCAGCCTAGGGATGGACTGAACACAGACACTAATATTGGTGTTGGCTTTGACAGATTGTTAGGTTTAAAGTGATTCAGAGGAATTTTTGATAAATATAAACACACCAAAAATCAAAGCACTGTTACTTAATGTTTGTTATACTGATAAACAAATGTTAACTCTAACAGAATTATTACAGTTTTGCATAATGACCCCAGATCAGTTATCTTCATATTAATGCAGCTCAGTAAAAGAAATATAATGCTGACAATTAAGAATGTTCGATACAGTACGTTAGGATTTGGTGTCAGCTATAAAAATGCTTGTATTAGTGTATCTCTACAACCTCTCTGTGCCAATCTCTCCCCTCTCAGCTACCGTACACGTGAGGAGATCCAGGAGGTCCGCAGTAAGAGTGACCCCATCTCCCTGCTAAAGGACCGCATGCTCAGCAACAACATGGCCAGTGTGGAGGAGCTCAAGGTAGCAAATACTTTCAGTTTGTAAAATAAAAATGCTGCAATGGCAAATTATCCACTTAAACAATTACTCTTTCTATTACATTCTTAGGAATTTATAAAATTCTTTTTACATTGAAGTTTTTTTTTTTAGGTCAGTGGTAACTTCATTTATCCCCAAGGGGCAATTGGCCGTGCAACCAGTAGCACACACACATTCATTGTCATACCACCGTATAAAAACATAAAACATGCACAAAAACCCCTCTCATCCTACCTGAACAAATGCCAGTAATGGTAAATAAGTTATATTGTCATAATGCACTATTTAAAAAGACGATGGCAGTTGGGATAAAAGCATCTTGGTAGGCAGAACAAACACAAGTGTATTAATCCAAAGTCCCACTAGAGAATATAACAAGTTTATGACTGAGTTTTGTTTAAAAGAAATGGGCAACATTGTTTTTTCTGCAGTCCTCTGTTCATTTTAGGGATATTGCTCACACACAAATTTTCAGTGTGCTGTTAAAGCACAATAAACACTTTCCAGTAGCTTCATCTCCCATTGTGAGCCTAAGTGGACTCGCCACAGCACAAATACTGTAGATGATGAGCTGGCCTCAGGCAAATGGAGGACTCTCCTAGTTTTATGTCTGCTGTATAAGTATACATGCACACATACCCACATGTGCACGTATACACTCCTTCGAGGCAGTGGAAACAAATGTCGAACCCATGATGAGTGTTACATGTGTGCACTTGCACATATCATAATTCTCTGTGTTGTCTCTATAGGACATTGATGTGGAGGTGAGGAAGGAAATAGAAGATGCGGCTCAGTTTGCCACTACAGATCCTGAACCCCCACTGGAAGAACTGTGCAACCACATCTTTTACAACAACCCACCAATTGAGGTGCGAGGCACAAATCCATGGTCAAAGCTCAAATCTGTTAGCTAAACATTTTCATCCCCCCCCTTTTTTTAAAATCCTTGCATCCATCCCCTGCTGCACCTCACATGTACACTAACAATGTCATATATTATAAAGTAGTGCCTCACGCTTAGAATTGAATCCATCAACAAGTAAACAGTTTTCAGTGCTGTACATTTTTACAACAGGGCCTGTACTTGCAATGATATTTGGAGAATTAAATTAACAAAGACAGAGAAGAACAGAATGATTAGCTCTGTTTTCATGTTTGTGCTAATTGAGCTATTAGTGCTTCTTCATGAAGTTCTGTCCCATATTTATATTTTTCATGAGAATGTTGAGCCAACTGAGTGTTTTATGTTTAGTACCTAAAATCACTTTCTTGATGTTGGTGAACGTTCATGAACCAAATGTATAAATTAATACTTCGGATTGATTTTTCTGTTTTGTTTTAAGGTAAAGAAGTTACTGTATTTAAGACACATCAGTTCTCTTAATATTAAGCATTTAGCATTTTTAACTTAAGGAGGTTTTGTAAACTGGCCCCAGATGAATTTATTTAACAGATTCAAAATTTTTGTGTTTGATGTTTGTGGGTAATTTTTGAGGTGTGGTTAAGAAAATGTCCATCTATCACTGTTTGTCTCATAAAAAGACTGTCCAACCTATTAAACAAAGGCTTTGTGCTCTTTATACTTGACAGTGTACCTGATGAATATCTGTTTGAGTTCTTGTCTTTTTATTTAGCCCTTGTTACAAAGACATAAGGCAGCAGATGGCACTGTTAATGGCTCCACATTTATTCTATGTAAGAAAAAGTAAAGAATACCATGGGAACGGTTGGTAATACTTTGATCAGTGTTCCCAAACCAACCAGTCTTCCCAAGCCTGTTGTTTAGAGGATGCTCACCAAGCTGAGCAGGTGATTGTACGCATCTGAAACTCAGATGTATGAGGACAAAATGGAGTTTCTCTATGTTCTTATTTGGAGCGACTCAATTTGTGATGTACTATTGCAATTATATTTAATTAGGTAATTATTGGCACTCAGTTACCACAAGCTTAACCAGCAGTGGATATAAACATGAGTGCATGTATCAGCCTAGCTTCACTTTAAATTTCCAAATCTAAACAGGATGGGAGGTTGGATGATAAAGCAGTGCATCTTTAACTTCACATGAGTCTCAATCAGATGGTGTTTTGTGATGGTGACACATCAGGGGTGATACATTAACACCTGTACAGGAACGTGCGGACGTTTTGAGTTTCAGTCTGTTGACTGTCAACATGTACTGCTTGCAGCAAGCTACTATGTCAGTACCTATTATAAAATACAACTGAAAATGCCTAGTGTATTTGTTTTAGTAAACCTTTATTGAAAGTGGCCAAAGGAAATGCTGGAAACATTGGTTTAATGCTTGAACTGTTGTAATAAAAAGACTATAAGATGCTGTATTTCCTTCTGCTTTGTATGTACAGCGACTGGACAAATTGCCCACTAATTTACATTGTGCTTTAATGAATAGTACTCTATGCATGTTACTGTAAAAGCTGCAGACTGAGGTATTGGTTCACAGTGAAAGCAGTGGTGCTCGCTGGTATTATGAACTACACGGCTCATCTACTACAAAATTGTTTTGACTAAAATTGTAAGAGACGGTGCTCTTAGCAGCCTTATTGTAGTCAGCTCCTCCCCTGTTTGCCTCGCAGCCAGATGAAGTATTAAGTATAAGAAAATGTGTTGCATTATGATAATTATTCAATATAATCAAGTTGTCATTTTATAATATTGGGATTAAAATAAATATAAACAACGACATAGGAAATAGTACAAGAAACAATGGCTGCCTCTAAAGTTCTGTAAGTTATAGGCCTAAAGCTGTAACAAGTGATATGATTATAATCTTTATACATTTACAACATTTAAAGTCTTATAGATTACTGCACCAGTGAACTGATTTGGCTTTAGCTGACTTTTGTCCAGATGTAGTAGCCTACTAGTATGAATAGTAGGCTTATGTGACATTATGTGAAGTTCAAATATTAAAAAATGAAAAATGTATATTGCAGCTAAATAAAAAGCCTTGAATTGCCCAAAATGTAGGGGCCTTAAAACATGACTATGTGCTTATGCCCGATCGCCCTCTAGTGCACACAGCTGCAAAATCATGAGAAACAATCATCAGTCTAACTATTAAGGCAATAGTTATATAATCCTATATAATAGTTATATAATCCTATATAGGCTGATTTTATTTAAAATAAAACTACAGTGTTGCCCCCCAAAATCTATTTTGAAATATTGCTATTAAATAGCATTTTCAATTTTTCACTTTAATATACAAAAGGCAAATAAAGAAAAACGCCCTTTTTCTTATATTTAATCATATCAGTACCTTACAAAATAAGCCCTTTGATTTATTAAAAAATATAAACAAGAAATCTTTGAATGAGGGAAGTAGCATTATGTGGGTAATATGTTCATTGTCCCTTTTCTGTCTTGATGTGAAAATCGTCGAAACGGACGCTTGGAATTTTCACAATAAAAGCTCCGTTGCTCATAGAAGAAAAGCTCGTGGATGCATACTGCATGTCTGTGGCAGTGGCGGCTTTTATATATTACTGTACTTGTTGAACTGGTTACTAGAAAGAATGTCGACACAGACGTGCGAATGCGATTAGTTCCAGAAGATGGCGGTAATGCGACAGTGAGGACTCCGTGTGCTGCAAAACCCGAAACAAGAAGAAGAGAGAAGGAAGGTGAGGTTCTCCAGATCCTGCCAAACGGCTAAAGCGTGCTGCTAGCCTGTCGCAGGTTACGTGCTCTAACGGGGTTGGCACAATGGAGTTTCTTTCCCGTACTAATCTAGAGAGGGGGCTTTTCTGCATGCTTTGCACAGCTCTCCTCCTCCTCACATCTGCAGAAGAAGGCGATCATGGGAAATACTCCCAGTGTCACAACTACGCAGGAGGACACGTCTATCCTGGAGAGGCTTCCCGTGTCCCAGTGTCTGACCATTCCCTGCACCTCAGCAAAGCTAAGAGTGAGTTTCTCTCACGAATTCACCCATAGGTGGCAAAATTGTATATATTTAAAACGTGCAAGGAATTTGTTTCCCCTTGGCTGCCAAAGATCAGCTGCTGTAGTTTGTTTCAGCATGCTGGTCCTGCTGTTAAGGCAATAGGAGCAAACTTACAGTGTCTACTGCTTGTGCTGTTATCAGCTGATTGGCTGGGACCTTTCATTTAATTCTTAGGTGACAGTTTAACAGGTTAGTGTCACTTTCACATCAGGCCACCAGATGGTTTTTGTGGGACACGTCATTCCTATGAAATTGGTTGGATTATGTTCCTCCCTCCACCCCTCTGACACCATGGCGGTTCATGGCACAGCTCTAATACTGGTTAATACAGGTGGTTGGATAAAAGAGCACAAACAGATGCATGCATTAGACTCGTGTCCTGCATGAGGCCATATGTTATGCCTTGTTTCAGTCATATTAGTGACTTTTGTGGCCTTTTGTAATTCCTTTGTTATGTGTCATTATGAGTTTTGAGACTTTATCCCATGTCATCCCACAGTAGGATACCTAGTTTTTCAGTGTTTGTGGACCACCCACTGGTCCCTGTGCTGGTTCTACTAGTTAACTTGCCCAGTTGAGACAGACACTGCAAAATTATGCAATGCAGACACAGGAAACCTGCACTGGTTTAGAGATACTGCTACAGATCACTACTACAGTCTCACATAGTGCTGCAAATACAGAAAACACAAGCAAGTTAGCAGACTGTACATTTCAGCTCATTTTCCAATGCCACTAATTACCAAATTATGGAAACAACAAGCTGTCTCAGTCATGTCCATGGCTTTTTAGTGCCCCCATAAACCTTTCCATTGGTGCCTGTGCTACCTGCATCATTTCTGTATTTGCAGCTAGTTTTCAAAATGCTGATGTGTTGTCAAATTGATGAAATGCTTTTTTTTTATTTGCTTGTTTTGTTTATTTTTATATGTTTTCTTATGGTGAGGTGCATTGAACTCTCAGGGCCACTGTACCAAAGCTGTAATTGTTCCTTCAAAAAAAATAATTGGAACATTAAAAGACAATAAAAATATCCTTAGTTTTATGGTCATATACTAGCTTATGGCCTATATTTGAATGAAATCAGCATCACCCTAAAAGTGTGAAAATACTGAAGATTACAAGTCATTTGCAACATTTAAGAGCTAAAGCACTACTATGGTTCTTTTTCTCCCCCGCACATTTTCCTTAAATACTTGTGACATTTTGTAGCATGGATGTTTTCAAATAACAATTACACTACAGTAAATGTTTTGGGTCTTATGAATCCATTTTTTCCCCTAAGTTTCAAAGCCTGCACCACACTGGGAAGGGACAGCTGTCATTAATGGTGAATTCAAGGAGCTGAAGCTGTCGGACTACAGAGGCAAATATCTTGTCTTCTTCTTCTATCCTCTGGACTTGTGAGTAACATCTGAGACATACATAATCACTTGGTTTGTGTTGCTGCACGACAGAGTGCATTATGTAAACGTGTTTGCTCTGTTGCAGCACATTTGTCTGCCCTACTGAGATCATTGCATTCAGTGATCGTGTGCATGAGTTTCGTGCCATCAATACAGAGGTGGTTGCCTGTTCAGTGGACTCCCAGTTCACCCACCTGGCCTGGTAAGCACATTTCACCCACACAGTGCTACTGTGTCAATGCTGTAGAGAGCGCTGGTCTAAATATTCCTTTTTGGAAGAGGGTGAATCACTTAACCGTTTATTAACTGTACACTCAGAACATGGATTTGTTTTTCTCACATTTTTTTGTCATTAACAGGATCAATACTCCCAGGAAGCAGGGTGGACTTGGACAAATGAAAATCCCTCTGTTGTCTGACCTTACTCACCAGATTTCAAAAAACTATGGAGTCTACCTGGAGGACCAGGGGCACACACTAAGGTACAGGTTACAGTTTGTGATTTACATTTTATGACTATTTTCAGATTTTTATAGGGACCCAATATAGTGAAACATGCATTTAAAACTGGTATGTCACTCTGAGGTTCCTTAGGAGGGAATAAAAAGAAATAAGTTAGAAACGGGTATGAAAAACTAGTTTGGGAGAGATTAGTGATTATGCAATGAGGAAGAATGTGCTTCATAACATTGTTAGTGATAACTAAGTTGACATTTTGACCATGTATAGGTTCACCAGTGTTTCCGCTGGTAACATTTCTCAGTGGCACCCCATCACACCAAAATCTTTTCCACCATGGCAAAAAAATCAATCCAGCCAGTCAATCATTTAATTAGACACCTCAGTGACTCACCTGGGAAGCATGTAAAGCAACAGGGTAGGTCACATACACAGATGCAGTTAAGGCTATTTCAGATGGAACGCATTTTTAGACGCATGTCTCACACATGTGGTTGAGCCACGCATCACCCCTTTATGCTTCAGGTCTATTGTCCCTCACTTATTTTCTGTTGCAAACTTTTTTTTTTTCCTTTACTGGCATCTGTCATGATTACATACATAATGCCTACATGAAAACTTATCCAGCACCAGACCGTTTGTCTGTCCGCTGTCATTGTAGCTCATCAGGAGCTGATGACTGACGGCTACTCTGACACTGAACGTCGAACATTTCTCTTTCAGTCAGCCTGTGGTTATGTTGCTGAGTGAAACACTGACCAGCGAACTGCTGAGGACTTAGTTTTGCAACCGCTAAAAACACTTATATCATAACTACTACTGAAAGATTACTAGCCTATATTAATTACTATGATTATTAAGCATTTGTTCACCTCCATAGAGGGAACACAGATGCATACTAAAACCCCCAGCCACCCCCCTACCCCCTGCTCGAGGAACACTGCCGCCACACCAAACCTATTGATCCACGGGAAACACTGGGTTGACAGTGAGGAGCTAACAGTAAGTTGTGCTTGAATCTTACCTATCCGCATCTCTTTCAGGGGACTCTTCATCATTGACGACAAAGGTATTTTGAGGCAGATCACCATGAATGATCTTCCAGTGGGAAGATCTGTGGATGAGACTCTGCGGCTGGTGCAGGCCTTCCAGTACACTGACAAACACGGAGAAGGTACAAGGGTCTCTATCGAATAATTTGACATATCAGCTTTAATTTTTAGTTGCTGTTTTTTTCATGGTGATAACAGGGTAATGCAATGGTACTTGGAAACTAATAGCTGGTATTCAATGGATTCTTAGAGCTGTTTTTCTTAAAGTGCTGACTGGAATGATGTGATTTTTACAGTGTGCCCAGCAGGATGGAAGCCAGGCAGTGACACAGTGAGTATCTCAGAGGCTGAAACTGATTTGGAGCCTTGGTCACTAACTAGTATTGTCCTACGTTGATAACATTAAACCCTATCCATGATCTTCAATGGCAGGAGGTTTCACAATACGCTACATTGCTGGTAGCTACGTCTGATGTTTGTGCAAAATGGATGGGTGTTCACTGAGGGATCACACCTCAGAGAATTACGGAGAAAATTATGCTTTTTAAACAACCCAGATTTTTCATTGTGAAGTGGGAATCTAAGCAATAATTTGGATACACACATATAATAGAGGACTAGTTTGTTAACAGGGATTTACATTAGTCACAACCTGGTTCAAAGCATACTCTAGTCTGGAGTAATTTTTTATCACAAGTCATTATTGTGCACTAATTTGATGAATTCTTTCCCACAGATTATTCCCGACCCTTCAGGCAAGCTGAAGTATTTTGATAAACTGAACTGATTTACTGTACGTTTCTGTTTTCCCAGTCTGTGAAATGCACCACTTACAGAAAGTACAAATAAAATGTTTTCATAAAATGTTGCATGTCTGGTCTTTTACGTTCAGCTGGCATGAATGACTCCCGTTGACTGTAAAAATTTCAGACAAGATAACAGTTCCTAGAAGTGAAGCCACTGCCAATCGATCACTCCTGGCGGCTGGTTGCCGTAAAGGTCAGGAATCCTGCCTCCTCCTTGTGTTAGTGGATGGAACGTGAGCCAAACTAAAGACTCAAAAGTACAAATCGGTTTTTCCCAAGAGGTGATTTCTGTCATTTTTGGTAGATGTTATCATGCTGATATGTGTACAAGTGGTTATTTTTATGGTATATTTGTTTGTAATAAGTTATTATATAAAAAGGGCTGTATTTCTGTTCATTTGAAAGCTTTGGTGGTCCAGTGCTGTTACTTCATTTCTCCTCACTACTGAGCAGACTCTGGTTACAGATAATATTTTGGATGCATTGGGGGGGAAGTGGTGATGCCATGTCCATCATATACACAGTCAGCAGTGACAAAGCAGAGTGGCAGTTTTAGTTCAGTTGATACTGGTTTTTTTCCAGTTTCAAAACTTGCATCACACAGGAAAAGAACATATGTCATTGATGCTCAGTGGCAACAACTGGTTACAAAGAGTTGATGAAATATCAGACTTGTCTCAGTACTTGTTATGGGGGTCATGGTGTCTGCTTTGAACTTAGTAGAATGTAAATGTGTGGTGGACACAGCATACACATACTGTAAGATATTGAAAAATTAGCCCCAGCACGGTCAGGCAAGCCTTTCCTTAGACACTGACTCAAATGATTAAATACATTTGTACTGGTAATGATCTGGGAACAAATGGCAAACTCTGAGAAAACGCAGTCTGTTAAAATCACATCCCTGCTTTGTCCTAAATAATAATGGTAGAGAAAAAAGTAATAATAGTGCAGAACAGGTCAAACAACATGTCAGTGTTGATGTTTTGCATCTTGTGCAATACTGTTTTTGTTTTGGACATGATCTAATGCAAAGTTTAAAAGTCCTGCACACTGAGTAAACAAGGAATGGCATGACTGAGTTAAAAATGCTCCTGAACAGGTTTACCAAACACAGTGGCATAAAGCCTGTATAAAAGGTGAATATTGAAAACTAGACACCAGTTACATTTGGTGTCACTGAATAGAGTGGTACTTTATTCTAGCATAATAAATGTTAAATCATTTGAGTAGACCAGACAGTCAAAGGTCAATATGTTTATGACTGTCACAGGATGACAAGATATCACCTTCTGACATGATCATTTTGTTTTTATCCATATGGCACTGGCATTCCATTTGGAGCACAAAGTCGGAACACATTTGACTAGAAGATGTTTCCAAAATTTTAACTTGGCACAGCCTTGTAGCTACCACATTAAGAGTTAATCTACCGTTTGTTGGAACATCAGTAAAAGATAAACTGTTGTCATCTCAGCAATGCAAATGCTTTTTTGGAGCAGAAGCACACGTGGCCTCTCTGAAGAACAGCTGGTTTAGGGTTAAATGTTTTTGTGGACTATTCTGTACTGAGCTCTGCAGACATTATTGCAGTGTTTTTGTCCAGGCCTGGTTAATATTTACCGTTTAAACCACATTCAAATGGATGTCCAGTGATCAACACAAAGATAAAGAGTGTACAGAAAGGGCAGAGAGGCGGGATGTCCATATAAGGATTACTGAACAGGTTCACCTCCTCCAGAGACACATATAAAAGAAGCTCCTGAAGATTTGCTACCATTTTGTGCACAGTGAATGCTGTTTTCTAAAATTCCTGTCGGGGGGTAAACTCCTGAGGGGGCGGATGAAGAAACAAATTTTGCTTTTATTCACATTCAGAGGACTTGTAAGCAAAGGGAAAAGGGGTAAAAAGAGAAAATGGCCAGGTTTATATTACGGACAGCTGAACCCAAGGATGTGTCCGATATCCTGCGGCTCATAAAGGTAAGCCAAATGTTAAAGAGTAATATTTTGACAACAAATAGGACATTTTGACTAATTGATTTAATCTGTTTTCTCTGTTTTACTATTCCTAATTGTAGTTCCAGTTAAAAGCATAAATAGCTGTCCTTGTTTGTTTCTTGTTGCCTTTTAGGAACTTGCTAAATATGAAGAGATGGAGGAGAGGGTCATGCTGACTGAGAAAGGTGCTTCAGTGCGGTCCGCATTATGTCAGATTTTAAGCATACATTTTATACATATAAATGCGTGTTTTAACACACTGTCCTAAAGTCCGTTTTCCATTTGCAGATCTTCTTGAAGACGGCTTCGGGGACCATCCATTCTACCACTGCTTGGTTGCTGAAGTCCCCAAGGAGCAGAGCTCAGAAGGTAAAAACATATCTCTAACACATAACTTCACAATTTAACTGTCATATTTTTCCCCTTTACTTTAAATTCAACCCCTAACTCGTGGTGTTTTCATTTAGGGTACACTGTAATTGCCTTTGCTATGTACTACTACACATATGATCCATGGATTGGAAAGCTTTTGTACTTGGAAGACTTTTTTGTCATGCAGGAGTTTCGTGGTAAGTTTACTGACAAGTGCTGTTATATGGTGATGGTAAAGGTTAATAAGTTACCAAGAAGTGGTAG
>NW_018127919.1:461029-481853 GCF_001952655.1 Monopterus albus
ACAGATAGATAGGCCAGGTATACTTATACGCATCCTCATGATATAACTGCTTCACTTGCACTTTGTACGTATAATCTTTCACCAGGTCTTGGCATTGGTTCAGAAATCCTGAAGGTTCTGAGTGAGGTAACGTTTTTACTGTGCATTTAAAGCTTCTTCAATGACACATTCAGTGTAATTTCAACTGCAATCCTCATTTATCCTTGTCCTATGTTGTTTCTTCCACAGACGGCAGTGAAGACTCGCTGTAGCAGCATGCACTTCATCGTAGCAGAAAACAACACAAAGTCAATTGAGTTCTACAAGCGACGAGGAGCTGCTGATCTCTCCTTTGAGGAGGGCTGGCGTCTTTTTGAGATCGGAAAAGAGGAGCTGCTGAAAATTAATGCTAGTTAATTAAATGGCCTATACTGACAGTTAGTGGTAGTAATCCTGTTTTGATTAGTTAGTGATTCGACTCAGTCTTAATAAATACATTTACTAATCAATGGTTCCCTTTGATAATAAACAGTTTCTGCCTATTTCAGTTCAGTTCTGTTTCATGCTGTGACCCTTTGATGCATCCTGACCCTTAGCCTGGGAACACTGGGACAATTATTTACTGTACATAGGAGTTTGTGTGTGTGTGTGTGTTGCTTTCATATTTTTATTCCCTTTACAATAAATCCATAGGCGTACAGTTTGTAATGTTAATCCTCATGTGCCAGTACCTCAATGAGTGGTAGAGGTTTTCAGATCTTTTTAATTTAGTAAAAGTAGCAGGACCAAAATGTAATAATACACAATTACAATTATAAGTAAAGAACCTGTATTGAAAATGTTGAATAAGTTAAAGAAAAGAAGTCTTATCAGCTAAATGTACATAAAGTTTCATACAAGTAAAAGTCCTTATAATGCAGCAGAGTGATTCCTGTCAGCATTATTATAAACTATAACATTGGATTATTATTACTGATAAATTAAGATGGTTCTAGTATTTTAAGTCTGAACTATTTTGGAGACTGTTTATTTTTAAACGTAATGACTTTGTAATATAGGCTAATTAGTAAGTTAACCTCAGGTAAACAAGGTTATAACCATATATATACTGTTCCTCTGAAATGTGGAGTTTAATACCAGCTTACAGTACTAGTAGCTCCAGTTTGTACTTGCAAATGTAGTCAACTGCTCTTTTAACTGTAACCTACTTCAGTTACTGTAAACAATACTAGCTCACTGCTTTCACGTTGGCTTTTTTCTTCCAGTAATTAAGTTGTGGTTTAAACGCCCTTTAATACAATAAATAAAAAAAAACTATTATATTTGACCAGCATAAAATGGAATGAAGTGCACTTGATACAGCAGTGTTTGTACTCAGAAAATGATACTTTATGTTTCATTGGAAACAAGTTAGCGGTTTGTTTAAATGTTGATGGTCTCCGTGTAGAGGTCATAGTTTAATCACCTTTTATTGTTCACCTCTGCGTACGAGTCGACCGTGAGGGGAACTGTTGCAGTTCTCCCCCATTACTAGCGGCACCAATTTACTAATTAGAGTTGACACTCCCGTGCAGGTTTTCGCATATCCTGTTTGAACAGAGTTCTTCTTCATTATGGCCTCTTCGGTGCCTGCCGGTCTGATTTCCACCACGACCCTTCCGCATTTTCCTACTGCTCTCGGGCTGTGACGTCTCGTGCTGACGGCGGCCTCGGAGCTGGAGAAGCGGGGGGCTGTAGCATGACAAGACCTGGCTCCAGACGTCCTGCTTTGCTTTCAGCATTGCTCCAGAAACAACCCTTAGCCCCTCCTTCTCTGCTCCTCTCCGGCCCGCCCAAATAACACAGAATTCCCGACTGAATCCAGCCCGAGTCTGGGGGTACCAGGCGGCCTGGGAAGCCGAGAATCGGATAGAGGCCGTCCCTGCAGCATTAATCTGGTACGCGTGTAATTTTGCTCCTGGCGCGCTCGTTTGCAGCTCTAAGTTAGCATTGGTGTATGTATGTGTCTCTTTGTTTTTGCATGCATGTGGTATTTCAAGTTATTTCTTTATTCACACAGAGAGGCCGCAAAGGGCTGGGCCTTTTCTTCTCAGGCCCAGGCCTCAATAGAGGCCATAATTGGTCATTTCAGGCCTATCCGGTTAGCTAGCGAGACTGCTGAAAGTAAATGGTTTTTATTTTCGCCAGTCGTCGATAGATGATCTCATTTCAAATCGATTATAACAGTTGGTGTGTAGTAAGACCTCTGACAGAAGAGTGGTTAACAATTTTTTGTCGGTGAGGTGTATATGCTATACATATTAAGATTAGCGCTCGTCCATACACCAAGCTAACAAAATGGCGGTCACCGCTGTAATGAAAATCGGTTGTAGAAAAGGAGTGTGTTTAGCCCTCCTCCCGCTAGCTCGCTACTCCAGTGTCATTAGTGTAGACCACACGTAATATTTGTGGATTATTTAGCATTTCTATCTTAGACAGGTGTGTAGGTGCAGTTCTTCCCAAATGTTTTTGGCTGTGACAGTCGGACTTGGCGTGTAAAATGAGTGCTAACGCTAACGTTACTCCAGTGGTCAGTTGAAGACATTGCCGTCAAATCACCTCGTCGGATTTTACACAGTTTAGCGTTGCATGAATGAGATGCTAAGTTAGACCCCCCCGAGTGAGTTTTTATGTGTTGGTGGCATATTTTCAGCACATTGTACTATATTGTGCGCGATATTTCCACACATCTTTTTCCACTTGGAGGTGGGGGATGGTACGTTCAGAAGAAATTAAATGGTACCTTAGCTGGATCGTCCACACATCACTGTTTACATCTCTGAACCCCAGCCCCCCTCCCCCCCCGTGTTTGTGACTGGGGAGGTTTTGTCACACAGTTTATCTCCTTCATCTCCATAATGAAGGTAAAACCAACTGAGCTGCCTGCCAGGGTTGTTTTGGGGACTTTTTAAACATTTGGGTGGGAGGTTTAGTGATGCAGTTTTGTCACTGATCATTTCACTTTGCTGCAGACGCAAGCTAAAGCTGTACATTTGCATTTAATCATTGCAATTGATAATTGAGTCATTTTTGCCAGCAGTCGGGTATCTTTTCAGTGCAGTTTTTATATCAAGTGACCTTATCTTGTTTGCGTGAATAAAATATAAAAACAAAGGAGTCTCTCCATGAATTTGGACACATTTTGTTCAGTACTAAAACATATTGAGGATTGAAGCTCAGCTCTATTTTTAATAGAAAATGTCAAGCCAAACCGATGTTTACATTTTCAGGCCCACAGAAACTAGTGAATAAAATATTTCCTTCAAAATGACTCAACAACAGTCTGAGGGGTTTGCATTAAATGATAAGATGCTACTCAGGCTGCTATAGTTGTGCCTCACCGTGCCAGTGACCTCTTTGTCATGGGAATCATGTTATATCAGATTAACAACACATGTGACAAGCTGATTGTAGCTTTCCCTGGGTGCACATAGAAATGAAGTTCTTTGTGCTATTTTTAGAATCAGGTTTGATGATCTGCGTCATCTGGTTTTCTGTTCATATTGTCTCAAATCATGTTAATGACCATAAACATACTCATCTCTTTTTACTTGATAGTCTTAACACACACACAGCATAGGGAGAGAAAAATGCATCTTTTTCAAGAAGGCTGCCTGTGGATATCACTGTATTATGCAGTTAATACACTACATGGGTAAATGATCTTAGGTGAACTACAGTGCACTTGGTCTGTTTTGCTATTTAAGCAAAATACTGAAAAGCATTACTGTGCTTGTATGAAATAATGTTTAACTGTGGTGATGTATTGGTTTTAAGTTACTTTGTAAGCATTGTAATAACTAATCTATCAACTGTTGAGATTGTTTCCAATAGTTTTGGTCACCAAAGATCTAAGCTTTCTAACATTTGTTTTCAGCTTTTCAGTAACAAATGCAGTGCAAGGACAATGGATGAGGATGTCGCCAGGCTTGCAATACATTCAGAAGAGCCTAAAATAATATTACACGGATCGGGTAATTTTATTAATGTTTTTTTATTTACACAGTATGTTTTTGGGGTATGTGAGAGTTTTGATAAGCATGACAGTACTGGGGTATTTCAAGAAGCAGGATTTTTTTGGTTGGCCAGATAACTTGAAATATTTGAATGACAAAAGTAAAGTGTTCTCCAAAATAAGATGTTTGTATGGTTTTTATTATGTATTAGTAGGAAACAAGTAACAATATTGAAATAGTTGGTCATTTTCTGTATTAATAATATTTTCAACAGTCTCCCTATGGAGACTAAAACCAACAGCCTCTACTCACAGTTAATATCTGTCAATCTCCAACCTGGATTATTTTACTCATCTGTGCCATAGACCTTTGTTGTTGCTCAAAGATGATTAAAAACACATCAGGGAGACGCACCACTGCACTGGGTGATGCCTCTTCATTACAAAACACAAGACAAATATATGCTAAGAATGTGTCCTCAAACTCTTCAAACAGACGTACGTATTTATAGTATCTGAAGTAAGCAAAAGTCAACTGCACATATGCAAGATCTCCATGAGAGTGTGAGGAGCTAGCACAAGTAAAACAAAACAGAGGGCTCGCACACATATCTCATACATGAGGAGTTGACTTGCTTGTTTTTGAGCAACACTGGGGGTCTAGATGGCACAGATGTATAAAATAATCCAGGTTGGAGACTGATAGTCATTAACCATGAATAAAGGCAATTCACTGTTGGGTTTTAGTCTCTAGATGGGGATTGCTGAAAATACTATTATTATAGAAAATTGCTGGCCTTATACTTTATGGATGTTGTAAAAGGCACATTAAACAATAAACTGCCCTTGACTGTTATCTGGTTAACTGGGTAATCCTGCTTCTTACAGATGAGGGTGGTGCCAGCGGGCAGGAGTTTGTTGTGGAGCTTCAAGAGACTGTGTTGGTGTCAGAAGGCGAGGGGGAAGGCATGGCGGTTCACAGGTTTGCCCCAGATGAGCTAGTCATCCAAGATGCTGTTGAGGATGTGGTTTCTGAGTATGTGCACTGCGATGAAGATGAAGATGTCGCTGTAGAAACCTGCGTAATGGCTCTGGAGGGCGAGGAGGAAGGTGTTGCCATGGGAGACATCCCTGAAGATGGGCTGGACCCAGAGCAGCAGGAGGATGACCAAGACGGTTGTGGAGATTACCTAATGATATCCTGTAAGTTTACTGCTCTGCAGTGCTAGCAGCTTCCAATGGTTCTTAGTTCTGCAGAACAAGGGTGAGAAGTTACCTTCAAGACCTTTTGAGGTTGTCTTTAACCACCTATGCTTTAATGAAGAGCTGCTGACCACATTTAACCACATCCTGTGGGGTGTTTTGAGGTGAAATACAGTTTTAAAATGATGAAATTCAAACTGTAGTATTTATAAACCAGAACTACTACTAAACCATTATTTCCCTCACTTTGATTAATGGTACTAGAACTCAGAATTTACTCAGTAATATTGGAGTATTCAGACACGCTGCAAAAATAGTATTATTTACGTTTCATAAAATGTATAGCTATACATAAATGCTCAAATCTAAGCTGCGTCTTTGTTGAACATAAAGTGCTGAGGTATTAAGTATTTGTGTTTCATTCTTTACATCTTTAATGAAGTGTGATGTATGTTCCCTTTGCTAGTGGATGAAGCTGGTAAAATGGTTTCTGAGGATGGAACGGAGGTAACAGTGGAGGGGGGTGTGGAGGACCAAGAAGTGGAGAAGGATGAGGATGGGCAGGAGGTGATCAAGGTCTACATTTTCAAGGCTGATTCTGGGGAGGATGACATGGGTGAGTAGCAGTTAACCATTGGCCTCTGTTGGGTTATAATTTGACTCTTCAATATTCCCGGGTGCTAGTGATTATTACCACAAAATATCCTGTTAATGTCTGTTTTATCAAAAAATTAGATCAGTCTTCATCTGTAAATTTTATTATTTATTAGACGAACTTGTTTTCTGTGGAGGCTACTGGCCAGATAAAATGTTTTCTGTTCTCAGCAGTTTCCCAATGTCAAATAATTTGTTAGGTTAGTCAAAAATTAGATAATTTAAAAGGTGTTTTCATTCTGCAGGAGAGTCGGTTGACAACAGTGATGGAGACACAGAGAGTGTGGCGTTAACAGAGTCTTCAGGCCAAACGCTCAGAGAGAAGATGGTTTACATGTCTGTCGGGGATTCTCATCACAATCAAGGAAACCATGGTAAGTCCTCTGTCAAGTGGGGATGACTGTCATGATAGTATACGTAGTTTTTTGGTTTTGTACATCTTGGGCTCATCTACAGGTGGGTCCAAGGTGACTGATGAGGTATATATGGAGGTGGTGGTAGGAGGTGAAGAGCCAGTAACTCACGACCGCTCGTATGACAGCGTGTCTCTAAGCAAGGACTTCATGCCTGTGGCCTGGGCAGCTGCTTATGGTCAGCACCCTTGTCTATTAAATTGCTTTTGAAACAACACTGGAAGCCTGTGCATCAGCAACGTCTCTGAGTGTCTTGGTTTAAACTTTACAAATGTTGGTATTGTATATTTTTGCATTAAAGACACTGTATTGTTTTCACAGGTGCGGACGACAGCGAGAGTTGCGAAAACCGTAACGGTGCGGCCAGTGCACTGCTGCACATTGATGAGTCGGACGGAGTTGATGAAATCGGTAGACAACGCAGCAAGAGCAGGAGACGGTCAGAGCCTCGGCAGGTCCAGACAGGTAAGGGCAGCACAAAGGATGTGGGAGTTTAATCCTCAGGCCAGATTTGTTCTCTGTCCACATGCCATAAAGAAGACCTGTAGATCATAACTGCTCTAGTGGAGTGGTGCGTTATTTTCATTATTAATAAGTTAATATTTTTGATTATTGATCAGTAACAAATGCTTGCAATCAAAGCCAGAATTGGTTTTAAAATTGCAATAATCTTTTTTCATTAATCTGATGACATGTCTGATCGCTGATCGCTTTTTCATAAAAGTTGCGATGGCATTCTTACTAGATCAGACTTGTGGCTTTTTTTAATCAGCACGGTTCAGCCCGTTTTTATTGTGTAGAGCTGGGTGCGCATGGATTGGCCTCCATTTCCATCTGTTTCTAACAGCAGGGTGTAATCGTGCTGACTTGGTTCAGTTGATTCTTGTTCTACCCAGGGCCATGGTCTGCCTTCAACACAGCCGACTCCTCAGTTGACTGAAATGTAGCGCTAAGGAATTGTCCTTTTACATTCAGCATTGACTTTTTAAACTGTAAATTCACTGCAGCAAGCTTTGAAAAATGGAGTCTCTCACTTGGTCTTTTGATGAGGGGTTGAGCACCAAGGGCTTCATGTTGCAAGCTAATAACACCACACCGACACAGCAAGTTTTGCTTCCCGGTGGCTCACACTGCCCCCACCTGATGAAGCTGTGGAAAATAAACAATGCATTCAGTGGAAGCAAAACTGCACTGACCCAGGAACAGCAAGAGCCTCCACTGCCCACATGTTAGCTCAGCAGGAGAAGTCAAAAACGCAATTAGTGACATTTACATATCACATTCAACACAGTACATTCTGAACTGCATGCAGTCACATGTATATGCGCACACAAGATTTCAATAGGGCAAATGATAGGCAGCTGTGGCTCAGGAGGTAAAGCAGCTATTCCCTATCTGGAAGTTGATGGTTCAATTCGCGTTCTCCCCAGGCCACATGGCAAAGTGTCTTTCAGCAAGACACTGAACCCAAAGTTGCTCCTGATGGTCAGAGCAGCGCCTTGCAGCGACAACGCCACCATCAGTATGTGAGTTGGTGCTGCAGATGGCTGCCTTGGTCCTGTACCGGAGACAAATTCCTTGTGTGTACAACATATTTGGCCAATATCATTATTATCAAATATTGTGTGCATAGTGTGCCTCTCCGTCACGTTATGGATATCTCTGAATGAAGCCATGAGGAATATTAACATGAAAGTGACCCAGGTCTGGGTGGCAGGTGGCCATTGCCTCACCAAATTGATGAAGCCCACTATTGCATATTCCATGTCTGAAAAGAACAATATTGAGTTGAAATTAATAGGAAAAAGGAAAGAAAGCGACAGACTGCATTTGTTATAGGTGGCATTTGATGACTTTAGCTTGATTCCAATAATACAGTCTGACTCACCACTTCTGAGTGGTTAGCATAGGGATTTGTCATTTGCCTTCTATAGCTAGCAGTTGTCTTCCACTAATTTATTGTTGATTGACCAGAAAAATATTTTGGATATGCACTCCATTGACAGGAAACCCTATATTCACTGTTCACTATAAATACAAGAAAAAACTGTGTCTGCATCATTGACTACGTTGACTAATCACAGAGGCCCCAATAGAATTCATGAAATAATTCTGAGGACAAACCCGTAAAGGCAGGACTTGGGTGAACTCGCAACAGTTTTCTTTTGTTTTTGACTGTTTGAGTAAAAGACATTTCTGACACTGAGGATCTGTAAAGATATGTGCTTCTGCTTTAATCTTCCTAGTTGCTGTTTTGTCATTGTTCTGATTTATGCATCTTCTTATCCAGATGATATTCATGTGTTACTGTTTTCTCCTCAGTATAATCTTTAACCTAACTGTTGCCATATGAAGTTCAGATTGGTTGTGTGAGCACTAGCTATTGTGTTGCAGCTTATTTTTATTTGTTGATCATACTTTTTCTATATAATAAATCTGGGGAAAAATATAACTTATCTAATTTTAAATAATTTATGCTACTAAGGTCATTGGTTACTATTTTAAAAGGATTTAATCATCAAAATTTCAACTAAGATGACAAAGCTGACTTGATAAGATTATGGTCATGTTGTCATTTCCTTCTTGCTCTTGTCATTTTTCTCCCCAGCCATCATCATTGGTCCGTATGGTCAGCCTCTGACAGTTTACCCCTGCATGCTTTGCGGTAAAAAGTTCAAGTCACGAGGCTTTTTGAAACGCCACACCAAGAATCATCACCAGGATGTTCTGACCAGGAAAAAGTACCAATGTACAGACTGCGACTTCACCACGAACAAGAAAGCCAGCCTCCACAACCACATGGAGGTGCATGCTCTAAGCAGCAAGGCTCCTTTTGAGTGTGAAATGTGTGGCAAGGAGTTCCACCAGCAGGCGGCACTGTTCTCTCACAGACTGCAGCACCACCACCGAGAGCCCAAGAGCCAGCCGCCTCCACCGCCCACCAAGATGCACAAATGCAAGTTCTGTGACTATGAAACTGCTGAGCAAGGACTGCTCAATCGGCACTTGTTGGCTGTTCATAGTAAGAGTTTCCCTCACATCTGTGTGGAGTGTGGAAAAGGCTTTCGACACCCTTCGGAGTTGAAGAAACACATGCGCACACACACAGGTGAGAAGCCTTACTCCTGCCTGTACTGTGACTACAAGTCGGCCGATTCCTCAAATCTCAAGACGCACATCAAGACTAAGCATAGCAAGGAGATGCCATACAAATGTGAGCGCTGTTTCCAGACCTTTGCGGAGGAGGAGGAGTTAATGCAGCATGGACTAACACATGAGGAGAACAAGACCCACCATTGTGCCCACTGTGATCACAAAAGTTCCAACTCCAGTGACCTGAAACGCCATATCATATCTGTTCACACCAAGGACTATCCCCACAAATGCGCTGTCTGTGGGAAAGGCTTCCACCGGCCATCTGAACTAAAGAAGCACTCAGTATCCCACCGCACCAAGAAACTTCATCAGTGCAGGCACTGCAACTTTAAAATTGCAGATCCTTTTGTTCTCAGTCGCCATATCTTGTCTGTCCACACGAAGGAGCAGCAGGCCTCTCCTGAAAAGAGTGAGGCTAAGAGGACAGAGACGCACACTCCTGTTGTGCCACCTAAAAAGTCTGCACCCAGTGGCTCTAGCAGCTCTGGCCCACCTGCTAGAGTCAGTGCAGCCAGTTTAGCCAGTAGTGTGACTGTTGTTATCGGTAAAGGACAAAAAGAAAGGAGAATTTACCAGTGCCAGTACTGTGACTACAGCACCGGGGATGCTTCGGGGTTCAAGCGGCACGTGATTTCCATTCACACAAAAGACTATCCGCACCGCTGTGAGATATGTTCGAAAGGCTTCCGGCGCCCCTCGGAAAAGAACCAGCATATCATGCGCCACCACAAGGACGTGGTGCAGGCAGAGTGACTCTGACCGAGCTAAATACTGTGCCACAACAAAGAACAATGTTGAAGCAGCCATCACACTCGAATCACTGCGCCCTCAGCACGACACCGTTCACATTGAAATAATGTGGTGTGTGTTGCATTTAGTCTGTTCTGTTGCTGTACTTCTTTTTAGATCCTCAGCTTCATGTTTGTTCAGAAATGTATACACATGTACATAACCTTAACGGTCTGTCAGAGTTAGCAACACAACCCCTCTGTAGACTTGCACTTTTAACTGCATGTCCCTTGCTGGCGACAGTGTGCATGGCAGATTGTGCAGATGTCTCTTTGTAGATAAACGTTTTTGGTTTCGCAGGCAGCAATCAGTTCTCTATCACAATTGTCATTTTGTCTCAAAACTAAAGTGTAATTTGTAAAACATTTGCATAATTTTGTTAAAATATGCTAAACACAGCAGTATGGATTAGCAGCCTGTTCCCAGTAGCACTTGCCATCTTGGTAAAGATCATGATCAGAGCAGTAATCAAGTCATGTATGATATTTCTGTGTGAGAGAGAAAACATCTGTTATGCTTCCTGGAGTTCTGACCCCGCCCTTTTAAGATAATGCATTTTGTTGTGTCAACAAAAACAAACGAGGCCTGGCAATATACAGCACCCAGAGAAAAGAGACTGTCACTCTATGGTTTGTCCACAGGTCTACAATAATTAAAAGAACACAAAATACACAGTGAGATAGTGAATTTGTTAAGATGGTGGATAAAATGTATGCACTGCAATGCGATCCTTGCCCCGTCATTTGGTTATCACATGGCCGTCTGATATTTCTGTTTCAAGTCGGTATGTGTACTGTGACATGTTCCGAACAAGTGCCCAGAGTAGTAGAGATGAAGGCTGACAGTATTGTTTAATCCATTAATGCTACGTGAGGAGTGAAATCCCATTAATTTGAAAATTTAGATTTATGTGAAAAGACAGTGTATGTTTTCAACATTATTACTGATGACAAGCTGTTTCTTTAATCTAATGAGCAAGTTTGTTTTTCATATGAATTGATATATCTGTGAAATCACAGAGGAAAATCATCAGTATGATAATATTAGGCTGGGTGGGTTTTTAAAAAATGTTCATATTGTTGTCCCATCATGATATTTTGGCCTCAGTGGAAATCATGCAGTATATCTGGTGCTTCTGTTATGAAACTAAGAACTGAGTGCTTTGTTTTCACCAAACAAACAAGTACTTTTGCCAGTAGAAAGGGAAAATGTATATCTTTTTAGATGCAACTTCAGAAGATTGATGCTGGTGGTGTATTCGTACTATGGCTTTTTACATTGTTATCACCTGTGATTATTTCTGTTTTTATATTTATTTCACTTACAAGTTGTATAGTTAAGTGTAGACTTCTATGGGACGTAAATTATTGTTTTGTATACAAAACTGTACAAAGCGTGTAGCTGTAAACACTTCATAAAACAGAAATCGGAACTGTGTTGTTATGGATGTACTTCAATGTATTTGTTAAAAAACTAATAAAAGCAAAGTATTTTAGCCTGTTGTCTTTTGGCAAAGAATCATTTGATTCTTTTCTGAATTTTTACAAACCAGTGAGAAAGGCCCATCACAAACAACAGAGCCCAAAAAACCTTTTCCAATTCTTTTTTTTTTGTTTGTTTGTTTGTTTAAACAATTGTCTGAACTTCAACTTTAATAAAAAGAAAAGCAGCTAATCATCATGTTTGAAAAAGGTGTGGTGATGAAATTTACAAACGGCATATTTTATAAGCTTGGTCGTTTTTATGTAAGAGTTTGTGAAGTCATTTGTAATCACTGCTGCCACATCAAGGTGTTGCAGTAAAAGTGCTACTTTGAAATGTAGTGGTGTCGAAGTATAAAAGTGTCAAATACTCCTGTCGAGTACCTCAAGCGCCTAAAATTTGTACTTAGGTTGTTAGTGTACTGAATGTAATATAACTATAGTAAATGTGTTTAGTTGCAGTCCTCTGCTGCTCATGTGCATGAGACCAACAAAAGTGGGACCTGCTCATGAAAAAACAACTCTGGCATTACATGAGGGCAAAAACTCCACTGGGAACCTTTAAGACGAGTATGTACAAGTATGATTTTGTGTGATCAGTAGTTACACTTTTGAAACAGACCACTTGTCTATTCATAGGTGGGGGATTATTCAGGAGAAGGAAGAGCTAACTGTTAGCAGTTTTCAACCAGGTAATTGAACATAAGACAATTCAAAGCAAATCATTTTGTCTTACATGTCCAGGGCCTTAGATGCAGGTAGGTAATAGCAGTCTTGAATAATGAACCAGGTTTTACAGCATGTTTAATGATGTATAATGAGTGATTTTTAAGACAATATTTGACAGAGCAGAGCAAATTAAAAAGAGATTGTCTCAGATCATGGCCCTGATAGATGTAGCGTCTTCAAACAGCATTGCTGACATTTGAAGACCGGAGCAAAAGACCTAGGCAGCTTGGGCACTCAGCTATAGAAGGAGAAGAAAAGAGAAAGGTTATTGGTGTATAGTGTCATTCTTAATCGTGGGGTAACTTCATTTCCACTGATATACAAAGTACCATTTTTGGGGAAGAAAGCAAGGATGCCAGTCTCCAAGGAGAACTGGCTGAACCTCCGCAGCAGATCATCACTGAGGTCCACCCCACGGCCCGTCATCATACTTCACCTCAGCTCTGCTCATGTCATTGTTGCTCCCCCAGCCCGACAAAGGGAGGAAAAGAGAAAGCATGTGAAAAGCAGCAGATGGTTTACTTGTCAATGTTGCTCGTACGCCTCTGTCTGCTCAGTATTTAGGGGTGTGTTGCTGTACTTCCGCTGACTTTAGAGCCATAAGAGCTTCTAAGAAACCACTGAAACATGATTAGCATCTTCGCCACTGACCTCTCTCTCTTTCTCTCTCTTTATTTTCCTTTTCCAGGTCCCTGTCAGCAGTTGGTGTGAACATGGCCATGCTCATCTTCATGCTGGTTTTGCGGTTGACAAACCACTGGGCATTAGTGGCAAATCCAATCAGGTACCACTTCCTCACCACCTGTGGGTACACACAAAGCAAACACAGCAGAAATTAAACAAAAACACCACACTTTATATACTTGTAGTACCACTGACTGTGCCTACACTGAAACTGTGTTAATTATTAACCAGGATCAACAGAGGAGAGATATGTGAGCTTCCCCGAGAGTATGTGAGGTGTAATTCACTCGGTCTTCAGTCTCCATCTTCATATTTCTGTGTGATATGTGTTTGTGCTTATCAGTATCAACCTCTTCCCCCACCCGTCGAGGTGTGCTTGTTCATGATTTACTTCGATTTTTACACCATTGCCCATTAATGTGCCAGAATGTGGTGTGACATGTTTAAAAAATAATAATTCTTCACTTTAGTCCTTGTAAAAATGTGGAAAATACACAACTCACAATTTTATAAATGCATTTAACAAAATAGGCAGGAAATATGAGCACATTTACATCTGATTTTATGCACACCATCATCCTTTGACAAGTTGCAGCAGACTCAGTTGGGAGGATTAATTAAACAAAATGCATACAGACACTGTATTGAGACTAAAACTTAAATTAATGATAGTTAACTCCATTCTGTGTCTTACCCCATGTAAACTGAAGTGAGCCCACATAACATAACAAAACATAATATAACATAACATTTATGTTTTAACATATAGCGCATAACATAACACAACAGCAAACTATTACTGTTCTTAGCTTTTGTTTATCAGAGACGTTTGGTTGTAAAAGTACCTAGTCTACTACCTCTTCTGTTATCCATTACCCATAGACCAATGCATTATTTCTACCACAGCTTTCACTATGCAGATACAGGACCCAGGATGTGAATACCACTAAAATATGTTGTATATTAACTAGGCATTGATACAGTGTATCTGAATGTACTATATAATTACCTTCAAGGTGTTCAGGTAGCATGAGGCAACACTCGTAAGTTAAATAGGTATCAATGTAGTTCTCTACCACTGGTGGAAAGTACATTTACACTAGTATTGTATGTATTGTCAGTACGGTTCTGAGGTACCTTCTTTGACAATCTCATTTTATGTTACATTTCAGAGGCATTGTCAGTTTTAAGTGCTTTGGTCACAAGGCTGAAGTATTTCTGCAGGATCTTCTGTGTTACACAAGTTCAAAAAAGAATCCAGGGATGCTGATGAAAAGATGAATGAGCTTGGTACCAAGACTATCCAACCGACAAACCTTGCCCATTAAAGCAGGTTTGCCTTTATCCAGAGAAAAAAAATGAAGTTATGTAACAGAAAAGTATTCTTGTCCATTGCCCAAAACAGCCACAGTGTTGGTGCTGAGACATCTGTCCCGTGTGGAAAGGTGGGCATGAATACACACATAGATAAACACACACTTTACATGACCATAGTATATACATTAAATATTGGAAATTCATTGTGACCATTGTGGTATATACATACACATATATGCCTCTGGGTGATAAAAATATCAAAAAGGACAAATATGTGGGTGAAGAGGAAATGCCTGATGGTGAGGCTACCCAAAATCTTATTATTGTCATATATGGACAGACAAACATTTGTTCTTCTTCTGGCTCTGTGCTTTGAAATAAAATCATGGATACAACATTATGCTCGGCTTCAATTTGAGGAGGTTTATATCATAGAAACAATCATGTGTGCAGGGAATTTATTAGACACCCAGCTGCTGTACAGCTAATGCAGAGTCCCGAGTGAAGACCATTAATGGTACCAGCTGGAAGTATGGGGACGCCAAACAACTCTTTCAGTTGAATGATTTAAAAGGGGAAATTGTATTGATTTAAATAGTTTGATTGATTGCTCCACCCAAGATATGCATTATGAGAACTGATAATGGAAAATAATGGGAAGTGTATGGATTAAAAACTTAGAGTGTAGACATTACAAGAGATTGGGCAACATCAACTGCTGGGTTTGCTATTTTCACTATGCTGTATGAAAGATAATATACATTTAAATATAATAAATTATAATGGACAGGATTTGTGCATTAAGCTTAACATGAATATAATCTGTAGCTGGTTACTTACAGAAGAAATCCCTGCATATCTTTAAGTCTGCACAGTGTAAAAGCAGCACCATTAACATTAGAGGAAAGCAATGGACAGCTGTCCGTCTTATCATATCAATCAATCAATAACGCAGAGACAAGCTGCTACAGGAAGTTATGACGCTCATCCTTATGTGGCAGTTCTGAGACCGGATATACTCTATAGTCCCTCCCATATCTCCCCTGGGATAAGTTTGACATACACAAATTACCTGCACAGGCAGGGGTCTTAGATGAAGACCCCCATTCATGTGACTCATGAATTTTTTTTTCCATTTGTGAACTCAAGAATGTTCCAGTCAGGAGAAATAACAGCTGTGGAGACAATGAAATTGCAGCACCTGCAGCCTCATGTTAGCATGCTCACATACTCCACATATTAGCACGTTAAAATACTAAATGTCACATGCCACACACATGCTAACATGCTACCTGCCCTTAGTTCATAGCACAGCAAAGTTACAGCTGAACCTGACAAGCTCAGTTTGAAAGATCCTGTAGTGGTCAGGCTGCAGAGGATGAACACTTTTTATTGTGCTCAGAGTGTGGCCTTTCCTCTGGCGCCACCCTATGGCCTTGATTTAGATTTGTACACCACTTTTGTAGCCAAGAATAGCAAATAATTTCGTTTACTTCTTTTACTTAAACCCCGCAAAGCTAACCCTCATTTATTGCTAAATTTATATTTTTATTTCATTGCTAACTAAGATATGCAATGCAAAATATTTTGAATTCAGTCAGACAACATAAGTGACGTTCACTTTCTGCAGGTAGAGAAAACATGTACATTGACATGGCAGTGCCTGTAGCTTTATTCCTGCAGCTGGAATGCAATTGGCAGTCATCAGCTGATACATCCTGTGAAAAACATGAGATGGAATTCCTCACATGTTCAGTATTAACAGTGTGTTCATGATGTTACTAGAAAGTCTTGTAAAACTAGACCAAGTCAGTGAGGCTGGAGCGAGGAGAAGCCAAGGCATCTGCCATGGTGAAGAACTCAACCCAGTTCTGATAGAAGCCACGTGAATACTCCCCCGTGTCAGTGACGAGTCCCCACAGGCGGCTCTGGCCCGTTTTGTTCCTCAGAGCCAGCTGAGCCTCCCGCTCCGTCACATTGAAGCTGATATTCAGAACTTGTACTACCAACAGATAAAGTAATCCACCTGTGACAATGCTGCTGTACCAAGCGCAGGTGAAACTAAGTGCCGTGCTGTAAACATAAAGAAAAAGTGAATATAGTATTACAGCAATGTAACATGATTGATATGCATTTAGCACAACAGTATTTTTGAAAACCGGCTTCTTCTTTTTTTTGTTAAAACAATACTCAGCTACAGTACATGTTTACAGTCCTGTTACACTATGTTAATTATTTTCAATACTTCTGTTCTGCAACCATAAACCTCTGTGAACATGGCTTAAACAGATAAATCGATAACATTTAACCAATCTTTATTTACACTCAGTATTACACAATCTTAAGCAGTGATTGTCAAATTTTTTCTGCTACTTTCTTAGAGAAACCAAGGTGTTAAATATATATGAAGTTATTACAGTACAGCAGTTTAGCAGTGACACAAGCTCAAAATGTTTTTGTGTTTTCTTTAAACTCAGACTATCTGGAAGCTGTTCCAAAGCTTTAAATTGTACTACCTCAATGTATTGTCAGTGTGTATAAACAGTTGGTGGTCTATAATTTCCAGATAAAACCAATGAAACAGTGGAATTTATGTCCTTGCTATTGATTGATTTGATGTTTGAGGATGACTTTTCCACAGATTTTCGCTAGAAATTGATTGTTTTATTAACTTATTAATTAATAGTAACAGGAAGGTTAGGATTTTGTTTTAATAGTACTTTCAAGGACATGTACAATGTTGATTTCTAAATCTATTCCAGTGTTTAGTTTCATAGTCACCTGCAGTTGTAGCGGAGACAAGAGTTCTGTACCTTGACTGACTGTAGACACCAGGGCAGTAGAAGAGAGCCATCATTAGATACTGTTGAGGACAGAGGCTGCACATCACCAGACTGATCCCATACAGCGAGGTCAACACGAACGAAAGTGCGATGGTTTGCCTGTCCAACGCAGCTGTTTATCCTAAAACACCTCAACATATACACACATAAAGAAACACATGACAATTTATCAATTAAACCTAAAAGCAGCATCACATTGCCTGATATTTCGAACCCATACAACTACTGCTGTATGTGAAATGATACAATAGCCAGATTTAAATGTAGTTTCTTAATATAAACATTTTAATTTTGCCTTTCTTTTGTCTACTGGAGACAACACTGCCTACAGTATAAGAGGCAGGTCAACAATGTGTGTGAGGTGATTTACTGAGAATGGTTTCAGTAGAGATGCAGACTCAGAGGTTTATGTAGTCCAAGGCTGGAGCAGATTTTAGTAGTGTGCACTACAGGAAGGCATTTTGTTAAATCAGCTGTTTAAGCACTATTCAGTGAGTGCCTCGTCCTCCTGTTGCCCTGAGATGGACCCCAGTATACCTGCGTACAGGTCTAGTTTACATGCGAAGATGTTTTTGCTGAGAACTGTTTCCACTTTTTTCACATTTGAAAGGAAGCAGAAATCACAGCAACTGGCAAATAAAAACAAACCTCTCTGCTTTGCTAGAACTGTGGGTAAAGAGAAATAATTGTATGATCTGATGAAACTGCTCTTTAATGACTGACATACAGTATGTTCAGTTAATAGAGTTTTCATAAGTGTTTCTGCGTATTTTCAGATGTCAAAACCAGACAAACTAAGTCTGTTAAGAGCATCAACAGGTTTAGATGTGGTGGATGTACACTTTACAAAAGAGCTACTAAATTGTAATCTAACTGTATAATGTTCATTTTAGTTTCCCTACTGTGGAAGAAAACAGGAGGTGCAGTAGGTAAAGTCTTTGCTGAAAATATGCAAGACATATGCTAATGTCTATGCTAAATCCAACCCACCAGATACAGTGGTGATCTAGACGCTGGACACATGATCCACAGGTTCGACAGTGTCCGGCCCGCGGGGGTCGTATTATTTTGCACACAGGACACCTGCTCCATTTTGGTTTCAGGGCCTCTTTTGTTGTCTGCAACTCTGCTGCAGTCCCTGCAGAGGAGGCTGCTGGTTGGATAGAGTCCATGGTAGTCTGGCTGTGTGCTTCATGTACGGAAGTGGTCACAAATCCTGGGCCTCTCTTGGTGAGAATCAGGGAAATGATAGTGAGAATCATCCCAGTGGTCACCATACACACCTGCAGCTGACTGACATCCCCACGTGGTACAATCTCTGTGATGAAGAGGTAATACATGTAGGCCAGAGAGTACAGTGCGAGAGTGAGGAAGAAGAGGGTGCGTCTCCTTTTGCGGTGTGTGGCGTAGTAGTACCAGAGGACCAGCCCAGGCAAAGCTGTCAGTATGATGACACCCAGCAGGTAGTGCAGCGCTGCAATCCGAAGCAGAAGAGGCAGCAGCACCAGGGCTGGAATCATGGAGATCTCCAGGTTGTCAATCATGGCCCCAAGAACAGGAGACTGACATCCACTTTTAGATGGTTTGCCTTTCAGCCACCTACAGAGGACAGTGGTCATCAGTGAATGTGACTAATTCAGTTGCTCTTTGCAGCATATGTGCTTGTGCTGCACACATATTTCAGTACACCTCAATATATGTGATTTAAATTTCATATAAATAGATTTTTATTTAAGTACTGTGCCCTACTTTATCAAATGCAAGATCTTCAGTGTATCATTAGCTATTTGCGTTCCTTTTTTTAAACATTGTGACTAAATCTCTGGGAAAGTTTTCATATAAAAAGAATGTGACTAACCCTTTAAAGATTTAATACAATTCTGGAAAATTCACATATTCGCTTTGTTTTCTGTCAGTCATTTAAGCTAGCTAGGAAACAGTTAGCTTAGACAGCACGGCTCTATCCACAGGCAACAAACTCTGCCTGCATGAAACTCCTCATCTTAATAATGAACACATTGTATGTCATGTTTATTTGGTACAAAACATTAAAGGCAAAAGCAACAATTTGCTGGCTAGCTATGTTCCCTTGTTTCCAATCCTTATGCTAAGCTAAGCTAACCAGCTGCTGACTGTAGCTTCATATTCCTCTGACCAATAAAGGGAGTGTTATTTGTCCTCTCATACCACTCTCTGCCAGAAAGTGAATACGTGTATTTTTACAAAATCACAAACTATTACCCATTTTCTTTTCTTTCTGTCATTTCAGTTTATCTTATGCTTCTGTGAGGCCCATATTGTTACCAAACAAGTTTACACTTAATCACACTTCCAAACATTAAGGCTTGGGAGCTTGGGGTCCTGGAGTTTTTGGTTGCTTTGCCCAGTTTATAATCCAGCCTAAACAGCACCAGCAATTTTTTGGCAACATTACAAAAAAAAAATGTTGCCATTAAAAGGTATAGCTTCTTAAATAATTTTTAAGAGAAGTGCTACTTCTATGTGAATATGAATGAATATCCAGCGACATTAGATTTTTTTTTTTTTACTTCCCAGTAGTTGACCTAGTTGTTGGGATATTCAAATGGTGGTCTACCCAGTACTGATTCTTTTCCTCAAGGTCTTCATACCTGTTAAAGGCCTCGTCCAGATCTTCACAGTCACAGCAGCATCCGCACGGATATATATCACACTCACAGCAACACATAGGATCATCTGGCTCTGGAGGCTTTAACTTCTCCCATTTCATGATGGTTTGCTAAGTTTACAAGCTGTCATTTCAATACAAAAGGAATTCTTTTTAAAACTTTGTACTATTGAACAATGAACTATACACTACACAACTCATTAGTGCAGGGACATTCTTAAAATATGTAATGACATACTTATTTATAAATGGATAACTTAACAATGTAATATCACAATCAATAGCAACCCTCAGAACAAAGATATATTTTAGTGTTTTCTGCAGCAGCTCAACCTGTACTTTCATCTAACTATAAGATGCTCTGTTTGCTCTAAACATTTATAATCAGATGGTTCTCTTCCCTGTTACATCCCCAAGGGCTTGTAATATAATTTGTTGAAACAAGGCCACAGTGTCCACAGGGACAAACTATCTGGGCCAGCAGTCCTCAAAACTCTGAGATATACTTGTGTTATTGTCAGTGGGAATTAGAATGTTAGTCTGGTTTATAACTTGGGTTACAGACTTGTTATACAGAGCCTATCCTGGATCTACACAGGAATTCACAAGAAAATAAACATGTCACTTAGTTTTTGTCTGTCTTATCCATCCATCCATTATCTATAGCACTTATTCCTTTATAGAGTCACGGGGGGAGGGCTGGAGTCTATCCCAGCTGTCCGTCTTATCATAGTTTACCATTTTAACAATTTTTGTACAACTTAATTTCAGATTACATTATCTAATAGTAATCCCCATTACTCACCAACAATGACTTATTTATCTCTTTCTAGAGTTTTTTAAATCCACCCTTACAAAGCCAAAATAAAATATTCCTCTACTGACTTACCTTTTGTCTCCACAACAAAAATACAAAACTGTCAATACATGTGGGC
>NW_018127919.1:481869-503559 GCF_001952655.1 Monopterus albus
CTCTTTCCAGGCAAAAAGTTATATAAGCTTCAGAAAACAGCGAAGAAGATGATCCCTTATCACCAAACTCCTTCAGCGAGTGACTGAAGGGGGAAAAAATGAAAACAGCAGCCTAGTTTTTCATCAGTCATTTGTGTTGCAAAAGGAAATTGCCACGGTTAAGCTCTGGCGGTGCTGCGGCCACACCATATGAGTGCAGTGAGATAGTGTTCATTCCTTGGATTCCCCACAGTGGAAGTGTCCCAGCAGCAGGCAACTTGGATTTCTCCTGATAAGTGGTTTGATACTGTGTTGCATCTGCCAGTTCACTTTCCCATTAAATAACTCACAAGTCATTCTCTATCACCATTTTAGGTTGTAATTCTGGAATACTTGGTAAATATAGGCACTACCTCAGCGGGGTGATGGAGCCAAAGAGCCAGGAGCCTTTCATACCTCTTCCCCAGGGGGATAACAGCAGCGACAGCAGCCCTGATAATCCACTCTGAGCTGGACGAGGGTGCATATGAGAAACATGACAGGCACTCATAGATGAGAGTGAACGATGATCCACAGGGCAGCTCCACCCAGGGATCATATTTCCTCCACAAGCAGCCTGGCCTTGGTGCTTACACACAGAAAACGCTGGAGGGGTATATGTGTGAGTGACCAGTAGGCTGCTGTGCTGCTGTTAATAGGAGCCAGAGTTTTTGTACATTACACTTTTTGCATGACATTTGTTAAAGCACTGGATAGTAATAATGGCAATGTGAGAAATGAACTCTGTGGGGAGGTGTTCTTCTCTCTGATCTCACTGCAAAAAGAGAGAAGAACATCTTTCATTTGACCACAGGGTATCAAAAAATGAAAAGCAGCTCCCCTGAGGTGTCAGGAGCTTGGATTCAGATTCTTGCTCAAGAACACTTCAGCAGAGAGCTTGTTTTCCAACATAAAAATCCAAACATTATACTTAATTTGTTTTGTTGGTGGATAATATGGAAATCATATGGTAGCAAAATGAAAGAAATGTGGAGCTTCTGTGACTGAAGCCATATAGTGGTAAAAGGCTGCTTTTTAAAAGCTGTGCATCAGAAATAACAGCAGAGTGAACACACTGGTGCCTGGACGATGAGCTGATAATAGACACGCTGGCTTTCCTGAAGTGGTCCAGATTCATTCTTAGAGAGCAGACGCAGCATCTGTTAGCTGATACAAGGGACAACATGACCAATATTAACTTTTACTGACTACAATTTAAAATAATTAAACAAGCTTCTTGTTATTCTGTTTCTTGGAAAGTGGAAAGAGCGTGAGCTTACTTGCAACAAATGAGAGGTGAACCTCAGCAATGGTCACACAAAAGAGCCATATATAAAAGCAGACATGAATGTTTTACATACTGTGATAGCACCTGCACTACTCCACTTTCACATGAGAAAACCCGTATATAATTTTGTGAATTTGTGTTTCACACACATACACACACTGCCTGTCATTTATTACAAACTGACAAATAAGATGAAGAGAGACAGGTGCATAAGCTATAGGCTGGTATATTCTGAGACCACTGAAACCTTTTCATGTCTGCACTATTGTGAGTCTGGATACACAAAATCAATGCAGAGAAAAGATGCTGCTCTTGCTCCTGGGGGTTATGCTTCCATTAGTCTTGATGGAGCCCGGAACCTGGAATGCTGACTCTAATCCATTTTGGAGGAATTAATGCTGTGGAGACGTGGACAACAGACTGAACTGACAGTACATGCTGGAGATCGCACATCAGTAAACTGGAAAGATGGTGGATTTGCACTGCACAAAGCAGATAAGACAGGAAACTGTCTGAAAAGGCTGCTCCTCTTCCTTTTCACCAGGCCTTGTTTGTCAGCATCACCTATATTTTTGTTTGTGTTAAATCATTATTATTTTAGGAGCTCTAAGCCGTAATTGACTAGGTACTGTCAGGTAGAAGAAGGAAGGGCAAAAATGTTCAATTATAAATGACCTTCCGTCGGTCTTAGTGCACTCATAGATGTATGTGTGCATAGAGACAATTGTGATTGTCTGTAGTAACAGAGAAATCCTAGTTCATTGTTTCTTATGCTTTCATAGCTTTGTGTTTGCCTAACGCAGCCTTTGGTATCCTGAGCAGATGGTAGGGTGCAGTCCAGGTGGCTGACAAGGTAAAAGGCAAGTCACTGGTCTACAGTAACAGAAAAACAGGAGGCAGCTTTCTGAGGGTGCAGGTTTTAGCCACTACTGATGCCTGGCGACTTTCCAGAGCTAAGCTAGATCCTCCACTCTAAAAATAATAATCTGTAGTTAGTTCCAATGGACTTTTTTTTAAACAGTTGCCCTGCAGGATTCAAGCAAAGTGTGTGCGCCACCTAGAGGTGAGAGCCCTTTACTGACTACCCACCTTCATGAAGATGCAGAGAAGACACTTCTCACTCACGTTAAGCTGCTTTAAAGGTAAAAGAAAGAGACTGTGTAAATGATACTACTGACTGACATTTCTTCAGTTTGCTCACCATGGATTAAAAAAGCCAAAGACAAAATACGATTTAGCAGCACCTGATAAATAAAATCTTAGTGATACAACGAACTTTAGTCATTTCTTCATATTTATTTCAGAGAACAACACTATACCATGAATAAGACATCTGTAACAGCACAACACTAACAGGCTCGTTCATTTCCTTTTTAACATATCGAGTACATGATTCACAGCATCACACTTGGTAATAGGTAGAGGAAAGCTTGAAACCCAAATGATTGTAACACAGAGCTCCTGTCCCTTTGTGCATGTTTCCATTTCATTATTATTGCGTATTGATCCCTGTTTCCTAGTTGCAGCGAGTCAGCGAGTGCATGTGCAGCACCTGACAGTGATCCTAATGTTCAATATGCGCTAATAAGGCACTGCCTTATTTTCAAGGGATTCCAGAACTGTGTTTTTAAAGATGAGTCAAAAAATCAACAAAATGAAATGTTCATTTGTCCAGGTCATGGAATGTATAAAGGGACATAAATAACAAGTTCAGTGCAGCACTGCACTGGAGTTTGGAAAGCGAACAAAGGAGCTCCCACGACTGAGGCAGACATTTTATAAAACAGGCAGGGGAATCTGAAATATGCAGCACTGCACTGGAGTTTGGAAAGCAGAGGTAAGATATTTATCACTCCAGGGCCCGGAAAGCATTCTGTATTTCCTCCAGCAGCTGGGTGTAGTCTGCCTTGATCTTAGCTTCGCCATCCTTAACAGGGTCCTAATGAAGCCATTGAATATAACAGAGAAGAAATCATTTCTTTTGAGGGATGAAATAGCAAACATGTCTAACAAACATAAACAACAAGATCTCACCCAAACATGTGTAACAGTCATGTACCTTGAACTTCATGGAGCTGATCTTGTACAGTATGTCTCCCATCTGTTCCTTGATTATGCCCCAAGTGATTTTGTTGTCAGTCTGTGCTGTTGTCTCCACTGAGTGTTGGGCCATCTCGTAGAAAGAAATCATGTTTGAGAGCATGCCAACTGTTTTGTAAAAGGGGCAGAACCTGGACGTAGGGGCATAAGAATGTTGGAAGTTTACAGGTTATGTAATAATCAAATAAAGACATTTTTTTTACAGACATCTCACTTCATATTCACTCATGATTAACTACTGTTCCCCCTGTGCCTGAATGGGTTCTCTCCAGGTGCTCTGGCTTCCTCCCACAGTCCACAGACATGCAGCCCAGGTTGATTGGCGACTCTAAATTGCTCATGAGTGTTAGTGTGTGCAGTTGTTTGTCTACATGTCAGCCCTGTGATAGACCGACGACCTTTCCAGGGTGGACCCCGCCCCTCGCCTAGTGTCAGCTGGGATTGGCTCCAGCCTATCTGCGACCCTCCTCAGGATAACCAGTATAGATAATGGATGGATGATGGATCGATGGAACTACTCTTAGTCTGGCCCCAGTATGTAATGTTTTTGTTTTTGCTTTTTTACCTGTCGTAGGCGGAGTAACTGTTCTGTTGCAGAAAGTCATCCTTAATGAGTTTAGCAACTTCTAGAGTGATCTTGTCAGCCTCAGCGAGGGAGGCCTGGGAACACAAGATTATGAAGATCAGTGCACTTTATTCAGAGTTGCTGAAAATAATGCTAACAATTAACATTACTCATTTTACATCTCTGACAGATGTCTCTTTTATAAAACAAATGTCACATCAAATACATTAAGTGACTGTAAAAATGTGTGCAAAAAAATAAAAGAATTAAATTAAAAATGAATGAAATGAAAATTAGATTAGAAATTATTATTAGGTCAAATTTAACAAAGGGAGAGAGATCAGGTAACATGAATGTTGTATAAATATCTTTGCAGTAATAGTTATTTTCTGCATTTCACTGTGGAGTGTCTTTGTGTTATACCATGTTGTATAATGTCAACCTGCCTCACCTTGCCTACAAGCTGCACGATTTCTGCCAGGTCCTGTTCCTCCTGTAAAATCTCCTTTGCTTTTGTACGGAGAGGAACAAAGTCAGGGAAATGTTTGTCATAATAGTCATCCAGAGCTCGCATGTACTTGCTGTAGCTAATCAGCCAGTTTACAGAAGGGAAGTGCTTTCTTTGAGCCAGCTTCTTGTCCAATCCCCAGAACACCTACGGAGAAGACAACAACAAATACTAACACATATATAGAAAAGTTCATGAGGAAGAAATACTGACTGCAAGATGATTTAAGTCAAATGCTAGGATTAAGGTCTGAAAAGCCACCACCCAGTACTCACCTGAACAATTCCCAGTGTGGCTGAAGTGACAGGATCTGAGAAGTCTCCACCAGGGGGCGACACACTAAAAGCAATTCACCATATTACAGGAAAAATCAGCACAATAATGAATAATGTACTTCTCTTACTCTCGCAGAAAAGCCTCAGTGGAAACAAGTAAAGCTATCATGTGATCTCGAGAGCTTTTCAAGGCCCGGTAGTTTGCACAAAAACTGTTCAGAGAAAAACCCATTTTAGGCTCCAAACAGGCAGAGAGAGAAATTTCAGCAATGATAATTCAGCATACTGCCTGAAAACTATCCATTTCTGACTATCCATTGCTCTTGATTCATGTTAAAAACACCACAACAATAAGTTTGTAGAAGTTTGAAACCCAGATGGTGAAGGGTTCTTGAATGCAAATCAATCCTCACTAGGAAAAGACTTTAAAAACTTGATCAGTTTAGTCATATTCACGTCAAAGCATGTGTGCAATATATGGAATTCTAATTCACTCACCGACTGTGATTTGGTTTCACTACCTATGTGTTTGTGTGCAACAGTTGTTTGATGTAAATTTCTGTGCTTATAGTCAACTCACGCTGCTACGATGCTGACACTGCCTTCTCTTTCTGGATTTCCCTGGCACACCACACGTCCAGCGCGCTCATAGAAGGAGGCGAGCCTGGAACCCAGGTAAGCAGGATAACCGCTGTCTACAAAGTTCAACAAGCATACACACCTGTAACCAGTTCACAACAACTGCCTGACTGTGTCTTAACAGAGAAAAGTGTGTAACCAGTGAACGTACCAGCAGGCATTTCAGCCAATCTCCCAGAGATTTCTCTCAGAGCCTCGGCCCATCGAGATGACGAGTCTGCCATCATGCTCACATTGAGACCCATATCTCGAAAGTATTCAGACAGTGTGATCCCTGCAGAAGCAATAATATTACATTTACAAATGCATTAAACAGAATTTAATGAATTCTACAAACATTAGACATTTTAAAGCACCTCTACTTCACTTCTTTCAGCCACTACAGGCTCTTGTGAGATTCAAAACAAACTGACACCATAAGCTGTTCCTCACTGCTCTTTGGCCCTCTGATGTGAATGGCTGGCACCTGTATAAATGGAAGCCTCTCTTGCAGCCACAGGCATGTTGGACGTATTTGCCACTAGTGCTGTTCTCTTCATGATGCTCTCAGTTTTGCCACCGACTTCCATAGTAAGCTATTGGGCAAGAGCAAAATTAACATTATACACTGTGAAGACTGATGCTATATTTGACAGTCTGTTCTTCTCTTTACCTATCTAGCTTATTATGTAGTAGCAGAAGGTGTCCCAGAAAAGTATATGTGGCACATCTGAGCTTAATTTGGCAGAACCCACCAACCTCAGGGAAATCTCGCAGCACTTCAGACATTTCGTTTCCACGCTCTCCACAGCCGACATAGATAATGACGTCACTGTTGGAGTACTTGGACAACGCTTGCGATATCACTGTCTTTCCGCATCCAAAGGCTCCTGGTATGGCAGTGGTGCCGCCCTGCACGCAGCTATACAGTACATAGGTCATGAAGCATAAAGCAGCTGATAGATTTGAGCACATAGCATAAAATGAGGGGCTCTACACAAGTGCACTACCATGAGCTGAATGCACTTTATGGCTGTATTTAACAGAGGGAAAGCACAAGTTCAAAATTTTCCCAAAGAGGAGTGCTCACGGGAAAAGTGCATCCAGAACTCGCTGACCAGTCAGCAGTGGATGATTGGCAGGCAGCTTCTCTGATACTGGGCGGATTTGTCTTACTGGCCACACCTGCATCATGGTCAGCTTTTCCTTCACGCCTTCAAATTCGAGCTCCAGAACTACATCCTGAATGCAACAAAATTAAAAAGAATTAATTTCAAATAAACTGTGATTAAACAAAAGAGTGTTTTGCTTCAGGACCATCACCCACAGTTATGTCATAATGTCCAGGTGGGGCCAAATAGGTGATGGTGCCCCTTTTGCGAGGTGGAATCATCATACTGTGCTTGATTAAGGAGTTTTCGAACACGGCGCCATAGAAATCCCCACCTGTCACATGATTGCCAACCTGGGTGGGGGGGATTATGTGAAATTAGAGCAGGTTCAGAGGAAAGACACCGTTAAGTCCATATCATAATAAAAATGTATGTTTCTCACTCGAAGGCCCTGACGGGGAGAAAAGTCCCATTTGAGGTCTCTGCTGAGAGCACCAATGTTCACTCCTCTTGGGATGTAGATACTTTGAGTGAGGTCATTAATGTCTTTTAGTGGACGTTGGATACCATCAAAGATGGCACCCATGATTCCTGGTCCCAGCTCTACAGAGAGGGGCTTTCCTGTTCGAAGGACCGGGTCCCCGACAGACACACCAGCTGTAGCATAAAGTTTGGGAAAACCAAACAAACTGCCAGCAACAAATTCATGGCTTGTTACATGTTTAAGTACAGAAGAAGGTAATTTGGCAGCAGAAAGGATACAAGTCTCCTCGTAGACCTGAATAGTTGCCAGTTCACCCTCTAAACGGATGATTTCTCCCACCAGTTCACTGTGACCTACACGGACCAGCTCGTACATGGCTGCTCCTGCCATCGCATTAGCTATCACCACTGTTGATTGAAGCGGTTAAAAAAAGAGAGGGAGTTAAACCACTTAAGGTTGGACAGTATAATAGTATATAAACTTAACAGTTATAACTTTATGGACTGTTAAGATTTTTAAATATAGCTTATACCATGATACGTAGTTATCCTTCTAATATACTGTATCTGCAACAATGGGCCATTCTAGGCTGTGTTGCAAAAAACGATTGTTTTAATTACTATTCCTTTTTTATAATCAGGTGGTGAAACATTTGGTCTATAAACTGACAGACAGTGATAAATGTTCACAATCATTTCCTAAAGCTCAAGGTGACATCTTCAAATTGCTTGTTTTGTCTAACAACAAGATTCAGTTTACATTCACATATGAGGACTAAAAGCAGCAGATCTTTTAATTTGAGAAGCTGAATCCAGCATTTGTTATGATATTTTTGATTAAAAAATGACTTACACAGTTAATCAATTATCATAATAGTTGCTGATCAGTTTTCTGTTTAAGCTCCAGACTGCATTAACACTGCACTGGGTTGAATGTTTTTTTGCATTAATGTGATCAAATGACAAAATATTACCATATGGTTGTTGTTTTTCCTTTACTTGTGAACAGTTTCTCGAATGACTTTCCAGAAAATGCACACCATTCACCAATATCACAATATAAAAATGTTATTTTTTAGAAGGGTTTATCCATATTGCCCACTGACAGAAACTGTCATAGCAGTGTGAAAGTTTGTCAAGGACACTTCTGACCTGTGAGATGCTAAACAATGCAGTCTAGCCATTTAAAGAGAAGAACAACAAACCAGACCTGGTCCAGAAACCCCATGTACAAATCCAAAGGCGCTTTCTCGCTCCTCATCCTTGATCTTAGGCAGTTTGGAGGTATCCATCTTGATACTGATAGTTTCTGCCCTGAGAAATCCCTGCAGGAATTATCAGACACTGTTTACACTGAACAACCAGCCTAAGGCCCAAGAGCAAAATGTGTCAGCCTAGTTCCCCCCCTTTTTTTTCAGGATGTAAATTTTAAAAAAGTAGCACACAGCAAGAACTAAAGTACATTTACTAGTTACTAGTTACTTTTCAGAAAGAGGTTAATAAAATAAAATACAGTATAATCGCAAGATTTATTGATCCTGGGTGTAAAATTCACAAGTTACTCAGCAGTAGTTCAAATTATAAGGTAGTTAATTAGCTCCCCCTTTACCAGCTGCAACATTAACTGTGATGTACACAATAATACATCAGCAAATATAACTGAATAATATGATGTACATCAGTGTAAATTGTGCTGTTTTGCATAATGAATACTTTTGGTACTTTAAGTATATTTTCTGCTAATACTTTTGTACTTTTACTTACTGAGGTATTCAATTGTAAAACTTTTACTTGTAACAAAGTATTTGTACACTGAGGTATTGCTACTTTTACTTAAATAATCAGTCTGAGTACCTCTTCTACCACTGGCCAGTGAAATGAATGGGCACTAAAGTTTCAGCTTCCTTGGCTGAGGCTGCGACTGTCTTTCTGAAGTTCTTCCCAGGCTGAGGATATGCTGTGTTTACTAGCCAGATGGCAGCACGATGTTCCATAACTTTACTACACACACAAAACCTTGAGAGCAAAGCTGATTTATGAGCAGCATCTGTCACCATCCTAACAAATACAGGTTAAGCTAACGACTATTGTACAACCATTATTGTAAAAATCAACTTACCTTGTCTTGACCTGGCAGGTGTTGAGGTTTGTGTTTAATGTGGCAGCCTGAGGAGGAGCTTCATAGTGCAAATCACCTGCCAGTCACTGGACTGTCACGGGAAGAAAACAATCTTTTGTCTTTACATAGAGCTACAGTACTGACATCTCAGGTTTTCCATTAGGAAAATTTGTATTTACCACGAGGAGTCTGGTTTAAAAGACCTACGTTTAGGATCAGTTTCAGAAGGAGTAATAGGTTTTAGGAAATTGATTTTAAAAAACTCTCCTGCTACTATTATTGCTTTTGCTAAAAGGTGCAAACCCATTCACAGTGGTGGAAGAAGTAATGAGATTCTTTATGTAAAATTAGCAATATAATTGTGTAAAACTACTTTGTTACAAGTTAAAGGTCCCGTATTCAAGTAAAGTACAGATACCTCCAAACTGTATTTATGTACAGTTCTTGAGTTACTTTCCTCCACTGCCTACTTAGGTCAAAATTACATCCGATTTCTGTTGTGGTGTATTATTCTTGTGTCTGTAGCTGGGAGAGTGATAGTAAAAGCTGCTGTTGCTTTAAGTTAAATGAAATGCTGTGATGTAGGCTAATGTATTTGTCACTTTTGTCAAAGTTCCAATAATGTATTTGTCACTTTTGTCAAAGTTTAGGTAGTTTTAGTCTCACTGAAATGTGTATCTGACCCATTTTCACCTTGTCTCTTAGAAGAAACCTGATCAAGAGCTAAGTGAGGTCAAGACCCGCATTGTGGAGCTGGACAGTGTTATGAGGTAAACTGATGCACAGGAAAGATGAGCACAGGAAAGAGAGCGAGAAAGAACCTTATCTTTAACCTTCTCATTGACTTCAAATGTTTGGCTTCATTTAAACAGCCCTGGCTTTTGTTTTTACTGCCAAGCTATGCAAAGTATACAGTAACATTACTCATTTAGAAGAGTTTCAACACGATGCCTATGTTTCATAAAACTTAAAGGTCAAATTGTTCACCCTTCCTTTACACCAACATACTGTTTCTGCTGTTTAGTTACATGGCAGAGTCTGCTGTGAATGTAATCATGAATTCTGTGTCCACTTAAACAGTGAGGTTTATTTATGCAACATGCAGGATAATGCCTCAGGCCTCTGCTGACACTTTTTTGAAATGGTCCAATAGGATGGATGGATTCTGTTGTGGGTTAGCAGTGAAAATACAGTCAGGGAAGGTGCTTCCCCGCCTCTCAGAGCATGACAAACAGAACATTTCCCATTTAATCAAACACTCAGAAAGCCATCAGTTACAGACCATGATGATGAATAAATAGGAAACAATAAAGAAAGAAAGAAATTTAATCAATATGTTGTCTAATTCATCATGCATTCTCCAGTGTGATCAATTGTTTTAGTGGGTAAAAAGGCAGCATAATTGTCACCTTTAGCACAACACAATCGACACAACAGATGTGAGTTATTAGTGGTGTATGAGCTAAAAATATGAATAAATGGAAAACAAAACTACCTTAATGCAAATAACAGGGGACTGTCTTGGCGGTTGTAATTTTTTAATGATTTAAATTTGATAATTTAACAAAAACTAAGCAAATCTGCTTCTGCACACCTGCATATGAAATAAAATACAAACAACAATACAGTATGATATTTAGGTTGTAATATAGAGTAGCCATTAAAGGAGACAATCACAACATGGCTTTCTGGCTAGTTTTGAAAAATGTAATGACATGCCCAAATTTTCAAAGACATCACGACAAATAATGATTAATGGCAGAACAAATCTGTGTTCTGAATGTTCATACACATGCCGAGGGACAGTGAAATGTGACAAGCTGAGGTAATAATCAGGAATGTGTAAATCTATAAAATAAACATTAATACACAAATCCTTCAAGGGTTTGCTGTAAGTAAGTAATAGTCCCTTTTCACAGCAGACCTCTTGACTTGTCAAGAAAAGCACAGTACTAATAATGTTGACGGTTCACATTTAATCAGTGGAAGAAAACTAAATATTCATTTATAACACAATTAATCTGTTTTTTTAAACAGTATGCAAACATGCGTATCCTCTATGAAACATTAATGTGCCAGCACAGTATTAATAATACAGGATGAAGTGAGAGGACAGTGGTTCGGCACGTAGAGTCCACTAGATGGACTGAAGTGAGTGACACACAATTTCTTCTTCATTTGCACTGAAGATCCAATAAAGCAGAACTTGTACAGTGTGCTATTTTGTGTTTGGTCAGTTTGACCACTCGTTTTCATCCAGCTCAGAGTCTTGATCAGAGTCACTGTACTCCACAGCAATACGCCGTGACAAAATGGTGGCAACGTCGTTGTCCTCTGGCTCCTGCTTCTTCTGGTGTTCCTGCTGCTCTTGGATTTTTGTTAGTTGGATGCCTAAATGGACAGACACGCGTTATATTAAATTGTACTATAGAGAAGAGCAGATACTTTTAGATAACCAGGTCCGCATTTGTCTGACCAGTAGAAAACCGTGCTGTGTTAGTGTTACTCACCCATGCAAATAGCGGACAACAAATCACTTCTTGCATTTCTCACAGGTTTACTCTCAGCTCTGCTGCCTTCACTGTTTCCTGCCAGGCGTGGGGGAGGGAGAGGTGGGGGTGGAGGAGGGACCATATAAGATCCTGGAGGAAGCACAGGTGGGAGAGGGTAGTCTGGCCCTACATGCAGAACTCCATTATGTGGTGTTGGTGGTAGTGTACTCAGAGGGAAATCAAAGGCTGGGATGGGTGGGCCAGGGGCAGGAGGTGGAGGGGCCGAGCTGGTTACAGTGAAAGGAAGAGGGTTAGTTGGAAAAGTGATAGTAAATGCAATTCTTACTCTGATAATGAAAATGGGAAACATACTTGTGATCTGCAGGCAGATATACTGAACTGTTCATTTGCTCTGCAGCAGGAGGCTCTTCTGCGGTGCAGGTTACTCTCTTGTAGTTAACATCGATGCTATGGTATTCATGCTCCACAGGTGGCCAGGGGTGTGCGTTACCAGGCTCGTAATCATGACTGTTGGCACAGTTACAAGCAGCACAGACAGGCAGTGAAGGGACAGGGAGGTCTGGGAGGTCAGGCCTGGATAAACAAAGACGTAGCTGCTCGTGCAGATGCTTTCACATTCACAAAAAAAACTGAAGCTTTACACAACAAAAATATTGACATTCCAGTCACTTGGTCCTCTTCATAAAAATAGGGTCTAACCCTGTATTAAAGTTCATTTTATTCCTCCCAATCTGTGGCTCTAATTTCCACTCAAATTTCCAGAAAGCAACATTTTGTACACTTATGCAATCTTTTCAAGATGCATTTTCAAATGTTGCCTTTCTTCGATGTTTAAACAAAGGAGTGACTGATAAAATAAGGACATCTTATGTCTTAGGATGATGTTCATTTTTGCTGTTTTTATCATAATATGCTAACATTTTTCATTCTGAACACATGGGTAATGTGCATGACTTTGATGCTAAAGCAAGGTCAAAACATTATGGTCAATCAGCTGAGTGCCTCAGTTGTTACTACTGCAGCTATTTCTCCAATGCTGTCCACTTTGTTATATTCTACTGTACAAAAAAAGCCCCCACCTGCCATCTGGGGAGAGTGGGCCTGCAGATGAAGCCACTCGCTGGAGAATCTGTGGATGCAGATGGTCTGGGTGAAGCTCTTTATCGAATGCCATCATGTTCCACTCATGTCTGCGGTTTTGGGCCATTCTCACTTTTTTCACCTCACGCTGAAGGGTGCCGCTTTCCACGGACCGCTTCTGTTCCTGGAAAAGATGGAAGCAGGAACAAGACATGAGAATGAAACCTCATTTGCTAAATATACACAACAATAAAGCAGAGGGTAGACTGTGCTCTCACCTTTTGCCTCATCCTTTCTTTCCTCTTGTCCTCTGTGTCCTGAAGCATTTTCTTCTTCCACAAGTCAAAAAAGTACGACAGGTCAGAGTAGAATTTCATTGCATCAGTGGAATCCTCTCTGCATAAAAAAAAAACAAGTTCCCACATGAAATAAGATGTTTGAACTGAAAACTGTGTCAGATGCTGCACATCTTACAACACATGCAGTACCTGTAAGCAGTGAGGGTGCTGAGGGGAGGAGGCTTGTCACTGCTGTTGTACATGTCAGCCACCGAGCTCGGTGTGCTGCCCTTTGAAAAAACCTGCTGGTCCTGGACTGCAGAGCTTCTGAATACCTTCCTCATGTTTGTGTCATGCAGAGAGACTGCAGAACAGCAGGGCAGAGGTTGTATGTTCAATATAAAACCTTGTGAGAAATCAATTATAGAGCGTAAAATGAGATATTAACTCAACAGACAGATGATTTCCAGCAAACTAACCCTCCTCTACGCCGGAGTCCAACTGGGTGACCTTGGCAGCCAAGCGGTCAATACGGTCCTGGAGAGAGTTTGCACGCACATAAAAGGTGTTGGCCTCATTAAAAAGCTCCCCAAAAACATCTTCTGCATGTTTACCTGCAACCAGAGCAAGAAACCAGAAGAAAAAGTTAAACAGTAACACCTACACAACAAAAACACACAATGCTTATACACACGTCGCCATACTAAACTAATAATTTAACCCACTTCTGTACAAATTGGCTGGTTAGACTGTACAATAGATAGATGTTAGTACTAAATACAGTGTTAGAACATAATGTACATTAACTAATAGCGATAATGGCTTTGTTTTTAATGTGCTATTCATGTTGCTCTATGGCTTGCTAAAGGTCTAATGATGGAGTGACACTGGGATATATGCTTGCTTTATGATAATCACCTTTCAATGATTACAGTAATTAAATTTTAATCTCTCCTAATCCAAAGTAGTTGTAAGTCGGTATGTCATCTAAAAGCCCACAAGGACATTCTGATCAGCTACTGTGTTTACACCATAAATTTGAAAAATTAATCGAGGTGACACTGCATGTTAAACAAATAATGAAATAAGTAAAAAAAAAATCTTTCTTTTGCTGGTTGCCCAACTCTCATTTTACACCATTCCACAACTTTAAATTAACTTTATGTTAATTTGGGGTGATTTTGCTCAGTCGTTGCTGCGGTTGATTTAAATCCATGTTACATCAGCAGAGGCAGTGATAGTTACTGGCAAAACGGGTCATGCAGCTTCCCTCCTGTAATGATCTCAGGTTCAAGGAGCATCTGAACATGCCATACAAACATTGCTATGTATCAGTAACTGTGATCTTACTCAGACTACTGAGCTGGTGGATGATGGCGGACAGCGTGTTGTTAGTTACACATTCCAGCTCATTGCCAGTTCCATCAGGCACTGCACCGTGACTCAGGTGCCGAGGATCAGTGTTTCTCTTGACCAGAGGCATGACCTTTCCTCACATCTTGGCCAGAGCAGCACCTGCTGGGACACAGAAGACAGCGCTGACAGCTCACCGGATACTACAACTGGCAGAACAGATCTATCAACACGTTAATCCCTATTCACAGTGCACCAACAGTGGAATCACACACGGTTGCACTGACCTATCAATCATATAGTAAGTTAATGCATGTAACTGTTGCTGTACTTTATGTAAATTGATAATTTCACAAGTGTCAGATAATAATAGTCACTAATAATATATGAATAGTTTTTACCTAAACTGGATGCAACGTGCCTGTTATCTGTTTGTTTTGATTAAATTAGTTTAGAAGAGTGGTGCAGTGTGTGGTGGAGAGCATGAAAAACAAAATAAAACTTTTATGATGTAGTTATATTTGCTCCGTTTTATACTGGGCCACTGGCTATTGAATGTCACAATTTATCACCACCTGTCAAAGTAGTGCACATATTGTATGTTACTGGGCATGTTTAAAGTTTTAAAAATTGCTCAGCAACAGCTTTTATTCAACGAGCTTATTGTGATAAAAGAGGTGTGAAGACAAAAGATGTGAATTTACAAGTCACTTTACACACCTTTATCAAACAGACCTGAAACATGGGATTCAGTGAGAGCCAGTAATTACAGCGAGCGGTGAGCCAGCACGCCGATAAGCACATCAACTTACCATAACTGCCATGATTGTCATACTGGATGCGACAAGTCAGAGAGAACACCTGAATGTTTGATTATACATGTAGCTGCTTCACTGACAGTGACAGGAGGAGTTTGGAGCTAGGGTATAACAACAAAATGAGGTTCTGCAACTGATGGTGTGGCCCCCACAGAGGCCTGCTCTTGCCATCATGGAGTCAGTCTGGGGTTAGAAGATACTGAAAACCTAAACCCACAAAAGGACTATAGCAGGTTCTTCAAGACGCTTGGAACAACCTAGGACTATTAAGAATAAACAATCAATAATAAATATGAACCTTTAATTTTAATATGATGGTACTGATACAACAAATCACCAGGATAAGTTCATTTAAAATATTTTTCCTTGATACTGTAACTCAGCCATTTAAAAAAATCATTTTCAAAAGCTGATAAACAGTAAAACAAGTTGCAAATTGTGACACGTAACGTTTAGTAACCAGTAAGTCACAGTACACAAGTAATATTGAAGTTAATTAAATCCTTATTTATAAACACAGATGGGGAAAAGCAGTTTGCAGAAGCCATAAACAATAGGCTTTCACGGTATGACGCGCAATTTCCCACGCATTTTACCCACAATTCAGTGCGTTACGATTTAAACCGCACTCCTGTCACCTGCCACCCCTGTGTGATATCACCTGCTCAGTCCAGTCTTCTGTGCTCTGGAGGCCTTGTTGCCTTCAGTCGTCTGTCAAACTCAGACTTGTTTTGGTTTCCTCGACAGAAAACTTCAACACCTAACGGCAGGTATGTTTTGCAGCAGTCGTAAACAAAACATGAGATGTACAGTAACAACGTGCAAAAAGCACTGAAAGCTGAAGAAAGCTGAAAAAACACAACTGTAGCCTATATCCGTCCTACCACAGGGCTGCCGTTTGTTGGCTGTGTTGATTTAGTGTGCGTTTGTTTTTCACGTCAGCGCGCCGGGAAGGAGCAGTGAAAGATGAGTCCGGTTATCCAAATGAAGCAAAGTGTGCGCTGACCTGCTGCGGTCGTGCGTCGGACAGTGCTGTCGTCTGTGCAGGGCGGAGTTCACTTGGAAAACAAATCTCTCTGGTCCAAATCTCAGCTTGAGCCATGAGGGGATTTACTCAGCAGATTTACTCGTCTCATCCAATCACAGTCGTCATGCCAGCCGCTTGGCATCCAGCGCTTTATTTCAGGATGTATTAGTCCTATTTTTACTGTAAGTCTGACTTCTATGAATTGGATATGAATATGGCAGTTTCTAATAATTAATAATAAATTATCAAATCAAAAATGCAACTAACAGGCACTTTCATTATCAATAAATGTGATTTATTAGGGCCTGTTCTCAATTAATCGCTAGGTCTTATCAGAAAATAGTGAAAATGCATGTCACTCAGCCCAATGTTGGATCTTAAAATGACCTATTTGAGTAAAAGTTCAAAACTAAAACATTACAGCAAATCATCACTCTTGGAAAAAACGGTAAACACTGACTGTTTGGGATTTTTCCTGAGAGTAACAAATATTTTGATTAATTTTGTGCTGGTCAACTAATTGACAGTATCTTCAGCACTAAAATGAAATGCATAGTGTGTCATTTCTGCAGAATGTCCTTTAGGCCCAAAACTGCACCTCGCTCTGCAGCCTTTGTACTTCGTCCATGTGTTCTCATGCCTTGCAGCTAATAAGATATGCGTTTTTGTGTTTTTTTTATTTAACTTTTTTCAGCTTTTCACACTTGTTTCTGAGCCTAGCTAATCTGTCAACATCTCACTGGGAGTGACCTGGATTAATAGTGAAGAGAGACACTCAGCATTTGATTTGAAACCCACAGACACACACACACACACACACACACACACACACACACACACACTGCTCCTTTCTCACAGATGGCATCTGCGTTGCGGGAGGGAGAAGTGTAACCCAGATATGGGGGCTTAAATCTTCTTAAGTAGCACACCATGAAATCATAACTTACAGTTATTACAGGAGTATTGCTTGTTTCACAGAGACATTATTTAATCCAAATATCTCAGTGTAATCTGCATTAGTGATGGGGTTAAAGAGCAAGTTAATGTCTCATTTTTTCATGAGTGCCAAGTGTGAATTTTAAACAAGCAAACAAATGTAAAGAATTAAAAAGGAAATAAATGACAGGGAAGACCATATATAAACTGTATAATCCAAAAATCAAAGTTTTAAAATCAACCAAAAGCCAAAGCAGGGGGGTTTTAAGATGCCTTTTGCCTATGTGTACAGTTATAGCTTTTCTGAGACTTTGCAGGAGGCTGCTCTAGGGTTGAGGAGCAACAAAAGAAAAAGCAGCACTTTTAGTTTTCAGTCTTAACCTTGGAACAGCTAAATCTCTAAAAACCCAAGGCTCCTCAGTGTGGTTATGGTACAAAACACTGTCCTTAGCAAAAAACAGGAATATTTAGATTTCTGAGGGAAATTGCTTGTTTTGCCTTCTTGCTGAGCGCTAGATGAGAAGATCAGTATGACACTGAGAGGGTATTAGTTTTGTGTCAAGATTGGAATCGGGGGAAACAGCTGGAGTTTTCTTGACACTATTGAATGGAGACTCCAGGAAGTGACTGCACTGGGCCAAGAAAACGTTCTCCAAATTTATCCCACATAAAACAACATAATATTTTTAAACTTCACCTTTTGTCTGGGTTAAACAAGCAAGCTATAATATATTAATTTATTGAGCCTTGGAGGTGCTGGAAAGCAGATGCTTTATGCTAGGCTATGCTAACCATCTTCTGGCTCCATCTTCATATTTTTCATATAAACATGAATGGTAGCAATTTCTTGATCTATCTCTCTCTGCAAGAAATAATAATGAGCACATATCCCAACATCCCGACTATTCTTTTAAGTACAGAGGGACCTGACCATGTAATAACTTCTGTGCCAGGGGTTTTAAAAGTAACCTTAACTAAACTGAAGCAACACAAATGTTCTATTGCTGTTATGATTTTGTGATTTTAATTCAGCTGCAGTGGGTCAGTGGTATGCACTGTTTATCTTATCCTATATTAGGACAGATACAGGGCAGTAAATTCATTAAAGCTCTATGTCACTCAAACATTCAGTGTTTGGACTTTCCCAAACAAACTGCTAACATGACAGAGGGAAAGGTACAGTCTACGTTTACGTACAAAACTGATATACCATCATGCCGGGGTCCTGGTAAACCCATCAAACAAAAATAAGGACAAACACTCAAGATGCTTTTCTGATAAGACTGGGAGCAAACATCTATCTGTAGGGTCTTCCATATTTTAGACAGTGCCCATAATCTCATGGCCAGCTCAAAAGTATTTAACCCCAATATGATACTTACCTTCCCATTATCACCATCATTGACCCTGCTGGTTTCACACAATATATCCAAATAGGCAGCATCCCCACTTACTGCACACTGGCCCATACACTAATACCTCAATTATCCATTACACACTGACACACAAACTCTCTCCTCTGATATTTGTGCTTCTATTATAGAATACTATTACTGCTCTATATCAGTTCAGTGCCCCCCGACACACACACACACACACACGCACGCACACACACACACAGTGAACTGTGTCGTGTAATTTGACATCCTGATGATGTCATCGAATGTAATGAGTGTGAAATAAGTTGCATTATGGGAAATGTAGGTCTGAGCATTTTTGGAGCTTAAAGCTGCATTAACTAACTTCTCCCTCTAATTTTTTTACCATTAAAGGCAAAGTGAGAATGAAAACAGAATCAAGCAGTAGCCCCTCCTCTTGCCCCCCCTGTCCTGTCTCTGAAACTATGTCATATGCGGTCACGGCAGCTGTGGCAGTCAGGTAGCACAGCAGTAATAGCTGGCTCCAGAACTAATATATACAGAATGTAGAGCCAAAGAACCTGTGGCTTTCAGTGGCATTGCAGTGACACATTGTCAGATAAAGATTTTAGCAATGAGGATTTTACATTTTAGCACTGTGCATATGTTTGCAGCAGATGTATCTGCAGTAACACAAGCAAATTCTCATTAGGGTCCAGACAGAAATAAAACAAATCACCTTTTTGTTGTCAGTGTTGGGTCAAAATAAATACACACAGTATTTAGTATAATTCGCTAATGTCCATACTCTTCTCCCTTGGTGCCATCTATTGGTTATTGTCTGTAGCACAAGTGAATGAGCAGTTCATCTGTAGGTTAAAATATCTGTCCTTTTATGATTCAAAAAATGTCTAAATATATCAGTTAAGACAGTTGTAACCAACTGCAGACTAATTGGATTAATTTCTGTGACAATTATTGTTTTTCGTATTAATTTAACTTTATTATTAGAAACTTGTGACAGGACCTGGTCTGCCTCTGTAGTTATTGTTTAAGAAAAAGTGCGAGAAAGCTTGCATAAAAACAGATGTGTTAAAATTTATATTTTCTTTCTTAAGTAGACCCTGCTGCTGATCAGCTTCGTTATTGATGAAGAGGAAGTGAGGAGTAGTGCTCAAGTTGACTGTTGAGTTTGACTGAGATATGTCTGAGACAACCAGCAATCCCAGGTAAGAGATCAGTCGGTATAATGAAATCAGAAACGTGTTTCCTTTAGCAAAAGGCATTTACTCAGTTGTCATGGCTTTTTCTAATTCAATAGCTGTTATAATTACATCCATAGTATTTTTAGGACTTCTCTTCTACATGGTCTTAAAGTTAATTTTCAGAGTTCATTTTCAAACTTGTATATCATAATTATAGGAGTTAGTTTGCAAACCAACTCTAGATCCACTGACTAGCTTTTATCAGTTTTCAACCATATATCATTTGGAGGTTTATTTGGTTGTGTGTTTATAACTGTTTATCAATTGATTAAACATCTTAAACCAGCTACAGCTATAAAAATAGTTTTTATATTTTCTAATTGTTGTGCATAGTAGTGGTTAATATAACAGTACTGCTTCTTTCTGCATTGATGATTAAGTAAAATTTTCCATGCCACATTATTATAATGGCATCATAAAGTAATTATCCAACAGTTTCTTGTTTACAATGGGTCTTTAAAAAACACAAAGCCTTAGATTTTCCCATAGCAGAGTGCAGCACATCACAGGACAGTGGGGAAAATGATCAGCCAGAGTGTAATGCTGTATGAAAAGCCTCACAGTTCCTGAGCAGCCGCCTTCAGAGGGGGTGATTCTTAGAATGCCTCAGCTTGTTTGTCTCATGGTTTAAGTGGTGCACATAGCCATGGAAAGATCATTAAATCACTGTTTTACCACTTGCCTTAATCCCCACCACAGAAGGGCAAGATACAAAAAAAAGAGAAAATGGAGAGAAAAAATGGTGGGTGAGATTAAGTAGAAACTTGATGGATCTGAACTGACATCTTGGTTTCCCAGCGTTGCTAAGGGGAGTTAAGAATCTTGATTCCATCTCTCCCAGGCTAAAGAGTGGATTGGACGTTCCCTGTTACTGTACCCCTGCAGTGGCTATCCGCGCTTGTAGTGTCCGCTGCTGTGGCCACCTGCTGAATTACCCAGCAGGATGTGTTTTTATAGAGAACATCCTATTCATGTCCTGCCTGCAAAGGTTTGCAATAAGGTTGAACTCGGGTGCACTTACAATGACAGATGAGGTAAGCCTTATCCTTACAGCACCCCTCCCCATCTTCTCACTGTTTGGGAGGCTGATGGCACTGGGTTGAAAGGGGGCTGCTACACTGTGGCATGAAAGAGGATCTCATGCAATGCCACTGTCTGCTGCTGATTTTTTTTTTCCTCTTTTTTTTTTTTTTTTTCTTCAGGCGCTGACAATAAAATGGTGCCCAGCATGAAAAAACATTAGTATGTGCCAAGTGCAATTGTTTCTTCTAATAGGCATCAATAGGCCAACTTCTCTGTGTTACCATACAGGTGAACTCATTCTTGGGAAAATGTTTTTTTCTTCTTAGCGCTGTAGGCGCGATGGCGTCCCCCTTTTTCCTCGGCCTAACGGGATTAGTCGTGCCAGTGCTACCCCGGCTGTCACGGTACTGTCTACTTCCCATCTCTCTTCTGGGCCTCTAATGTGATTAACCCATTGCCTGTGGTCCAAATGGTTCTGGAGGGTGGGTACAGTGGGAGAGAGAGGAGGAGGGGGGGCACCTCCTTGGCATGTTCCCCCCACCACCATCACTGGCACCTTTTGTCAGGCAGGATGGACCGAGGTTGAAGGTCTGTTTAGGTGTGGAGATGAGCACAAGAAAACTTATATTTTAAAATTATTATAGAGTTGATTTTAACATCAAAATAATACTATACATGAACTATTTTAAATATGAATCCACAATGCTTTTTGCACATTTAGAAGATACTGTAGATCTCACTTCTCCAGTCTGACATCAGTCTATTCAAGCACCTCAATTATTAATGACAATTTGTTCAAGCTGATTTGTATTATGGCTTTGGGTCTCAAAGACAACTGTGAGTACATACTGCTTGTTTAAGTGGAGACAATAATGATTGCCTACGGCATCCATCCATCCATCCATTTTCCTCCGCTTATCCGGGACCGGGTCGTGAGGGCAGGAGTCTAAGCA
>NW_018127919.1:504192-504747 GCF_001952655.1 Monopterus albus
GCACCAGCAGGACCCGGCCCCAAAGCCATGTCCCAAAGTGCAGCAGCCTCCACATGTCTTCTGGCCAAGCACGGTGACCACCCCACTGACTCCAGGGGTCCCAGGTGTACCAATGCTGATGTCTGCGCCAGGGCCCAAGCTAGTCAGTGAACACAAGCAGTCATGAACATACCGGGAAACAAGTCTGGCGTACTGCCAGCAATGCGAACCAAGCCCCTGCTCCGGTCGTACAGGGACCAGATACAAGGGACCGGACGGCCCCGGACCTCGTACTCCCGGAGCACCCCCCACAGGGTGCTGCAAGGGACACGGTCGAATGCCTTCTCCTGATCCACGAAACACGTGGATTAGTTGGGCAAACTCCCATGAACCCTCCGCCACCCTAAAAAGGGTATAGAGCTGGTCCAGTGTTCCACGGCCAGGACCTGAATCCGAGGTTCGACTATCGGTCGAATTCTCCTCTCCAGCATAGACTTTCCCGGGGAGGCTGAGGAGTGTGATTCCCCCTATAGTTGGAACACACCCTCCGGTTCCCCTTCTTAAAAAGAGGGACCA
>NW_018127919.1:506133-530577 GCF_001952655.1 Monopterus albus
ATCGGGTCGTCGGGGCCCCTGCCTTCGACTGCTGCCCAATCCACTGTGCACCGGCCCCTTACGGATCCTCCTGCAGGTGGTGGGCCCACGGGAGGACATCCCCACTTTGCTCGTTCGGGCTAAGCCTGGCCGGGCCCCGTGAGGGGAGGCCCGGCCACCAGGCACTCGCATTCGAGCGCCAACCCCGGGCCTGGCTCCAGGGTGGGCCTATGCCATCATCCTGTCAAATGTCAGTACTGTGGGGATTAACACGTCACGCTCATTTTCGACTCTGTCTCAAGTCTTGTCTGGGGCATCTGCTGTTTGTGGAGGACCACATGCCCTTTGCCACCACTCAGAGGGAGAAACCTCGGAACCATAGCGCTACATACAACACCCAGACCTGAAATCACCTTTAGAGTGGCAAGCACTTGTCACATCATATTTTTAACTGTGTGGTGATGTACAGCTTCTCAGTATAATGAGGAAAATTCATTTCCTTGTAGTCACCTGTTAACAAACCAGTCTCCTGTTGGCAAAGCTGAGAAATAAAATAAAAAAAATGTTTGTTGTTTAGAGAAATGTCACACTACCAATAAAAAAAACCCTGCTATTATTATCATATATACTCATTCTGTATTTTCTTGAAGAGGAGTAAACCATTTTGCACTACTCTGAATCAGACTTTTGGATTTAGTTTGTGGGAATCACCACAGTTACACAGTGGTTTGTCTAAAGAGCCAGATATCTGCAGCCAATAAAATAGCAGCTTAACTAATTTAAACCTTGTGTTTTTGATGCGCCTTTGTGTTCCTTTTCCAACAACATCTCCCCTCAGTTTGTGTTGAGCAGCTCTTCACGTGAGTGCACAGCCTCAGTCGGACGATGGCACAGAGAATGAGGAATCTTAATTAAGATTTTTTTTTTTACAACTCTGCATGTGCTGTTCATATGTGAGACAATGGACTTGAATAGGGTGGGGTGTGGTGGATCCTTAAACAGCTGCCTGCTCCGAAACAAACCCTGAAGTTGACATGAAGTTCCATACAATGAAGGAATGTGTGGCACTTTAGTGAGTAGTTAAGAATGTCTATATGGTAGGTTGTATTTCAGAGAAAACACGAGTATAGTTCATTGAATGTAGATGAAATATTGTTATATTTGTGTTTCTTGTGCTGTTATTTATTAGCATTAGTGAAAGAGCAAATGGAAAACAATTCAACATTGTGGTTGAAAGACAATGCCATGCATACAGGGGTACGGCCCCTTGTGTGGAGATTTGGTGGGTTTCCAATCCTGATATCCACCCGAGCACCATGTAATGGAAGGTGACACTTATTGTATTAGTAGGAGCTAATGAGTGTCTAAAAGCCTGTGTGACTATGTGTGCTGAGGAATCTCATCGTGTGTGTTGGGTGGCAAGCAGAAAAGACAATATCGCTGCAAAGCGAGTGAGGCAATGAAGTGCAGCATGAAGAGAAAAAAAAAAAAAGTCCACCACCATCACTGTAGATCTCAGGAGACACGCGAGGCCATGGAGAGTTTTAAAAGCATGTCAACTCAAATAGAGATACAAAGAGGAAAAAGTGAGTAGCCAGCGTTATTGAAATCCCAGTCGAGATTAGTTTAGGCATGTAAGCTTCAGCTGCGTTCACAAAATCATCAAACAACCATGACTAGTTTCAGACTTGAATCAAAATTTGACCTTAAATGTACAAATGCTCCTTTTTCACAGAGTGTATAATTATTGGTTTCCTGAACCATAAATCTGAATGTTTGCCTTAATTATGTGTCTAATGAGAAATTAGGAACAAATTGGCTCACAAATTTTAAACAGTGGTAATAAAAGTAGCAAAAAAGCAAATTAGACTCAGAATTAACCGGTAAACTAAGGGACCGTTAGCTTGTCTTTGTTTTTAATGCTGCATGTGTAACATCTTTTAACTAAATTACATGCGGGACAGAACATTCCGTGAACTCAGAAAGAATCTTTATTGATTAGCCTTTGAGACGTTTATTTAGATTAATATGAAAGATGTGCGTTTTACTAATATAGTACTTTAGATAAAGCCAAATCCCATTCTAGACCAGCAGAAAAGACCAGTGTATCAAAATAAGAGTGATTGACAGTTGCTGCTCAGAAGCAGTGTTAATGTTCATCTCACAATCTTTGTTAAATTTTTATTTTATACCATATGTTGTTGGCAATGTTTACCAATAATTCAGTTTGTTAGAGTGAATAATCTGACATCACTGATCAACTTGATGACACGCAGTAAAAGTTGTAGTAATACTTGCTAACCACAAGGTGGATATCTACCTAAATATACTAAGCATCATTACCGAGTCCAGATCACTTTTTGGCTTATTTTGATAGCTGCTGATTTTAGTTTAATATTCTGTTTTTGTTCAGAATTATTACAGCAAGAGCCACTGCATTAGTTCTTGTTAATTTTATAGAAAAGGTTTTTTCCTACTTAGTTGTGATGATTTGTTAAGTGTTTGTGTTATACATAAGCAAAATAGGCCTATAGAGTAGATATATTTAAGCATCACACCACGACATTGAATTCAGTGGACTTTCATATACACTAATAACAATCAAAACACTTTCTTGAATCTTTAGCATTTTGTGTAAACCTTTGCTCCTAGAATCATGCCTAGAAATCTCCTGCAGTTCTTTTGCAACATATACTGTACGTTGAGGCTTGAAACATTTTGAGCTTCATAAACAACTGTTAAGGCAAAGTGTTGCATTGAATTGCAGGTGTACCTAATAAAGTGGCCAGTGATTACTGAATCATGTCTCATTTTAGCCACAATGGCAAATGGTTGCTTGACTAATTTAATTGCTGTTTTGATAGCGTGCCTGTTGAGACGTCTCCTGAAATGTAATAATTGCTGCGTTGGGTGTATAACAGTTGTGACTTGATTGGGTTGCTGAAGATTTTTAATGGGTTAAAGTCATAGCACTGTTTCTAACACTGGCTTGGCATTGTCTTGTTGCAGTAAGAAAAGCCTTCCATGAAATGATGATGTTGCTTCAACACCTGCATATCGTTCAGCATTAATGGTGCCTTCATAGAAGTTACTAATGCACCCCCATGCTGGCTTTTACTCTGTGTGCTAATGATATGCCAGATTGTCTCTCTCCTCTTTGGCCCAGAGGGTGCAGCGTCCATGACTTTAAATTTTGGGTCATCAGACTACAGGAGAGTTTTATACTTCACCTCAGCGAAGGTAGTGGCGCGTCTGGATCTTTTATATGGTTTTAACTTGGCCTAGTAGAGTTGCAACTAGAGTTGCAAGAATCATGTTCATTGACAGTGGTTTTCAGAGGTATTCCTGAGCCCATGCAGTGATTTCATTAGAGAAGTGTGTCTGTTTTAATGCAGTGTTGCCTGAGAGCTTACAGAGATTTCTTCGGATTCTCTGAATCTTTTAAAAATGTCCAGTTTTTTTGGACAGAGGTGAAAAAATTCAGAAAAAAGCATATCTAAACCAAAATGTATAAAATGTGGTCATTTCTTTGTACTAATATCTTTGTACTGTTACCAAAAAAATATAGGGTAAAAGGTGTTTTCAAAACATTTCATCCTGTTTCTATTTACAATTTTACAGTGCGACAACATTTTTGGAAATGGTTTTTTGATACCAACATGCATACTAACCAATACTATTTATTTAATTATGTGATCTGCTGATGTACAGGGTTTGTGTCACTGAGCTAGAAAATCAGTTTGATTGGAAAACTCTCCATTATTGAGGGAATTCAGTACAAAAAAAAATTAAATGCACCATTTTATAGTCACATCAGCAAATTTTAGTAAAACACTAACCAATTGAAAACCCTACCCACACACAGAGGATACAGTCATTTATGCCTGTGCTTCTTCACTAAAACCAGCCAGTGAAACTAAAACGCTTAATACTGGAATTCTTGTCATTGTGACCATTTATGAATTGGCCTAATTTGTTGCCAGATCACAAAAGTGCCATTTCACAAATGTGGCAGATTTGGGGACGCTTTCACCAGTGGGCGCCTGTGAACAATAATGCCATCAAACCAGGAGGCTGTCAACTAAGGGAACATGGCCCGCTGGAGATATAATCACATCAAGGAACTGAAATGAAAGTGGGCTTTTTAAATAGGCCGGTGCAGGCTTACATTTGGTACACAGGTCAACGCCGGTGCACTCATCTGGATGTAACTCAGGTTGACACAATTTGACCTCAGCTGATACCCCTTACTGCTGGCCTTTGTTTTCATGTTTTCTCTTGGGAATTGCATTTAATACAATCCTTATATGTTCAATAAAATGTTCTAGTCTTCTGAACTCTCATTTCTCAACATTTGCTTTTCCATTATTTCTCAGAACTCTTCATCCTTTCAGAAATGGCCCTTTGTAGGCCTTTTCTGAGGCTTGGGACTCTGACAGAATAGTTTCCCTTGGTCTGGCCTTCAAAGGGAAAGCCCCTTATTCGATGCTTGAATGAAGAGGCTATTGTTGATGTTGGTTTAACTTAGATTAGTTTAAAAAAATAATAAAACTATCTTATTTCTTAAAGTTGACAGTAAAACACTGGGCTGTAGTTTGTTATATCTGTGGAACTCTAAATGTCTGAAAATCATCTTTGAGGCAGGTTCAGTGATGAGCTTCAGCCACTGGTCTTTAGAACCAGTGATTCCAAAGATTTCACAGTCAAATGAACAGCAAAAGATTAATATGTTTAATGCTGATTGGCACAAAGAGAGTCTAATCTTTGCTTTCTTCTGTGACTTTAACCTTAGCGTCAGGCAGTTGAGTGTCTTAAACAACTGCTTAAAAAGCACCATCACCTGCTCATAACACAGGTGTCTTTCATTTCTGCTTTACTGTTTTGGTTAAAAAAGCTGGTTGAAGCTGGTAGAGAAATTTGGGTTTAGGTTGAGATCACTGTCAGACATTTATTTGCTCTCATTAGAGCAATAAATCAACTCTAAATTTTTAAAATGATGCACTGTGGCTTGCTTTATTGTCTTTATTTGCTGCTTGATAGTGTTTGTGCTTGCATAGATTATTCACAGCATGCATATTTTTGCGTCCCTGCTCTATCAATTCCAAATTGTCTCAACTTGTTTGGTCAGTATTAACTTTATGAAAGGACACACACTAAGTTATTTATACTTCCAAGTTTTTGCAGGCTTCAAAACACAACAGTCCAGGAGCCTGGTGGCCTGGCAGTGCTTTCAATGTCGTTGGGCACAAAGTGCCCATGTTTGAAAACCCATTTAAATTCTTTAAGAAGAAACTGAACAAAGAAGCGTCCATCATTTAGAGGTAGCAGGTGGATGATTGTACACGGTTGACAGATCAGAAATGAAAAGATGTCCAAAAGAGCATTCAGAATGGGAAAGGCAGTGTTCCTCATTTCCTAATTAGCGTTTGGGATCTGCTTCCTTGTGCAGCATCCGGCATTGTTGCAATGAACCAACAAAAAAAAAAAAGTTGAATTAAGCCACAGAACCTTCTGTATCTTTTCAGAGGAAATGGTTCCTTTTCAGGGGCCAGTGCAGCCGTGTTTGTTTTCCTACTGTGAATGGGTGTGAGGTGTGAAGCTATGAACACTGTGAGGTCAACCCACCATGATGCTGTAAATACCAGCAGGGCCAATTGGTAATGAGTGAGGCCACAGCCCGGCTCTCTATTCAAGCATTTAACCAAAGAAACGGAACAATATTATTCCTGAACAAAGATGCACAAAGACACAAAATGAGAAACTAATTGTCACTAATATCACATTAATCAGGTCTGAAACCATCAAGATGAATATTCAAAATACTTGTAGCTTATAAGAGTACACAATATATTTTCAATTAGAAAATCCATAGGATTTTAGCATCAATAAGATACATTATTGTTTGTTTGTTTGTTTAGTTAGGCATTTAAAGTTATCAAAAAGCAAGTTGGAAAGGTTGTTGAGAGAAGTGGGACAGTTGCCAGTGGTAATTTAATGCAAATTTATGATTCAATACTGGTTTATTTTATTCTTTATTTTTTTTTATGTATCTTTCTCTTAGCTCCATCCTGTTGCTGGCAGGATGAGATTACATACAGTTGTGACTTCCAAACACCTTAATTTGCATGTGCTGTGTGCTGTCTAGTTCCCCCAAAGCAGAATGAATCTGAAATTGATGATTCTGTGGCTTTGTGCACTTGCTGATGATTTGTGCCTTTGAACTTGGCTGCATTAGCAAGGTCATTTCTGATTTATACATTAAGCCATCACTAAATCTTTAATGACATGTTGTAGATACTGGGTACAGTTAAAAAAAAACAAAAAAAAACAAGAACAACAAAGCAAAGGCCTTGATGACTGAGTATGAGAGAGCTATAAAGTGAGAGCAAAAAGTGCAACAAGATGATTGTTCCTTATTTCACAACAAGAGCATATTGGGAATACAAAAATGTTGGTATTCAGGGCAATTTTTCCTGGCTGGGCTCTTGTGTCTTTTGTCAACCTTAAGCCATCTTTTTCTTTCTGTAAATTATCTATATAGACAAAACAAAATTACTTAAAACTACTCTCTGTGGTGTGAGAGAAAATAGTGAATGTCTATGTTGTTTTGACTGGAGTGGGATTGTTTCCACCATCACTGGGCCAGGGATAAAAAGAAGCAGTCCTGGGGTAGAGCCAGAGACCCACAGCACTGATGTTAAATGAAGCATGAGGATTATTATGTACAAACACCTTTATATGCCAGTGAACCATCCATCCATCCATCCATCCATCCATTTTCTTCCGCTTATCCGGGACCGGGTCGCGGGGGCAGCAGTCTAAGCAAAGATGCCCAGACCTCCCTTTCTCCAGACACTTCCTCCAGCTCCTCCGGGGGGATGCCGAGGCGTTCCCAGGCCAGCCGAGAGACATAGTCCCTCCAGCGTGTCCTGGGTCTTCCCCGGGGCCTCCTCCCAGTGGGACATGCCTGGGAAGCATTAGTCTTAATTTTATCTGGATAACAAAAAGCAGCTGTAGTTATTTAACTGCAGGTAACTTTGTTGTCCCAGCTGAACCTCTCAGAGAGACAACAGGATTTAACCAGGAGAACATGAAGCTTAGTCTTGTTAAGACTGAGCTTCACGTAGTGAGTCCACATTGAAAGAGGACATTCCTGCCATGGTGTATTCATAAAAACACAATAGTAAATGGCAACCATCTTATCCTGAGAAAGCTGGTTAGAATTCACCTTTTCTAAAAAGAAAAGTACAATACCACAGTACAATAAGTTCGACAGACCTCTATATCAGTTTTTAACTCCAAGACTGTAATAATAAGTGTAACCCAGGCTGCATGTCAAAACAGTGCAGCAGTGAGGAGTTGTTAGGCTGACAACACGTGCTGTTAGGAGTCGGGTTTGTCACTGAGTAACTGCAATTGCACTCTTTGCCCATAGGATGTCACTATATAGATGATTATCTTAAAACAACTCTTGGCTACAGAGTCTGTGGCTGTTAATGCAGAGCTGAGCAAAGCACACTGAGGCCTGATGCAGGTAGTGAGAATCTTTTTGGTGGGGTGGCACAGTAGAGTGGTGGTTAGTGCTATTGCCTCACAGCAAGAAGGTTCTTCCGTCCGACCCGGAGCCTTTCTGTGCAGAGTTGGCATGTTCTCCCTGTGCCTGTGTGGGTTCTTTCCGGGTGCTCCTCCTTCCACTTACAGTCCAAGGACATGCAGCTTAGGTTGATTGACGATTCTAAATTGCCCGTAGGGGTGAGTGTGTGGTTGTTTGTCTATGTGTCAGCCCTGTGATAGACTGGTGCACCCCGCCTCTCACCCAAAGTCAGCTGGGATAGGCCCCCCCTAGGCCCCCCCCTGCAACCCTATTCAGGAATAAGTGGTATAGATAATGGATGGATGGACTGTTTTGGTGGAAAATGAAAGTATTATTATTATATTTCCAGGATGGTATAAAACATTTACAGTGATTCATTGCACCATCTGGTCTTAACTTGTATTTAGAAATTAGTAAAACTAACATAAAACAATCAAAATAACTTCACAAAGCCCTGATGGCACTGACCAAACCAAATCACCGAATCATCATTACATAACAGCTCATACAAGGTACAAGTTCACTGATATTAAGTTGGATACAAATCATGTAGTTGCACTCGGCACAGCTAAACCCCCAGTGCCTGTTGGCACAGCTGACAAAATAAAGCACATAATGAGAACTGCAAAAAGCACTTGCAGAAATTGCACTGCTTATTACCACTATTACCACTGATGACACCTTTGTTTATTTAACAAGAAAACAGCAGAGGAGAGCAACAAAATCCCGAGTCTATTAAACTAAACTGATCAGACCTGGACCCCCTGTTTAACAGTTTTAACAGGTGAGAGTGAACATAATACTGCTTCTCCAGTTTGACACTGAAGGTATGGGAGATGAAGGATGCTATCAGAAATGTATCAAATTAACTTAATGTTTAGGGTTGATACTAGTGATGTTTATTGTGATGATGGGTATATTAAAATGAATGGCAATGATACTGCAGAATGTCTTTATTTTTGGGAACTACAAAACACTTCAGACACTACCTCTAGCTGTTAATAGCCTGACAGAGTGATACGCTGAAAGATGATGTGATATGTTTGCTGTTTGAGTTCTGTCAACCAACTTTAGCTGCTGAAGAAGCTGTCCCTATACTTTTACTTTTACGTGAACTTGATTGTAAATGTAATAACTAGTTAGCTGCTGATAGTATCCAGCATTAAGGAAGTGCTTGATGTTGTATTCAAGGTCTCCCTGCTTCTTAGTACAGCTCATCTCATCTGCACCTTAGTTAGACATGGATTTAATAAAAAGGAAAAAAAATCCCAACTTTCTCATCTGATATTGTTTTAGTAGACACTGTAACCTTTAAATACCTATAGCTGTTTTTAATCCAAATAAAATCAAGGCTAATGCTTCATTACTGGGTATTTTTACATAATGATCCTCATGCTGCTGCTGTTAATTTTTTTTATTAACACAATTACCGGGCTCTTAGTGGACGGGGTCAGAGAGGTCTAATTACCCTGCGTCATGCTGGTAAATAGTTGGAGGTGTCTCTGAGCAGGTGGCCCCGGAGGTAAGAGGGAGACATGGGGCATGCCGAGGCGGGCAATTACTGGATGAATTTCAGTTTAATAAATGTTGAGCTACATTTGGAAATTCAGATAACAGAGCTTTCTGCCTAATGGGTGCTGCACTGAGGCCACTTGAGCAAGAAAATGATCTGAAAGAGGGTTTAATTAACACAAGCTACATGATCCAGGGAGCGCGTGACAGAATGTGAAAGTGAGGGGGAGAGCACACAGCGCAGGGATTGCATGAAAATGAGTGAGGAGGAGGGTGAGATGAGGAGGGAAGGGGGTCGGGGTGCCAACTTTTGTTGCAAAGGTTTAAAGTCTAGAATTTGCTCCTGGTTTTGCACATTACTACAGATGCACGTCACAAACACTGTCATGTCAAACAATGTCTGCAAGTGCAGAGCATGAGGCCAGCCAGGACCAGAATGTAGTTTAATTTGGGGATATAAAATGGTTCCTACAAACATTTCTTTTTCCTTCCAGAACAGCTAAGGTCAAAGAGTTTGAATTTGAGAAATACAAACTCTGAACACAATAGAGTTTCTCTAATAATATAATAAGGCTGGTTTTGTTTTACTTCATTTCCAGTAAACGTAGACATAGCAGCAGCTGCTGTAAAAAAATCTACCTTAATATTTTTTTTATGGCAGTCAAAGAAGTATGCCTATTTCAGTTTTGAGTTCTGCAAGTTAACTAACAGGTATAGTTGTGTCAAACAGTTGTTTGTGTGTTTCAGTTTTTTGGCTCTTGCTCAGGAAAATCCCCATTAATTCTGCCTACAATGCTCAGATTGGCTCAGTTGCTTTTGCTACAGAGGAAACAAGCACAGCACTGCGTTGGCAGCAAGTCAGAGGCCTGGAATCTCTTGTCCTTCCTGTGAATGGTCTTCTGCTTGAACATATTTCACTTTCAGTGAATAGGTGAAAGACCCCTATACCAGTATGTGACAAATTAAAGGAAACGCGTCTTATTAAGTCTGTAGATCTCTCCTGGAGGATGAACACTGTTCTCTTAGACGATACTCCATCCGTTGGTGTTTTGACATTGGTAGAGAGAATGCTAACTCACATACTGGGATTAAAATCTTCCATAAGTGTTGAATTGGGTTGAGATCTGATAACTGTGAGGTCCATACTGTAGCGTATGATTCCTGTAATTTTCATACTCATCAAACCATTCAGTGACTCCATGTAGAAGCACCTGCATTTGTTATGTACAGACAGGGGACAAATGAAAGGAAAAGCCTGCATAAATGAGTGGTCTCTTTCAGGATGATGATGCCCCCATCCACAGGGCATGAGGGGTCACTGAATGGTTTGATGAGTATGAAAATGATGTGAAACCTATGCTGTGGCCTTCATAGTCTCAACCCAGTTGAACAGCTATGGGAGATTTTGGACCGGCGTATTAGACAGCTTCTCCATCATCATCAAAACAGAAAATTAGGAAGAATCATTTTGAAGGCTGATGTTCATCCCTCCAGTAGACTTCATAGACTTGTAGAATCAAGGTGCACCGACACTGTTCTGGTGACACTTTATGTTGGGTTTTCCTTTAACCTCTCACCCGTCTTGTATTTCTATTCATTCAGTCAGGTTTGTCCTTTTTATTTGTTCCCCCTGCTTCTTGTGGTTTTGTTAGATTGTCGTGGTGCCAGAAGAATCCATCACAAACTTCTTAAACTTTCTTGCCCCCAGTTGAAATTACTGCATATAGCAAAAGCGCTACTGCAACCTGATTGAGCTTTGAAATGAATCTCTCAGTTTTAAGCTTTTTGACGATGCATGACACTTTTAAGTTGTACCGACTGTTGACCCTGTAGTCACTGTCAACTGCAACCCTGCTGTCCCAGAACTCTGCAGGGTTATACGTACTCCCATCTATTTATAGCTGGTAGTTGTTCCAAGGGAAACCAGGAAGAATGCATATGCCGTGCAATGACATAATCACATGTTTGAAAAGTTACAATGCACATAATTCAGTGCTGCGCCTGTATTATGTGTCACTGAAAGGACTCTGTTTTGGCCTGCAGCTCCTGTCACTTGTTATGTTTTTAGTGTTTGTTGCACAAGCTACAATAAAGCTGCACCATATAGGTCTGTGTTATGTGTATAGAGAATGTGGGGTTTTGTTTTTGTTTAAACGGTGTATATGTGTGGTTTTGTGCATGTAAGGTCCTCATGGTTTTACACACTATGGTCTCCCTCCACTCTCCACTGGAGCTAAAAGCCCCGAAACAGAACGGTAATTGCCCAATTAGGGCCCTCGCTCTGTGGGCCGCAGAGCACTATGCGCCTCCACATGCTCACAGAGTCAGATAATTGAGCTGAAAGCAAATGAACGGATGGCAGACAAACAAGCTACTAGAAAATAATTACTTGGAGTGTTTCTTTTCAGTACCTGTACAGCGAATTTCATTATTGTCAATAGCCTCTAAAGCTGCTCGAAACGGTGGTATTTGTCATTTTCATAGAGACTTGATAATGACATTAATTTGTCTTAATGGGTTGGTTCTATTGTTAAAAATAGTAAAATGAGCATAAATTGTCTTTCCTCAGCGGGGAGAGAGGACTTCATCACACTCCCGTCAGGCATGAGGAGATAATTTCGTGTGCTTGTCAAATTTCTGATAATTTGTTATATGGAACATGAGTAATGCTAATACCATTAATGTCCATTTTCCTCTAAATTCATTACTGCCCTTTTTCCCTTTTATGTTTTAATGCCTCCTGCCATTTTTCTGTGCTTCAAGAGGTTATACCAGGACTGATTAAAAACATGCACATTTAGACTTTTGCCACACACACATAAACACATGCACATCATTTAAAAAATCTGTAAGATATGCCTGCCATCAATCCTAAACAACTGAAGGGTCTGTTAAAGCTGAAATATCATTTCAGTTTGTTAGAAAAAGGTTTCATTCAATCAATAAATCGATGACGATTGCTTTAAATGACTGAATTGTAAATAATTCATCAAAATCAACTTATTTCGTTAAACATTGATGTTATTGTCAGCAGGACAGATTTAGAGGATCATTTGTTGTAATTTACAAATTTGAATTTGTGTTTAATATTGCTTTATGCTATTTTCGTTAATATCCGAGTAATCCCACATATACTCAGTCACTTTTCACATGTAAATATTCCTCTAGATATTTTTAAAACTGTTTGTTCTTTAGTGTTTTAATTTTGATTCATTTTGATTCATTTTTATTTTGAAAACGAGACTATTTTTCATATATATTTTTAACAATATAGATTTAAATGTTTACAATATCTAATCTGGCAGAGAGAGGATAAAACATTTAGTTAAATTATTATACATTAATACTGATATCACAACCACTGTGCTTGTACAGTATATGAATGTGAATTTCATTTCACAGGTTTATTTAAAAACACACTGTCAGCAAAATCTCTCTTGAGGTACCCTATTAAAAATGATACTTGATCATTTAAATTAGAAGAAATTATGGTTATAAAATTGTCAACTTGTAAAACAAATTGTACAACAAACTGTTTAAAAGCTCCAGGCAAATGAAAATTTAAGCACATTAATTCAAATGTATAATACGTCTTTTTTTTTTCTTTATAGACATGTGAAGAAGATGTAAACTAGAATAAGGTGATTCCTGATTTTTCGCTCGTAGGCTAGCTCAAGAAAGTAATAAAATACTGCAGTCAAAGAAAATCACAAAGTCTGAGGAGGGGTCCTCTCCTTCAGCTGGAGGCAACAGAGGCAGCAGCTCGGGGGGCGACGCTGTAAATCTGCCCCTGTTGGTGGCTCCCTGCCTCAGCGTGACCCCCCAACATCACTGTGACAAAACAACACCAGATACCCTGAACTTATGCACAGTTGCTGCCTGCTGTGCCTGATGTGAGGAAGCCAAGATGAGCAGTTTCTCATGCCTTTCCTCAGTTCTCCTTCACAACAGTTATGTTGTGAAGCAAAGCAGTTACAAGTTGAAACACTGAGCTGTAGTTAATTGAGTTCCCATTAACAGTGGGACACAATGCATAGATCTAAGAAATGTTAAATAATGTATCATAACTGTGAGCTTGTTAGTGAAGAAAATATTTCAATAATGTATTTCTACTGTATGTAAATTATTTCTGGGATTAAGCCAACTGAAGGTTAAAATAATTGTTCATGTGGCCACAATCCTCTGAACTGCGTAGCCTCATTGTCAGATTAATTGTCCCTCCCTCCATTGATCTTTCATGCTTTTATTTTTCTGGACAGGATTAAAAAAAAAAAATTCCAACCATTATCTCCTGGTGGTTCCAGATCTCTTCTAATTGAGAATGATTGGTGCTACCGTGATCTTGGGCATTTTTAATGCCCAAGAAATGTTCTTGTATCCTTCCCCAGATCTGTGTCTTGTCACAGTCTTGTTTCACAGGTCAGACAATTCCCTCAACCTCATGGCTTTGTTTTCATTCTGACATACACCATCAACCGACTGGTGTGTGCCTTACCTAATTATATCAAATGCATTAATTTAGGCACAGGTAAACGCTAACCAAGCTATAAAAGCATCTCAATGACTATTGATAGGAATAGGATGCACCAGAGTGCAACTGCAAGTGTCAAAACAAAGGGTATGAATATTTAGGTAACTGGGATATTTCAGTCTTTTTCTCTTAATAAATCTACAAAACACTCTTTTTTTTTTTTTGCCATTGTGGAGTATTGTGTGTAGATTGATGAGTCTGAAACACAAAATGTGGAAAACTTTCCACACTGACTGTAGTTTTAAGCCAGCACTTCACCTGGAGGTGTGGCTGCTTTTCATCCGAACATCGCAACAACCACTGTTGATATGTGAGACAAAAGTTTAATCACACATGCTTGCACAATTTTTTTTTTTTTTTACAAACATTTGTTGAAATTACTTCATACTTTTATATTGCACAATGATTCTCACCAAAGACGTGCTGAGTTGTGTTCATGTGATGTCTTGCAATGTCGAGACAGACACTTCCTCATCATTATCAATCCTCTAATCACATTCACTTCTTTATATTTCACGTCCAAATTTAAATAAACCCTTTGGTTAGCAGATCTCCACTTTTCCCCCAGGCTCATCTGGGCTTCGGTTAAGGTCTTCATCATATTGAATTGGACCCCAGTAGAGGCATTTATTTTCCTCATTGTGTATGTGGATAAAACGGAGCATTAGAAACACCATTTAATATTAGTGACTTCAAAAATACAGTAAGAACAGTGTTGATTCAAGTGTACTTAATAAATGGGTGAGAGTCAGTGTAGTATTGTTCTTCATTGCATCTACTGGAGTGCTGCCACCCCCCACCCCGACCCATTTAAATCAAAGTAGGTGGCAGTATTTTTATGGAGCAACTTACCTCTCACAGCCAAACAGCAGCTGGATGCACTGCTGCATAGTCCACAGTCCAAAACATGAACAGAGACCTCAGCAGAGGCAGAAATTAATTGATTCAACCCATAATAATCAGCTACTGTAGGTAAATGTTAAATCCAGAGATGCCAACTAACAAAGGTGATTTCTGTGGAAGAGGATTAGAGTCACTGTGAAAAAAAAAAAAAAAAAAAAAACTTTAAAAAAAAAAAAAAAAAAATGTAATTTTTTTAACCCCCCAAAAAAAAAAAAAAAATGGTATCAGTATTCTGAAATTAAAATCACAGTTCTCACTGCTTTTCTCAATGCAATTATTTTAAAAAAGTCAGAATTTTGACTTTAAAGTCACAACTGAAGTATATTATTTACAGTGGCCCTAATCCTCTTCCTTAGACTCCAGTCATCATTTTCTATGACTCTTTTTTGCATCAAGGTTTATCTGTCTTGATCTTTATTATGCTGCGACAATAACATCTATGTGTTTTCAACCTCAGTCATGCTTTATAGTTAAATTATGATCAACAACCATAACTCAATCCGAACCTGATATATTTTCTTTTATCATAACTGCAACGGATGACTTACGCCGATGCTGAAAGTAAAGTCTGTTATTCATCTAAGTGATACTTCTGCCTGGATTTAGGTGTGTGTTAGTCTTTTTAGATTGTGTAAAATGCCATAAAGTGCTAGAAGTGCCAGAGGATCATTGTTTGACATGATGACTGAGCTGATGATTCATTTGTGAGGCCTGACTCCTATTTGGAGCTTCTTATGTAATACTCTGTTGAATAATACTTTTTAAATAGACACTCTTGCTTTTGACAAGGCCACCAGTGAGATATGTTGTCTGAGTGTGAGGTTTCTTGGCATGTTACACTGCAGACAGGGAAAAAATGAACAATAACGGAGATGATGATGATGCAAAATACATTGTAAAGATGTAACTATACTGGATACAGGTTTCTTACAGTGATTTGGTCCCAACAAATATTGAGGTGAACAGTGGAAAAATAGGTCTGAATATTTTAATACTGTGATATTGGTGGGCATTCTTCAGGATGTACAGTGTTAGGCTTGTGAGAACTCCCAAAATCTTTTTTTAGATAATATACACAGACTGCCATGTGATGCAAGGTGGTTGGTTGGTTGGTTGGTTGGTTTTATTGTGGGGTGGGGGGGGATTGTCAAAACAATTCCTGGACATTTCTTTTCATGTTTGGCATCAAACAAAAAAAAAAAAAAAAAGAAAGACTACAACATATAGTATGGTTAAAAACAAGTCCTATGTATAGGTTTCTGTTATCAGACACTAAACTAGCGCATTTAAATCTGTGGAAGGTTCACATCCGAGACAGGCTGTGTGATAACTGATCGAAATCCTTTCAGCAGCATAATGATATAATCTTGCATCATTAATTTGGGCAACACAAACGAGCAGAACAACAGTGCTTTTGTCCTGTTTTCCAAGTCAAGAGTCAATACTAGGACATTACATTCACTGTTATATCCAATTTATTATATCGGGTTTATTTTATAAACCTCTTGAAATTAATCATCTCTTTTTCTGCAGGGTGCCAGACCCCTTAAACCCCTGGACATCTGATTGTTTTTTACTTTTAGATGTATTCCTGTTTTCTAGTTTTATAAATAATTTTGTATCTTTGTACATAACAATGAAATGGTGTATTGATCTGATTTTTCTGTATTTGATTTTGTTGCCATTTGTCACTAAGATACAGTAGTACATAGTGTCAGCATCAGAAAACTATCAAAATGGTTATAATGATTTTAAGGGCGTTGTCAGTTTTACATGTGCATCAACTAAGATTTAGAAATTGACAAAACCCCACAAATTAGTGATTCAGCTTGTGATGTCGATGTCTGTTGGAGGTTTCTTCCATTAAAGGGAGTTTTTCCTCCCCACTGTCACCAAGTGCTTGCTCAAGGGGGATTTGTTGGGTTTTCCCTCTGTAATAATATTGATAACAGTAAGGTCTAGACCTTACTTTGTAAAGTGTCCTGAGATGACTTTTGTTGTGATTTGGCGCTATACAAATAAAAATTGATTTGATTTGATTTGATGTGTTCTTCTTGTTCCCCATTCATGTACTGTAGTTTGTACTCATTTTAAGGATTTAGGATTTATTTTTCACTTTTTAATCTTAATGACAGTTTATTAAAATTTGTAGTACAGAAAAAATAGCATGATTAAATGTTTGTTTTTCTCTCTCAAATGTTAAATTATTTTTCATTCTTTGAAGAGGAGTACTATTTGGATTGCTACTACTGCTTTTACAATCATTCGAGCTAAAACATAAATGGTAATAGAAACCCACACAACAACATTAACCCAGTATTTAAATTAAATTTAAAGGATATGCCTAGTGTCTCATTTGAATAATTCATTGATGGTGTATCTCCACCTGCTTCTGCCTCTGTGCCAGTGTTTGAATTTGTGTGACGGAGGGGCTGAATGGTGATGTGTGACACACTCCTGATGAAAAATAACAGCGGCCCTCAGATCTGCACAACGGCTGATGAAGAATCACTGACTTTTATTGGTGCCGAATAAAAGGATGCGATAAAAGAGTCAAAGGCTGCGGGAGAGAGAGAGGGATTCAGAGGGAGGGGCGGAGGAGTGCAAAACAAGACCCCATCCATCACACAAGTTGAGAAGACACATTCCAGTGCCCCTTAGCAAGAGGATACATTCACTCAAAGTCACAATAGCGGGGGAATCTGAGAGAAGCTGGGAGGGGGGACCCATCAGTACACAACCTCACTCTTGGGTTCTCTGTGCGCACAAACTCAATGCCCCTTCCAGTCCAATTCAGTTCCCTCTATAGGCATGACAAATGTACATTTTGCTGCCGATGAATGTGTTCATACTCAAAACAACAAACCAGATGAAAAACAAAATCACCGCATGGAGGCTGAGAGCAATTTTTACCTCCCCTGCTCTTTCTTCCTCCCTTTCCCTCCCACTCTCTGTCCATCTCTCTCGCCGTCTCGCTTGTTAATCGGAGTTGGAGAAATTTGAGCGAGAGTCACAGGATATCTATGTCTGGCAGAGTTAGTGGGGATTTGAGGGCGGAGGGAGCAGGTGATGGCTTTCTGGAGTGCACTCATACACTCCTCCCTTTCTCTTGCTGAGCAGCGTGAAGAGGTGGGAGAGATGAGGGGCCGCCTCCTCTCACTCCTGTGAGCTGCACCTGCCGGGGTGAGAGGATCAATTGTGAACTCTGACCGTCTACCTTCCACAATGCCCAATTATTACTCTTAACATATCCATCATACATTAAGGATGGGCACAAATTTACATTTTTCATTAAACTATTATCACAGTTGGAAAGCAAGTAGGATGTAACCCGAAACTCAGACAAGCAGAAAAAGTAAGGAGAAAAATAAACCTACACTGTTTTCTACATTGGACAAGATCAACATTGATTTAGATTGCTAACCTCTTGTTGAATCATAATATGTAAGCTACTTTAGTTTTCACCTGACAACTTCACTCACATCAATACCTGAGTGTGGATTTCTTTCAGTGGACTGGTACCGGTATGTTTCATTGTTACCCAAACCGTGTAATATATACATGATGCATTAATAATGGATAAGAATATGCATTTTCTGGTCTTAAACTCGCTTAGTGCACAAGTGGGGAGCAAGAAGGGTGAAAGGACTCAGACACTCAAAGACAATCAGCTGATTTTATCTTGGCACAGAGCCAGTTTATCTCTTTGCCCTTGTTTCCAATCTTTTTGCTAAGCTAATCAGCTGCTGGCTAGCATGTTATTTATTGTTTTTTTGCATAGCAGGTACCCATTTCTATATCAACGTGTGCTGGTATGATTTGTCACTACGCAAAAGCTGCTGAGTCCTTGTGAATTTGCAGTAATGTTAGTCAAGTCTACATCATTGACTGCCTAAACCCATAAGCTACCCCATAGACCCACAGACTTGACTCTTCCTGCCTAAAAGCAAAAGAACAGTTCAACAAACCCTGGCGACTGACTGATTGCCATCTCAAGAAACAGTAGCTAGGATCCGTAAATCGAAAGAAGCACTCTTGACCTTGATTTTGTCCCTGTCTTTTCCCTTCCTCACTTAGTGTGACTAGTTCCTGAACTGAGAAATGTTCTTTGAACCCCCTTAAAAAGCTAAATGCACTGGGGGGATGTGGACAGTTGAGACTGTGATTTGAGTTAATGTTAACGTTAGCCCAAAGTTGCGTATGTAATTTAGATTGCTTGTTCACCAGTCATTTAAGTTGGCAAATTAAGTCCAATTTGAGTATTAACATGCCATTTAGTGGTTTTCTTCAGTCATTACCCAGCCCAGAAATTTGGTTGAGGAAGTTCCTCCGCTTGCACTGCACAAATAGGTGACGTCTAGTCTTTCCTGTGGGTCCTTCCCACAGGAGAGAAGTGTTTGATTTTAGGGGGAAATGTTATGTTTTTAATCATTGTGCACTTAGCCAACAAAGCCACAAATGTTTTCTAAATATAACCAAGTAGTTTGAGTGTATAAATCAGGTATGCTTCGTGTTTATTGCTGTAACTGTGACTATAATAAATGAATTATACTACTGAAGCTGGTGAACCTCCTACTAGGTGAGTAGGGACCTCCTGAGCCTCCTAGTCAGATTACAAGTATGACTGCTGAATGTGTGATAACATATGAAATGGGTATCTGTCACAGCATAAATACTTTGCACTGAGAGCTGAGAAATGGCTTAAAACAAAAACAACCTAAAGTGTTTTTGGATAAGATAAACTTTAATCTAGATACTGCATTTCCCATCATAATATGTAAACTCCTGACAGCTTCACTTCATATCAGTGCTTGGGTGTTTTCCAATCCTGTGTTTATTATAACAAGTGGCCCAAAAAGGAGGCCTCTTTATTTTTTTTGGTGTCGTGTCATTTTTCTGGCAGCTCATTTTGTAAGTGAACTGCGTACAAATAGGCATTATTCAGAATGCTGAGATCCATATGGGGTTTTAAGGCTTGGGAGTAGTGTGAAAGTTTGTGTCAGTGAACTCCTGGCCTGGACCGACTGAAAGCCAGTGTGTTAGTTTCTATGGTAATGGAGAAATAGTAGCTACCTCCCAGCAGCGTCCCGCTGCGTGTCATCTCCTCAATAGAGCGCATCTGAAGAAAACTGGGAGACACTGTGAGATGGGCAGTGACCCGTCATTACACAGACTCTCTCACATTGTCATATATGGACATTGAATTAGTCTAAACCTCTTTTTCACTGCGTTCTTACGTCATAACTTTTGAGAGAAAGTTGAGGCTGAGCCATATATTCCCTGTTTTGTCAAAAGCAGAGTGTGAGACAGAGTCAAAAACCAGCACAGAGGTCATTAGGAAGGGTAGGAGGGGTAAAATGCAACAACCACAAAGTGGGGGCAAAAAAAAATGTCAAACAAAAGCTGACTTCAAAACAAAATGCCTGCAATAGAAAATTTGGGAAGAAAAGGGGATACTGGGATATCAAAATCTTGGGGGGAGCTGGTGTTATTCATGCAAATGTCCCTAAATTTCTTTTTCATTGCCCTTGAAGTGTTGCTGTCATCCAGCAAACGCACTCAGCACAGAATGACACAACGTTGGTTGACTTTTAAAATGTCAAATGTTAGAGTTTAACAGTCAAACTTTTTTCTTTGCAAAAAAAGTTAAAACTATCCAAAAACAATGGTGACTACTGAGGAGAGGCTAATGTGAGATGAATGGAGAGGGAAAGGGCCAAACCGCAGGAGGTCATTAATGAGAAAACCTTCAACTTTAAGGAATCACAGTTGTTTCACTCTGCTTCCTTTTAGACTTTTTCCCGAAGCTCACCCTGTTGTTTAGAGAAACGCACTGAGAATGAGGTAATCGGGGGCTGCAGAGCAGAAAATGATTAAGTAATGGCTACATGAGTAGTTTTAGGGTGTTTATCTGCCTACCCTTCCTCCTGCTTTAACTCTCTGACCTCCCTCCTCCCTAACCCTTACCCCCCTCTGTGGTTTCCCATGGGCCTCCAATTGATTCAATTAAGTGAACATACAACTACCATATGCTTAAAGATGTTTTTCACAACGGAAGCAGCTGCGGTGAGAAAACATACTTCATGCAAATATTTTAGCATTTTTCCCTTTTCCTTTCATTTTAGTTTTTGAAGAAAACACTCTGGAAATGTCCGGATTTTGAAAGTGAAAACAGAGAAAAAAGTGACATTGAATGAAGGGAAAAGCAAAAATGGGAGACAAAGAGGGGAGGATCAGAAGAGTAAAGCAGTGAAAAGGAGGGAGGAGTAGTGAGCTGCAATCAGAAGTTGTTCTGCACCGTAATTCTGCTTTGTTTTCTCTACAATAAAGTCTCCTACACATTAGTCTGCCATATTACATTCAGCAGAGAGAAATGAGGCAAACCGAACATCGCAAAAGACGCTTTGCGCTCTTTCACTTTTGTACTTGTGGGACTGCTCATGAAAGAGCAACAGACACAAAATAGGGAACAAAGGGGGCAGTGTGGACGAAGGCACTATCGCTGACATCCCCAGCACTTTGAACAACTTGTCAGCGCAGACACTGAAGCGACTGCTTTCTGTTACGTTTGTGTACAAACCCCTTGAAAGGGCTTGCTGACCTGCCCGTATCCCTTTATTGGGGTTCACATGGCAAGAGGCATTCATTGTGTCTGGGAGAGTTCATTAAATTCATTGGTTTGACCTGCTATTTCTAGGCCAAAAGTCTGCTGATTTGGAAAAATGTGAGTCAGCCATACGTAATAGCCTACTGACCTTCGCAGGGTAACAAACCCTTTTGAAGAGCATTTCAAGGCTTTTATATGAATAGGGTCAAAGGGGAAGTTTGAGACATATCTATAGCAGAACCAATGGATTTACATCAAAAGGGAATTTGAAATCATCCAAAGATATTTACTTCTCTGAAGACTCTGGGGAGTTTAATAATAAAATCCAGTTTCTAATTAATTGCTTAAATTTTCACATCAAACACAGTTGGAAAATCAATTCCTTAAAAATAATTGGTGTATTAGTATGAAAACACTGCACAGCAAGCGGTATTGGTTGGTAGTATTGAGCCTATTCTAAATCCAAGAAGGTTCAGGGAAAAATATATTTGTTGGCAGAAACATCCAGAATATTACTGCCTTTGTCTTTAAGGGTCCTTATTTACAGTATTTTGTAATTGGGTGTTGTTTTTAGGGTGTAGGCTGAGTTCAGTTTCCTTTTTTATTTTGGCCCAGCTTCCTTAAGTTTGCGCCTTGCACTCGTGACAGGAGAGAACATGTAGCCAAAGATGGCGGCCGAGGGCAAAGACAAACTGCATTTCAGTCCATTTCATCTCCACAAGCACTCTGTAACTTCTGTTTTGACAAGTTATCTATAGATAAAGATGTTATTTATACTCTATTGGTGTTGATAATGCTTATATTAAAATACTAGAAGTTCTAAAGCCTGGCAGCCTGACAGACAGTAAAGCCAGAAAAAAAAGAGTCTAGACTTAACCTGATTGGACAAGCAGTGCTAAAGACGTCTGAGACTCGAAACTTGCTGCTCATTTTAACCAACTTCCAGCATAATATTGAGGACAGATAATATATTTTTGAACCTAAATGTGTTCTAACTGCTTTCGGCAGTGACCTCAATTCAATCGATACAGTTTGACCAAAGAAATTTTGCTCAAACTACAACTCAGAGCCAGAGCCAGTCCTGTCAGTTTACTTTAGTTTATTTTGACAGCCAGTCTTTCATCTGGACCTCCATCAACAACATAGCTCCTTTCCAAGTGTCCATTTTCTCCCTGATTATTAGTTATTCATTAACTGCACTCGGTCGTTTCAGTTTTCAGCACTGATGGCTTCACTGAGACTGTCAGTACTGAGACTGTCTGTGTGGCCAGTTGTATAGAGACAGGCATAGCGGAGCGGATGCACCTAGCAACAGCACTTGACCTGGACTCAACCACATCAGAGAGGCTCTACACTGCAGACTGAAGCAGAAATCCAGCAGCAACATTTACCATTCAGGGAGGAAGCATGAGAAAGACTAGTATACTGCTAGAAAAAAGGAAATCATTATAAGCATTTCAGTGTTCCGTGCGCTTTTATTATTTTCATGTTTGTCATTTCTCCTAATTAGGCATAGTCCACATATTTCTAATTGTAAGCATATGTATTCATGTTGCCTGTTTCATATGTGCTTTCCAACTTATGTACAGTAGTTTGAAGCTTCTTGTGAGTTTTATTCCATTTTATTTTGTAAATTTCCATTTGCATGAAGTATGAAAAGATGCTTATTACATGTTTATTTCACTTAACTACAGTAATTGGTAGTGAATTATAATGTATGCCTTTCAGTTTTGTTAGGGCAAATTTTCCAACACCATTGATTGCAGAAATTATATTTTTGTGATCCTTCCACACTTTAGTACTGAGCAGTTCTCTCCCACCGTCACCCATGATGGAAGTTGCTGGGAGAGTTTTAGGATCCAAACTGATCAGAGTCAGCATGACATGTCATTTGTCATATATACAGTACACACATCACAGAGACACTTCAATGTGCAGATTTTGCTTTTTTTGCTGGAACTGTTATTGTGTGTCAAATGTAACTTAACACTCCCAGCAAAATTATTTGTACAAATGAAATACATTGAGGCCTATATAAGCAGCCCAACCTCACTGACTAGTATTTGGGATTAAATTGTATGCCTGCATCTTGTAGTATTTTAAGATACTGACTTGTAATGTCAGAGATTATGAGGATCGTGATGGTGCTCAGGTCACAGATAATTGGACGGTGCATTATGGTATGGCTGGTTTGTATGGGTTCCTGTTGCAGCACAACCTGGTCTCTGCTTAATCGTTGACCTTTCTGGGCTGTAGTGAAACAAAAATAAATAAATACATATCTCAGTAGTATGTAAAGTTAGGATATAAACAGGCTTTTGCACATGTGACCTCTGTTGCCTGTGTTATGATAGCATGCAGCTACAAAGTTCAACACTACAGGAAAGAAAAAGAGCTGGGACCAAACATAAGTGTTCTGGTGTAGCATTTTAATTCAATTCCTGAACGATATAAAAATGTTAAAGTCTTATTCTCTCTTATTTGTAGCTTTTAAAGACATTTGCTCCATTTCAGTCAGAAATCAAGTTTAAGTTTGTTTAACTTGGTCCCTTAACATCACCTTTTGTGTGCACAATCCAGAAAAAGACAAACCCCAAATTAAAATAGTTTTGAATTGTTTTCAATACAGTACAGATCCTCTTTTAAATAGGAACTCTTCACTTTTTATTTAAGTTTATTTAAGTATTTGTTATCGTTAACTTGTTCCCACAAGATAACTTTTTCACTATATATATTAAGTAAAAAAAAAAATAAAGTCAGTAAAATTTGACTTGTTTAATTGAGAGGCTGCACTGAGTGTAATTGTATTTAGACATAATCATCATTCTGAAATAGTCATTACCACTACATCCCAGTCATCAGTGAAATCAAATCAAATCAAATTTTATTTGTATAGCACCAAATCACAACAAAAGTCATCTCAGGACACTTTACAAAGTAAGGTCTAGATCTTACTGTTATCAATATTATTACATAGGGAAAACCCAACAAATCCCCCTTGAGCAAGCACTTGGTGACAGTGGGGTGGGGGGGACTCCCTTTAACGGAAGAAACCTCTGACAGACCCCGGCTCTTGGTGGGCGGCCTTCTGCCTCGACCGGTTGGGGTGAGTGGATAGAGGAGAGACAAAAGAAGAAAAGCAACAAGACACAACAATCAAACACTGATCAGGTCGATGTGGCTGGTGACTGCTCGTCAGAGACATAGAGCTCCAGGACCAGGGCAACCTGCAGAAAGGTACAGGGAGAGAGAGAGGACACACTACGGGAGAAAGAAGACACAAAGTCAGTAATGTGTAATGGTGGCATATAGAAACAT
>NW_018127919.1:534857-548907 GCF_001952655.1 Monopterus albus
TTAATAGGCTTGAGTCAAAGATTGCTGCCACACCACCATCTCGGCCTGTGTTTTGAGGGATGTGACAGTTACTGTGCCTAGGTGGAGTGGATTCATTTAGGCTGACATATTCCTCCTGCCTTAACCATGTTTCAGTAAGACACAATAAGTCAATGTGATGTTCACTTATCAAATCATTCACTAACAGAGATTTAGATGTGAGAGATCTGATATTTAATAGTCCACATTTGATTGTCCTATTACTTTCTACTATAAGAGGAGTCATCTTAATTTTAATTAGGTTCTTATGAATAACTCCTCTGGAGTTGATTCTTGATTTATATAATTTAGGTGGGCGGGGGGCAGACACAGTCTCTATGGGGTACTGGGAGTGTTGGGTGGGTAGCAGCTGCAAGGAGACAGCAGAGAGGCGTGTAAGACTGCGACCCTGCATCCTGGACTCAACTCTGGGTTGTCATAATTTAGGTTGTAAAACAAACTCGTCCAGATTTCTAGATAAGAGAGCCGCACCACCCAAAGTGGGATGGATGCCGTCTCTGCTAATCAGACCAGGTTTTCCAGTTGTCTATGAAGCCCACGTTATTTTCTGGGCACCACCTAGACAGCCAGCGGTTGAATGACGACATGCGGCTAAACATGTCATCACTGGTCACATTGGGTAGGGGTCCAGAGAAAACTACGGAGTCTGAAATGCTGCCACTTTCTAGATCAGTTGCTGTATAAAACACATAAGAGAATTAAGATAGTTGGTTCTTTATTTTCTCATATGTGTTTACAACAGACAGCAAACAATAGCATGTAACTCCACTAGAATCCAATTCACCTGTAGAGCCTCATATCTATCACAGTATTGCACTGCGACTGGCTGCATCTCTTTGTCATCCTCTCGCTCTCTTAAGGATTCATTAGTCCCTATAGACTCCAGCAACATAAACATATTGTGCCATTCAGCTGGTACTTATGTGTCATCTGTTACCTATTGGACTGGTGTTGCTGGTGAGCCTATGAATGATAATCAGGCCTTTGTGTGTCCATAGAGGTGCAGCAGGATCCGCAGTCTGTGATGTTGCTTCGGGGGGAGATTAGGAGGGCCAGCCGGCCCTCTGTGTCACGTCGACAGTCACAGCGCCCATCCGCGGCTGGGCCAAACCCCACTGGGACCTTAAATCCTGTTACACTGTCAGCTAAAACCATCATTTGTATTAGAGATGTGTGGGTGTTTAAGTGTGTGTACATATTAAGTGAGGGGGATAGTGTCTTAAACTATGAATTATTCATACCAAAAAGAAAAGGAGATATTGACTACATCTCCATAAACAGACTGCTCTCTTTATGTCATCAGGCACGAGATCTTTGGATATAATTGCATAAAAGCCCCTGAAAATGTGCATCTCCAACGGCACAGTAGCGACTGACCAGTGTTATCATCAGGGATGAATTTGAGTGATGGCAATTGTTCCAACTTAATATCTTATAAATAATTTACTATTTCAGGGGCATTGCTTTGCCCCCCTATCAAACATGAACGTTAAGAAGCTTTACCAACCCACAGCTGTATGCTAGTAGTTGAACCCATGGAGCTGTGCTGAATTAGTGTGGCTCGTTTATTTGTGAGGGAAAACAGATGTGGAAATGATGATGCATGAACCTTATCACAAGTGGCTATAGATGTATATTTTTAGCTTGGAACTATAGTGCAGAGAAAGTAATAGAGTTGTTATAATGTGAGTGGGCTATTTCTCTCAATTATTTATCAGTAACGAGTGATAATAGAGAATGAGATTCTTTGCACTCCTGGCCCGCGCCTCCAGAGGGAGGTCGAAACTATTTGTCAGTCTCCAGTTGGGATTGCAAATTAGGATGAGCCTCCCTGCGTGACGACCCATGAAACCTCTGTTCCTATCCACGGGGTGACTGCTGTACATGATTTGAAAATTAGAGCTTTTGATAACATCTTTATGTTGAGCAATACATCAAGCTGCCACCGCGCATCTACCGATGTAAAACGTTGGATATGAGCCTGATTCGTTTTAAATCTGTAGCGTTTAGGTTTGGACTGAAATATAACATGTTTTGACTTTTTTTTAAATGTATTTTTTTGTATTCCTGGCTTTAACACATGATCTGGTAAACTCTTCATGAGAATAACAGGGTTTTTAACGCGTGAAGAAAACGTGTCATCAACATGACCTAATTATGAATGTCCATAAAAGTGATCGATGTGTACTTAGAGGTTTCAGGTAATGGCCAACTCCTGGTAGGAAATGAAAGCACAGACTAATAAAAAGATGAAAATTGCCCTCGCAAATATACAGGTTTTTGTCCGAATGACTCTAGTTGTCGTCAAAGGGTTCAACTGCTCCTAATTTGTGCTTTAATGGCGCAGCCTAATTACAGGTTTAGCCTTTATGGAAGATTAGCGGTGTGAAGCTGAGCACATTAGGCACAGTATGGAGAGAAAACGGATAGCATCACACCGTCATGTGGGTATGTTTTGGAACTGGAGAGCTAATTCGATGGAGCTGCTAAATTATGGCAAATCATTCCTAAAGCAGATTACCTGTAAACAGCAGCTAAACATAGACAGACGACAAGAAAATGGGGGTACGTTTCTACCACCATGGAAATAATAATGATAATGATAATGAAGCAAAAAAAATCAGGTTTTGTAGCTTTGCTGTAACTTTGAAATGACCTAAATTTGACAAACTTGCCATTAGCATCGCCCTGTTAAACATAAAGTCTCGACGCCGCTGTTTATCTCAGTTTTAGGATACCAACACTTTTGAAAGTAGGTGGAAGAGAACTCGCTTTCCACCATTTACTCACACACTACGGGTCCAGTTGCTTTGAAGGTCTTGTTCAGAAAACCTTAAAGTGAAAGAAAATGTTTTCCTATTACTTAATTCAATCAGAGCGCGAGGTGGGGGCTTCACGCGCCGCGCATCGGGCTCCTCTATTACAGAGTCGCCTTTGTTGCGTCTATCCGCCGCTGTCACACACTTTAATTCGACTCTCTTTCTCTCTCATTGAAAACCCTCCACAATGACATTCAATAAGGGCCTCAGAGTGAAAACCTGGTTATTTTTACATAGGCTATTCTTTCCCCCCGACTCGGCAGGGGCCCGAGCGAAGGAATTAATCACTGCTCTTTAACAGCGCTGCCTCCAGGCAATGACTTGTCCCTTTTTTGTGCCCAGAAATGACACATTAACCTTAAAATGGATACGCATAAACTTTACATTCAGCTGTTGCATTTATGTTTGCGCTCAACACTGTCCGTAAAGTAGCCACACAAGTGCATGGGGTATATCAGGTGTATTGAGACATACAACTACATACAAAACAAACAAACCAAAAAAAACAACAACATAAGAATTGTTTGCAACTGTCTGTCGTGTCCCCCCCCCAGACATTCACCCACTGGCTTTTGTTTTAAATAAATTTAGCCTGTGCGTCCTCTCACCAGATAACTCCATAATGAACAGAACATTTTAAAAGAAATTATGGGAAATGATTCTCTAATTTACCTGCTGTTACTTAAATGTAATAAACTTCATTAACAGTTGTGCATTTTTCTGAAAGTTTCCATGAGCGTTTCTCCTTCTCGCCTTGGCGTTGATTAAGTCTGAACACATAACCTACAGACATAATAGTCCGCTTAATGTCTAAGACAGAACTTGAAGTCATATACTGGCTTTTCGAATGTGACAGGAACGTTTTCACAAATTTAAGCTCTACTCTATGATAAAATGAGAGTGATGATAAAAGGAGAATGGGCAGTGCCGCCTCTTGCGGCGTGGGTGGGGCTGACAAGAATAGACTACATTATGCAGTTCATATAGTTAACAAGTGAAATAATGGGGAAGCGTGCAGTGGGAATGCCGCGAGAAAGGCACAAAACCCTATTGAGAGCTCCTGGCCGCTTACGGCGTAACCGTCACATGGCCGAACCGAGTCCACGGCGGCTATTTAAGGAGCGGCGGGGCGGCGTCTGCACCCACTCGTGTCCGCCGTCCCGGGGAGAGCAGGCAGACACGACTGAACGACGCGTCAACTTCATCCACACTGACCAACAAATTTGCAAATATGCCGAGGTCTTTTCTCGTGGATTCCTTGATTTTAAGGGAGGCCAATGATAAAGGAAACGAGAACAACTCACCTTTATTCCCGTACGCTGTGCACTCTCCGCATCACCCGCACGGGCTGCCGAGTTCCTGCCACTCCAGGAAAGCCGGGCTGCTGTGCTTCTGTCCGCTGTGCATGACGGCGTCCCAGCTCCACCCGTCTCCACCGACACTGCCGCTCCTTAAGGCAACCTTCCCTCCCTTTAGCTCACAGTACTGCCACTCAGCTCTGTCACGGCAACACTCTTCATCCAACAGCGTGAACCTCAGCCACGGACCGGGCATATACCAAGCTGCGTACTCAATCCCAGACCCTCGACAGTTCCACTGCATCTCCGTAGGTAAGTAGAGGTTAACGTAACGCTTCATTAGGTGGAAAAGCACACCTTTCACATGTTTTTATAAATTCACTGTGGCTGACAGTTGCTCTTATTTTCACAGAAAACAGCAACGGCAAACTTCAGAGCAGCAAGCGCATGCGCACCGCCTTCACTAGTACCCAACTTTTGGAGCTGGAGCGAGAGTTCACCTCCAACATGTACCTTTCCAGACTAAGGCGCATCGAGATCGCCACATACCTGAACTTGTCCGAGAAGCAGGTGAAAATCTGGTTCCAGAACCGCAGGGTGAAGCACAAAAAGGAAGGCAAGAGCAGCGGCCAAAGGACTGGATCGCATAACTGCAAGTGCTCGTCCCTGTCAACTGCGAGATGCTCAGAGGAAGAAGAGGATGACCTTCCCATCTCCCCATCCTCGTCCGAAAAGGAGGATGTGGACCTGTCCGTTTCCCCCTGAACGCCCCTAACCTTCTCTCCTCTGAAAGATTTTGGTCCTCATGATTTTGAAAACAGCCCAAAAAAGACTGCTCCGCTTGTGTTCAGTCGTGTGTACATAGACAGAGAGAATATTTAATCAGGGAATTGCCCTGAATTATTGTATAGCTGTATACATGTTGTACGTTTTGTATGTAGTTTTTTTCTGAAAACGGTTCGTTCGTTGTTGCCAATCCGATGAGTGTGATAGGCAGATTTGTAAAGACATACCCCAAATGACAAAAAAAAAACAAACAAACTAAAAAACAATAGCAACATTGCTTTTTAGTATTTTGGGGAAGACTATTTTGTAACAATGGTGAACACTGTTTAGATTCATTCTATGTGGATGGAACTGTGACTTAAACTGTGGAAAGCTCGAGAGAAATTCCCTCACTGTCACATCACTGAGATCACTCTGAAATTATATCTTCGCTGTAATGGAAAAATATTTATTTATTTAAAAATGTTGATACTTAAATAAAATATTTCTCAGCGGTAGACTACGTTGTCTTGTGAGTTAACCATTTTTAGTCTTTACGCACCGTTGAGTGCGCACAGTGTCCAACGTCAACTCTGGTCAACATTAGCACTTTGAAAATTGATCAATAAAGGGATGTTGTGGGAGAACCAGTCAGATAATGCAAAAGTGTTAGTCTTTGGTCAAAGTTGTAACGTTACATGTCCACACATGTAAACAGTTCCAGTCTGCACTGGCGACGTGTGTGCAGTCCATTATTGCAGACCCAACTCTGTTTCGGTTTCCTATTTAAAATATATATTATTAATATATTTTTAAAGTGAAGGTATAGCTGCTATGCGCAAGGGGTGTTTATTATCCACACTATGAGAAGAAAACTAAAAATAAGTTATTGACGAGGTTCGCAATCTTTGCTCAAGGACACAAACAAATTGGGAAGAGCAAATGTATTTTTGGAGATTCCCAGCCTGCACTACGCACCGCAAAGAAACAACATTTCATAGTGTAACTAAGGAACACATTAGCTGAACGAGTAAATTAAATGCTCGGTAATCTTGATCACTCAGAAGTGATATGGGTGCTCTTATGCTGATCCCTTGGGGATAGATATCACTGGCTGGCCATTTGGGGCTCTTCAACTTCAGTAGTCGAAATGATCCGTCTCGTGTGACAGGGTTAATAATCACTGAGTGTATATTGGTCCATCGGGAGTGTGCAGATCTTAAGACATGGATCTAACATGCAAAAGAAATGAAGAAAGAGACGCAGCTTGGTGTCCATAATCAGCACTGCTTTTATTCTTAACGCACCAGTGTGGTGAAGTTTACTGTTGGCTCGATGAGCTCCAGGTGCGTTTAGACCTAATACAAGCCTCTTTAACTCAACTAATAGTATTTACATTAAAAATATATATAATAATTAACATATAAATAGATGTTTGTAAAATAATGTAAACCACAAAATTAAATACTGTGCAAAGTACGCATCAGATTTAAATACAGATTCATTCTTTTAAGCAAAATACATCTTTTAGTTGAAATTTACCTTAAAGAGTGTATGTGTATAGTATATATTATTGCTGCAGTAAAAAGTAAAACATGCCATCTCATCCCTAAAACATCTCCCAAAACACCCAAGCCATGGGTTTGCCTTGTAATTACAGTTTTCTTCGCCTATTTTACGCACCGCCACAGCTGCTCTCTGACTGAAACTTTTGTTCCCAAAAATATGTTTTATGTTGAGTTTTAAATGAAATTTACCTCCTTAGAAACCTATCTGTAGATTTTTTTTTAAAGGGAGTAAAAACTATTTTTAAATTGCCTACAGCACATTATCTGCATCAGTGTGCTTTTTTTGGATGTGGAATTTCACTTGTAAACTTTCATTTAATTGTTGACTTAACCATTTTAACAAAACTCTATAGGATTAGACTATTTTGTTAATTGCACCATAGAGCCCCGTTTTGCTCACAACGTCCTCTGCAAAGCGCCCTTTATCCATTCAATAGCCCGAGGCTATGCGCCCTGGGGGAGCTTATACCCTCGGTGCTCCAAATGCTCAATTTATTTATTCTTAATTTTGTGCCGATCAATTCATTGAAGCAAAAAGGACTACGGTGTCTTTTTAAAAAGAAGAAAGGGGAATTGTGGACGTAACCTTGACGGAGCTGACGAGAGGGCTCCCCTGACGCTGGAGAGCCGCTTGAGTCAACAGGCGCCCATCTAGCAGACTCGCCCTTGTCTTTATTCTGGCTAATTTTTTATTTACGGCTTTTCTTTGACATGTCTCTTATCTATCAGATTAAAAGAACAGCTTGTAACAAATCAGTCTGCACGATTTACAACAGCATTAAAATGGGACAAAGGGAGCAGGCAGTCAGTACCTGAGAGTCTGGTAGACGGCGCGGCGCTGCAGCTGATTCGATGGTTTGAAAATACGCACGAAACAAAATACTTGAATCCTGAAAAAGAGCCTTTGTACGTTTCTTTAGAAATCAAGCAATTCTGCATGACAAAGGACAATTAATAAGCCGTCTTTTCACGACCAGCAGCTGGTTTCCCCGTCAAGGAAAGTTGGAAAAAAATCAGACTGAATGCGCGCAAAAGCCCTTTGCGCGCAGACAGCAACCCAAGGTGACCCATTTGGCACAGTTAAAATAACCAAGCCGAGGTAAAAGCGAGGGAACTGTCAAAAACATTTAAGCTGAAATATCTTGAAATTGCAAATCCCTTTATGTGGAGGGACGCTGCCGATGTGGGTTAGTGGTACAAAGGAGGTGGTTAAGTTGGAGAGGCTTTGGAAACGGACACGTGGCTTCTCAATGAGAGCTCTTTTGGACCCGCGTGGCTTGCTGTGGCACTACACACATTCATCTACTTTAAACTTAAACAGCTTAAAAACCGCGTGTAGTAAACCTAACGTGTTGCTCTACTAACTTTAACCAAATTGTTTATAAACTTTTTAACACTTTATTTCATTTATATTGTGTTCGTTTACCAGTTTGTAAAGGACAAATGCCTGCTGCTCCAGGCTTGTGCCTCGCCTTTAAATGTGGAGTTCTGAGCTAATGTTGGAAGAGGGCCGCCTGTTTTCAAGAGGATATTTTTAAAACAAGAATCGAATAGTTTAAGGCACTTTTATCTTCACATTTCACAAGTTTAATGATGTATTGGCATTCTTTGATTTGCGTACAGCTGTTTATTGCCAGTAAATAGTAATTGGAAAGGTTTTTACTGTAGAAATGTAAGCATGCTTTTGTGGACTAAAAATGGTAAATGGTTTTGAATTTGCATTAATATCGGGAAGCCAAACATTATATTCATAGTCGTCAGTTCTTCTGTTATTTTGGCACAGCTTCGTCCGAGCCGACTTGCATCGATGGGCTGGAAACGGTTTCACTTGCTATTTGTTTTTTGTGTTGTTTGCTTTTTAATACGTGTAGTAAAAATGCAACAGCAGCATGTCTCATTATGAAGCAGTTAGTGTTGACAAAGTGTGTTCAGTCTGCTGAAGTGGCAGGGGAGGAAACCGCTCGTCATTGCCTTGAACTCTTAAGTGTTTTCTGCTGCAACATTTGAACCCATTCAGATGTATATAATCTGTTTAACAGCTAATCAGTAATTTAAGATGAAGGACTGGCACGCAGCTTCACTTCTTCTCAGTTCCCCCCTCCTCTAATTGAATATTCAACGCGCACCGTGCTCTGCTTGCCTTTTTCAGTGAGAATACGCCTTTTTAATTCTCGGCTCATACACAAGCAGTGTCAGAGGTCGAGAAATAATGAACTGAGAAGACATCGAAGTGACGTCTGCAAGCGTCTCTGCTCGTCCAAAGTGAATGCTTCTGAAAGGGGTTTCGGTCCAAATATTAGATGTGACATTTGGATAAATTACAGTGGGGCACCATCGTTTGACTGTCACCTTCACACGTGAACACGAATAATAAACTCAGCTGAGACTAGAAAAGTGGGAATAAGAGCTCTGCTTGGTTACTGGGATGTATGTTGGAAACAAGGAAGGAGGATTCGGGTATATTTTAAAGGCCGGAAAAATACAGATGTTCTTGGAACTGCTGCAAGTACATAAGGATAAAGTATATATTTAGAAACGTGTTTCTTGCGCCACGTCTTCCGCTCTTCATTAGCGGCATATTTGGTAGGCTAAAACAAACACTTGTTGGGAATCCTGACTTGTGAGTCCTGCTGTAGCCTTATGTCTTATGCGTTATTGTGAAGGCCCTTCATTCGTTGTGCACCATGAAACCCTGCAGTTCAAAGTAAAAAGCTATTTTGAGATGAACGTCAAGAGAGGCAAGTTCTTTGGTGATGGGAAGATGCATGCGCGCTCTCCAGGTGCACAAACCTCGCTGACAAGCACACAGACGCAAAACGTATAGGAATATGGTTCACAGAGCAGGTGACGTCGACAAATAAAACAAATAAAGACAGGTTAAGTGTCAGTTATCGGCCACGGTGTACAGTATGTGGAATATCTGTTCTCAGCGGGTCTGAATGTTTATCCCACAGTGTAGAGGCTTATTCAGATGTGCGCTATGGAGCAGTCCCGCCCTCTGGTGGCAAACAAAAGACGATTAACATTGAACTGCGCAACTGTGCTTTGGAGAATGTTGGTGAAAAAAAAGTTGCATTGTATTAATAGTTTAAACAACATTTTTACTGTATTGTGAACCATCCTAATTAAAAGACTGCTAAGCAGGGATGCTACTATAGGTCCCAGCCAGACATTAGTTTACCAAATTGGAAACTTTTAACCTCTTAACAAAATTAAGTCTCATACAGGTGAGTTCCACTTTACCATTTAGTGAGATTAACGCTGCTCGACCCTGTATATTTTAAATAAAGTGACATGTTAGCAGAACCAGTGACGGATGTGATTTTCAGAGCTTTTTATTCTCATAATCTTTTGCTGTAACAAAACCTACATGTCCTACGGTGTGTACATACATCCAGGCGCCATCTCAGACAATTAAGACAAAACAGTCCTCTCAATATTCTCAGTTTGTGTTTTTCCTATGAACACGCACAGGTCAATCATTTCAGTATCAACAGTCATACAAAAAGTAACAAAATCTCTATTAACATCCAAACAGTTTTGAATAACACAGTAATCATTTGTCCGTTCCATTCAAACTACATCATAGAACACACAGCAACCTCACCAAGATCCAAAAGATCTTTAAAGAAATACTGTAACATCCTTTAGCATCCAAACTATGTTACACATAACAGAGCTTACACAAAGACAGAAAAAGGTACTTACATGTAAAATGCAAAGAAAAGACAAACCTGGAGATAAAATGCTCTGACTTTGACTCAAAGCACCATCAAGGTCCAGAAACACTGAATATAGTCAGTGTGCACAAAGTCAGCCTCCGGTTTACTGTCAGACAAGCAGCTCTAGGATTTGACTTTTGATAACATCACAGACGCTTTTTAAATTCACTTTTCTACCGTTCATATTTGTCAATACTGTCCAAAAAACCCAAAGCAAAACAACAACAAACAAATAAAAAAAAACCCATAAAATACAAAGTAATTGCAAAAAATAAAGATGCACAAAAAAAATTAATATTGATTTATATTATAATATTTAATATATATTAGAATATTTAAATCCCAAAACGTCATTTCCTTTTAAATATCAGTTTTAAAAAAATCACATTGACATCAGCTTATCACAGAGCCAATACATGTACAATATAATGCTTCATAGGTATCACGTTTATTATAGTAATTGGGATAAATAATCAAATACCTGGCTGGTAAGCTGTTTAACAGTTTGTCAGCTCTGCAGTTTCTCATTTTATTTCTGCTAACTTTTACTCTACATTTCTTTTATTCAGTCCAGACATGAATATTTGCGTGAAGGTCATAATTTGATAGAATATAAAAGTCATCTTTCATAAAGTTCTAACAATAGTTCTAACAAGACTCTGTGGGTGTAACATTAGTTGTCAAACTGCTGTTTCCTGGGTCAAAACTGTGGTCTCATGCTCCATCTTTGTGAATATTTAGATGAATGGATAATGACAGATTCATCAGCTGCAGCTCTAGATCTCACACCTTGAAGCATATATGAATAAAACTAGACTTTCTCAAATATCTCATGGCTTTTGCAAAAAGATTCACTATTTTAACTAAATCGCTCAAGAAATGCTTGAATCATAGCAAACAAAATCCTACAAAAGGTTGCTGTGTCACATTTACCATTTTAATTGGTTTCCTTATTTGCTGTATGTATTTACATAGTCACTGATTCCTCCTTTCACTCAATCTGCCTGTGGCTCCTGCTGTCAAATATCATCGACCTCCTCTGGGGCTGATAGAAGCAGCTGGTTGACGTTTCCAGTCTCTGTCCACTTTTTGGAATGGTCATTTTGTTTTGAAGAGCGATCCCCTCCTGCATCCTGAAATTCTCTGTCATCTCTTTAGAAAAGACATTCACTGCTGCTGTGTCATTCAGAACCTTGATGGATGAAAGGAGCTTGCTATCATCCCCTGATGGTGGATAGTCCATGATAGGAAAAGGAGGGCTGAGCAGGATGAGACTCTGAGGCCTCTGTCTGTTCCTAAAGGATGGCCTATGTAAGAGATTCCCTCTGTTAGGTCTGGGACAATCTGCAAACACCTCCAGGCTGGGAGCATTTCTCCTTGTTATAACAGGCAGCTCTGGAGTGGATGTGGGCTTCTCAGACTCAGCAAATTTCTCAACATTTGGGTGCTTTTGGTGTTTGGGGCCAGGCTCTTTATTCTCCAGCTCCTCCTTTAGGTCTGACATCAGCAGAGGAGGTGTAGTGTTGCTTTTCTCTGTGCTTGTGTTAGGATATTCCTTTTCCTTAACTGTGTCATTCTCCAGTCTGGAGTGAGGTATCTGACTGTACTGCACCTTTGGAGGAACGACAGGCACTGCTTTGGCTTGGCATGTTTTTATCATGAAGGCTGTTCGCACTGACGACACGCTGACCGGGGCTGAATTCCGGCGCAGAGGTGCCTGCTGATCACTGAGAAACAGTTCCAACTCTGAGGGCAGCCCACTGTTTACAGTTCCAGACGAGGATAGTAACCCTCTCTGACCAGAGGAAAACTCTGACAAATTACGGTTTTGCTGATTTGAAATATCTCTGATGCATCTGTACCCTAGATCTAAATTAAGTGAATATGGCCTGTGTTTCAAACAGCAAGTATCCTCTCTTTTCTCTGAAGCAGCTGCCTCGTAAGACATCTGTCTGTGAAATCTATGAGATGACACTGTATTCTTCTGTTTTGTTGTGCTGCATTTTACTGCGTGAGGTTGTGTTGCATTATTGCCGTTCGCACTGACCCGTGCAGGTAGTGACGGCAAATACATCCATTTAGTTTCAGGTTTACTACTGTAAGTGTGTGGAATGTTTCTTGAGAAGCGTTCAGAACTCTTCATGGTCGATTGTTTATTATCAACCGAAGGAGATGAAATCTTTCCCTCTGATCTCAGTGTTTCCCCACTAGACGGCTGGTTCAACAACTCCTCAATATCAGGTGAATGAAGAGGACTGGTAACCCACTGCTTGGTGGAGCCAAGATCTTCCCAGGGCTCCACCAAGTCCAGCTCCTCAAAATTCCCTCCGCATCCTTCTTCATCGTCAAGATGCAGCTCCAAGGTGTGACGTCTGTCCTCCAAACACACTGAAAGCCTCTGGACAACTTCCACCTCAGGAATCACAACCTTCTTTGCTCCATCACAGGAGATTCTTTGGTCTTCTTGAAAAATTTCATCTTTCTGAGATTTGTCTGTATCATGTGCTCTTGAGAAGCCTTGAACTGTTGGAACATCCTCTTTTGTCAAAGGATTCACAACCTTATCTACACATGTTTCCTTTAAAGCAGATTTGTGTTCCTTGGTGGTAGATAGGTCATTTGTGCTTAAGGGTGTGATTTCTTGATGCTCTTTCTTATCTTTTTCATTCGCCACATAAGGAGGTCTGGCATTTTCTGTGCTTCCACCAACATTTCCATCAAAGTTTTTGTGAAGAGAACATAAGATGTCTGACTCTGAGGGCTGTTTCTTCGTAGAGTCAGAGCCAGTGGCAATTACATAGTCGCTCAAAGAGGTATTTGAAGACTGCTCCCTACATAACAAAGACAAAGACGGTGAGCTGCGGCTTCGCTTGGACTTAACATCCATCGTTAACTTCATGTCCTCATAAGTGCTCCTGGAGCTGAAAATAGATTTTGAAGTGTCATCCAGCAGATCTGTTTCAGGTTCAGTTATCTTCAGTTTTTGGCGAAGTTCGGCCCACAGCTCCTTGCCAGGAGAAGATCCTTTGTCCTGCAAACGAATAAATGATAAGCACAAAAAACAGATAGGATTGAGTATAACCAAAATCATTTCATCACTCATTTCTAAAGCAAACACAATCCTCATGTGTGAGTTTGACATAGGTATGTAGATAGATATAGATCTTAGAAGAAAAGGGAATATATATATATATATATAAATAAAACTATATAGCTTCAAGGAAGAGTGTGCGATTCACTTAAGTGTTTTTGTTACATTTCTTGGATTTCTCTTTTCATCCTGATGGCAATGAATATATTAAATACAGTTATAACATAAAGAAAGAATACATTATTTGTGGCAACAGCAGGGCTAAAAAAAGTCTGACCAGTAATTTTACTCTGAGTAAAACCATAGGATGGCCTACCTGCCTGTCACCCTAACTTCCTACCTTCACTCAATGTGCAAGCCAAGAGGCGTTGGAGGCAGACATGTTAATGCTCTGTTTTTATAGCTAAAGCTAGCGAGCTATAGCAGAGAATGTACCCCACAGCAGCTTATGGATGGTGCAAGGGGTAAAACCAGAATTAACATTGGTGTGGATTTTGAACAATAGTGATAATTGTGAGAACAAATGAGCTGAAAAGGGACGGCATGATGGCCGTCTTTCTTCTGAACAGGTAATTATCAGTTTTGTTTTGTTTGGGGGGCATTTCTTATTTTCATGAAATCACTAGTAGTCAGGCAATGCACATTCCAGTGTGCGTTATGTTTTGGAGGAGTGGCTTCGGAGAGAAGTCAGAACCAAAGGGTGGGATTTCTTCTTCTGCTTTCAAACTTCCTCTTTGTTTTTTCCAGG
>NW_018127919.1:548932-562564 GCF_001952655.1 Monopterus albus
TTTAAAAAGTGCAGACGAATGCATCTCGTCATACTTTTAAAATGTGAATATTTGGATTCAGAGACCAATCTTCTATTTTCACCTGTAAATCCCAGTAATCTGTCTTGATTAGTTTGACTTGATTTGATGATTCCTGAGAACTGGAGGAACTAGTGATAAATCTGAACGCACTAATAAGTTACCGAAAGCTGATGCAGTGTGGCCTTTGATCAGCTGACTTTTAAGTATTTTTAGCTTTTTATCTCGACAGACAGTGCTAGCTCTAGCAAATGATTTACCAGTTGTTTAGGTATGGGCGGGTTGTGCAGTTCTTTCCCAGGAGATGGCGCTGCATCCTTGAACTCTCGTGCATTTACAAGAAGGAGTGGTTCCAGTTCAGAACTCATCATCCGCCCTTGACCTTCTGGCACCATTTCTTTGCTTGTATCTAAGTTTAAAAGGAAAGTTTTTTTTTCATACATCCTATTACACATTTATAACTTTTATATGTAAAGCAACAAGCTATTTTAAAATGTGATCAAGGGAGATGTTCTCACCTTCTGACGGTACTCTAGAGCTCAGCTCCTCTGTGTTTTTTTTCTCCATTCCTTCCTGCTGCGTCGTCTCCAGTTGGGGGAGCGTGTTGCTCTTTCCACTGTTGCTGCCCACCTCTGAGGTTTCTTTGCAGGGTTTCAGAGCAGCTGCTTTGTCCTTGGCATGTCCCCTGCATGGTGTGCTGTTAGAGCTGATAACAGCGGAGACACGCAGGGGTACAGACACAGCAAAAGGCTCAGATATGTTGACAGCTCTGCGCTGATGCCTTGGCGAGGACTCCAGCGGGAAGAAGTTACCTGGGAAGGAGGGCCGAGAGGAGCTGTTATGGGAGGAGCCCGAGTACAACATCCTCCTGTTCTTTGGAGACGTGGGCTTGTAGCCACTGACGTCATCACCTTTGAACACCTTCAGTTGCTCTGGTAGTGTTTTTTGTGAGGGCACAGAAGCACCTGGTGACCCTTTTTGGTTCATGCTAGAGGTCCAGGCACCTGTTGCCCCACCAGCTTTCTGCCCTTTAAACTCCCAGGTTTGGTCCTGTTCACTCAGTTCGTAAAGCGAGTCCAATTCCAGCGTTCTGGATTTGACATCTGGAACAAAAATGCTGCGGGGTCCACCAGCTGGACTGCTGTGTCCTGTCCTGTCATCATCTGTCCAGTAAAAATAGCATATGTGATAAATTTAAAATAACATGGGACAAATCAGTTCATGGTAATGGATGTACCAACACCTTTTGATAAGGCAAAGACAAACTTTGTAGTATGTAAAATAATGAATTTGCCCTATTTAAATTAAGATAGCTAGGTTTGAGCCCAACCTGTTGGTAAGGAGCACAAGGACTCCATGCTCCTGGATGGACGAAGAGCTGCTTTTTCTGCAAACAAAACAATTTTACAGTACATTTTAAGTATTTGGAAGCTGTACAAAATTAAAAACACATCTTGAAATTTGAATAAAATTATAGCTCAGAATTCCTTCTTCAACCAAAATGTGATTGCTACATCTGAATAATTATTGGGCAGAAGAAGTGACATTATATAGTATTTCACATTTAAAATAGCAAAAGCAAATATTAAATAAAAGCTTTTAAAAAAGTATCACTTTGTGAAGCTGAACCTTTTTTTCTTGTTTCGATTCCAAGATTCAACCCCTTAGCTTCATCTTGCAGTGCTGTGCTCTACTCTTTACTATCCCTACATCCCTATATCCTTGGATGATAATCTCTCTTTGTGTGATAATGTTGCAGATCTGGCTCTGTTGTTTGTTATTGCTTTTTATTTTCACATTGGACTGCCTTAGACTGCAGGAACAGCGTATGCATTTAGTGGCCTTTTCTTTAAATGGGTATGGTTGACTTTTAACTTCCTGTTACCTGTTATCCCCTGTGCTCTTATGAACACGCTACCGTTCCGGCTCAGTTTTCCCTTCGAGTCCACAGACCTTCCCAGGCTGAAGATGGACTTCCACTTTTTTGATTTCCCTGAAAACTTCCTCCTAACAGATAAACAGAGGTTACTGAACGCAGTGCATTCGCGCAGTTGTACTGACAGTAAGAAACACTTAGTGAATAGAGAGATCATTATTATATCATTGTGTTAGTTAATTATACTTGTAATGACTCAAAAGACTGAACTCAAATCTGCCATACTTGCTGTCTGATATGTCTATGACAGTATGGTAAAGTGTGGCAGTGCTGGAATCAGGCAGACTGTTCTCCCGCTGACGTTCTTTATGCACAGGATGGTTTGGACTTAAGGAGCGGGCCTGAGCTTCTTCCAGACTCATTAGTTTCATCGGCCCACACTGGCCACTGAGCGGGAGCGTGGCGTACTTTTCCCCACACATCAAACTCGGTCCTGGAGAAGGACAGTTGAGACCGTTTTTTCAGTCACCAAAAATATCCTAGAAAATAATTTGCATTTTTTGAATGTCATACCTTCTTTGGCCTCGAGTTGCACAGACTCACTGCTGAAGATCTGCTCGGTGTGGTTTAGAATAAACTCAACCACTGACTGTTGTATCCGCACCTCCTGGAAAGCCATGTCTCCATTACCAGATGGTGCCTCTATGTTTTTAGATCTAGGAGAATAAACGTTGAAATCCTTTATGCAAACTTTCCAGAATAATCTACAGAAATGAATACGAGCTTTTAGAATAAATACTTTGGGGTTAAAGAAACAAAAAGTTAAAAATTAAAAATATAAAAGATACTAAGACTGGAAAGTATCTCTACATTTTCTTCTTCATTATCTAAAGAATGAACACACCTGTAAAACTAAACTCACCTTAACAGATTTGGAGCCCATACCAGGGCCAGGTTACGTGTATGCATGTTTGTCTGGGCACTTAAAGTGGCAAGGTGGGCCAGGTGCTTAGTAAGGTACTCCAGAGTTCTGTGGAGAATTGACAACTTCTTGTCACATTTACAACAGTATTATTAAAGACCTAGCAAACACGACTACCAGCTGTACAACTGTCCTAACTACTGAGAGCAAAAAGGAATAGAGCTCACCTGAAGTGAGGGGTCGGCAGTTCTTTGACGACCCTCTGAATGTATAAAAGTCTCTCATTATCCCCCTGGACTGTGACTGCTTCCTGCATGTCCACATCAAAGAATTCACATTAAGGGTCAGTTATAAAAAACAAAAAACTGATGTGAGACCCTTGTGCCTAGGCAACATTTTGATGACTTCTTTTCAGCCTTTGATTATGGTCTAGAAAACTGCCTAAATTCTAAATTAGATTTTCCTTCTTACATCCATTTTAACCCCAAATATACACAGGATTTCTAAGCTTGTGATCTCTGTAGCTCTCTTGAAATTCTTTCTGCTAATGATTTTTAATTTGTCTGCAGCACTTATATACCCTTAGAGTAACATAACATCTAGTTATGTGGGATTTCCCACATTACCAGTATACAGGATGAATGTGTTGATGAACTGTATGGTTAGGCTCTCATCCCTTTGCATGGCATGCAGGTTTCCACCTAGCCTGACTTGGACTGTCACCCAGCCTCTCCTGCTAAATAAGTTGTAAACAGACATGCTGGGGTGCATGCAGTCAAACTAATGCGATTGAGGCCTAAATGGCGGAGCACGTTAGCTACATTTGTGAGTCATGTGTGAGGTTGTAGACATGAATAGTTCTTAAAACTTGCACAGTCTTCTGCGCTCCAGGATGCATCTGGACTTACAGTATGTCTAATGGCTAAAGCACAATGATTAACTTGAAAAAGGTCACACATTATATGCACAAAGGCTACAATCTACTGCATTTTGTCAGATAAAATAGATGTAGAAATTTTATATAGTCTCACCAAGCATGCAACTTGTCTAAAAATTAAGACTAATTTCAATCTTTCCAAGACAACAACAAAGTTTTACAGTTGGGATACAGTGTGTTAGTGTGTTGTCTTCATTTTACTTTTTCATTATACTTTTAATGTTTTGCACTTGCTTCATTACAAACCTTAAACTCCACCGTGAGCCAAAAGGGCCAGAAACATAATGCTTTTGTCTTTGACTCAAACTCTTTAGATATACAGTGTATCAGAACCAGACATTTGCCACGACAGCCTGGCAACATGGTAGCGCACGAAAAACACAAACATAAGAACGCACATAAAAGTTCAAATAGATCAGAAACATTCAGTGCCTCATAATCGATTTGTCATACTGTTTATCCAGGGACATCTTTTTATGATTATAAGGCAGCAAACAAAGAAAATAATGATCATAAATCCGACAGTGGCAGAAGGAATGTTTGGTATTTTTGTAAAATGTCCTTTGCTTACAGGTCAGTTGGCATCTGCTTATGATACTGTATTCATTAGGGAACACATGAAAACTGTGGGCCAGAGAGCTGAGGTCACACTGAAAAATATTAATAAATAAGGTCTACATATCACTGACGCAAACATACTGAGGGACAATACTGCTTACTGACTTCTGTTGTTGGGGTGGCATTCTCTGTGTTATGTATTACCATCTGTAAACCATGAAATTTGAATAAATCTGGTGTGGAACGACCGCATTTTTCTCCTCCATTATCAACACTGTAAATGTGATTTTGATGTACTCACAGTGAATTTGCTGTATAGCTCATATGTGAGCAGAGGATTGGGTAGCTCCCTGAAGTACAGCTTGCATAAGGAACCCACACAGTGGATGTCCTGGAGGTACACTTCCTTTGTAAGGTCAGGGCACGCCTCGGAGCAGAATTCCTGCCTGCACACACACACAGTTAGCTGAATGCTTTGATTGTTTAACACCCCTGCTAACTACTGTTGCAGTATTATATTTAGGTCTATGCTAGTCTTAATATAAATACATAACAGCTAAACAAGCTCACGCTAAAATGAGACAACAATGATATGTATGTTAGACTATGACTATTTATGTGATGGACTAAAACTCACCTAATTTAATGGGCATGATTTGCACAGCATCACTTTTTACTGAACAATTGTAACTGCTCCAAACAGGCTATATAAACCAGTCATTATTGAGAATGCATACAGAGGTGGTGCGTACAGTACATGCACAATTGTCTAAAAACTTAATGTTTCATCTAGTATCTGATATTTTTTAGAGACTATGTTTCCTCATGTGTCATACATAGCATCATCAGAGGGAGTTTCTACTATTGTAAACCTAAAGAAAATCATCACTGTGCAACAGATACAGTATGTTCTTCTTGTATTTTTATTGTGCTTCTTTCACTTGCTGCTTTAAAGTGCCTTAGATTTGTGTTACTGCCTATTTAGATTTGTGTTATTGCTCATCTACTTTATATTTCACTTGTATTGTGTGGCATTCGCAAAGTAAGAATTTCATTCCTAACTGTGCATATGACAAATATACAGTTTGAACTTTGTTGCAGCCTACCTGAGGCGCTGGATATTTGAGGTGACCCCTGACAGTCTGTAGATCCCATCCACAATCCCATGCTTCTCAATAAACTCTGCACATTTCTTCAGAACCTGAGGAACTTGAGTTAAGAAACTGTTAGTCATATACTGTTAGAAAAACTTTAACACCTATTTTCCTCTGTTTTAGCTTGTTTACACTTCATTTGGCCTGATGGTCACATTAAATCTTGAAAGCAGGTGAAGAAAACACTTTAGAATGTGATGTTTCTGTGAAGCAGGACTGATATTGCATTTTACAGTGAAATCACTAACCTCTAAATCTAAAATTAAACTTTAACCTTTTTCTCTAAAGTGTAACTGTAACAGACACTCACCCAAAATAACCCTTGAGGACTCTGTTAACAATACACACAGGGCTGTGTTATGTATGGGGTTTGTTCCACTATGACTGTTTTCTATTCCTTAGGGCTGCTCACTGTAGGTAGACTTAGACAGGAAGTTAAAAATGGTTTGTTTGTTTCAAAGGAAGGTTGACACACCCGGTCCTTGTAGCTGGTATTACTTACGACATTTCCTCTAATAGAAAATGGCTTTTTTTAATGTTACCACCAATCAACACAACTCTCTGAACTCCAGTGCATCATCTTGTGTACACAACAGTGCTTGGCTTTCCAGTGTCTGTGAAATCACATGCTCTGATTCAGTGTGAACACAGCTTCCCTGCAGCTAATAATGAAAATATCAATTATTTGCAAATCACTTCACTTTGATGAAGCTGTTCTGCTGAATCAGATGAATGCACACATGGATACAGGACGAGCCCGCTGACCTTAGTAAAATGTACAGCTAACTGAGAATCTGACTTTTCTGTATTTTCAATTGCATTGCGATTTATTTTCACAGTTTTACACAAAAACATAAGATCAGCAGGTTTTAACTAGAGGAGCGAAAATAAAATATCAATTCATCAACATCAAATGCAATTAAATTGGATCTCACACAGGCCAACAAGTTGACTTTTAAACTTGAAAATGACTGAGTAATTAATTGTTAGTGCAGGTTTGAAGAAGATACTCAATATGTGTGAAAAGTGGATAGTGGATGACATAACTGATTAAAATAAAGCTTAAAAACATCATTTTTAACATTTTTTGAGTGTTTCAGATCCAAATGCTGCTTTACAGCTCTAATCCTTTTGGCTGCAGGAATGAACATTATCTTAATAATCTTATTCTATTGGTAGTATATTTATTTTGTCTTTCTAAGCCTTTACATTTTAGTTCTGTGCCTTGTGCCATTAAGTACAGTCCTGATCATACTATGGAAAAAATGCTAAATTCATCCTCCACAAAATAAAAATGTTTGGATATAGTTTGTTTCCCAGGAATTGTTGCAGACCAGGGTTCTTACATGCTCATTTATTTGACTAAAGTGGACTGGAGACATGGCTATTTAATTCTCTGCTGATTAATACAGACACTTTAAGGTAGCATGTGACATTAAATCAATGCATGACGTGTGTGTTGCGCAACATTTCAAGTTGAAATATGACTCAGTCTCAACACAGCGTCGACAGCATGTTATTGGTTTGGAACATGAAATGCTTGAACTTATGGTTGGCTTTAAAAAGTCCTTTAATACCCCTGCAATTATTCTCTTTCTGTCAGCATGCCTATGTGTAAACATAAAGAGCATTTTATAGTAACACTGTCATATTGTAAGGCACCTTTAAAGATTTAAGGCCAGGTTAAAACAGCCTTTTCATAAAATTGGTAAAGAGAAAAGTTTTTGAATAGTTCTACAACTTCCTTCCTCCTGAGGAAACCTATTTTTTTGGTGTCTGTTGATTTTTGGGAGCTGCTTCCTGAAAGGCAACATGACACAACTGTTTTCAACAGCTTTCAGAATGAAATAATTATGACAGCTTGAAAGGAAATGTGAGTTTCATCCATAGCAGATTTTCACCTTGTGCAAATTGAATTGATAATTCCCAGTTGCTAATTGGATATTTCTATGTATAATTTTCTCTGCCTTTTTGTCTTATTTTACAGTTGATGAGGTTAAATGTCTCAAAAAAAAAACTAGGTGTTATACAGTAATACATGTAGAGACAGTTCATTTTCTACAATGAGTAAAAAGGGCTATATTCATATTTATTATATCAGAAGGATGTTAAGGACCTCATCAATGCCAAGAGACTGTGAATGTGCAACTGTAAACACACCAAAATAGAGCTATGCACATAACACAAGAAGGTCAGGTACAATATAACAGCCTGCTCAGAGATGTGTTTCAAACTTTCAAAATAAGGTTTTTGATGTTCACTATGTCCAAACTTCACATCTACTGTGTGTTTCCATTTGTTTGTCAGTAGCTATCAGTGGTTTTCAGTTGCGTTCATTAAAGACATTAACAAGCAAATCCATTACCAGCCTAAAATCACAATATGTCTGCTGGACATCCATGACGGAGGGTACGACCTGAAGATCCTCCCTCACTTCCTGTACTGAATGCCCCGCCTTAAAGTGTGTCCAGTCTAACAGGTCTTCCTTAAAGTTTAATCAAGACAACTATTTATATGCATCTGCACGTCTATTCATTTATACATAGGCACAGGCAAAAAAAAATCACAGATGGTGGTTGTGAGAAAAGACCAAAGTATCTGAAGAAAAAATGGAAGAGATTAAATATAAAAGAGAAAAGGAAGAAAAATAAAAAGAAACCTCTCGGACGACCCTGTCTACATATATTTGAATATTTTAGGATACATTTGTTCTCCTTGTCCTGGCTCACTTATGAATAGGCAGCAGCAGCAGCACCACCCAGTCTTCAGTCAAACACAAAACTAGTCATAGTAGCCATAGTCACCATACAAAAATGACACACACACAGAAAAAAACAATAAAATGCGAGAGCCACACCCAAAGTCTCAAATGATGGTGTAGTGCCGCCAATGAGTGAATGAATTGTCTTACTGAATGTAAAACACATGTACAACTACAGTTTATAGACAGTACATAACCTTTGAACAAAGACTGTTTTTAGTACATAAAGAAACCTTTAGACACCTTTTTGTCTTGATTTAAGCACATCGTGTGTGTGTAAAAGGTTATAATAGCTGTTATATAGCATGAAATGCCCAATATTCAGTATAACTGTTGTGCCAAATGATTCAACTGATTGATCAAAGGAATAATGTGTAACTTGATGATAGCTGCTTGTAAAGGACTGTTAGATTTCAAAGAAAGCAAAATGGAAAGTTTACCATCTTGTCCTGAATTCTGGAGATGTTCCATCAGGTCACAGCCGAACGCATTTTCACTTCCTTTCTTTTTGGACTTCTGCTTAGTCCCCTTATTCTTCATGTGGCTCCAGTTAGTCCAAATGTTGAAAACAAAACGATCTTTGAAAGCACAGCAATTGATCCATATGACCCCACTAGAAAGGTTTGAGCTTGTAGGTCAAAAAGCAGCCGCACAGAAATCCCAGAATCGACTGCCAAAAGTCTGCATCCGCTCACACTCAGGCTGTTGGAGGCTGAGAGCAGAAGTGACGTCACGTTTTAAACTTTAAATCCTTTACATAGTCATTACTTCAAGTAATGATCAAAGAAAAGACAGTGTGAATGTTGCTGGGACGTGGCAGTCCGATGTGCTGTCCCTGAAGGATTTGCAGAAACAGCATTAGAACTGGTCGGTTTCCTGTTGTTTTTCTTTTACCCCCAGCCAGTCTCTCTCTGCTCCTTTTTATCCCCTCCTCTTTTCCTTCATTCCATAGTCTCCTCTTTTCACTGGCTTCTCTGTGACTGAGGAAGTTTGCATATATCAAGAGAGGAAAATCCCCCTCATAAGTTCAACATAGGTTTTTCATTTTTATCTGGCTTCCCTTTAAGATTTTTCAGTTCAGAGATGGACTCGTGGCAGTGATGTGGCAGGGATTTTTTAAATGTTTCAAATTTGTTAAGGGGAGGGAAATGTAAGTGAGGGGAGGAGAACAGCTGACTTATGTTTCTCTCCAGGTTTAGGAATTACTAACCTCTTATATTCCTTTTTTTTCCATGTGTCCAAACTTGGAGCTAATGGGAAAGCTGTTTTCTGCCATCCTGAATGCTCCCAACATATACAGTTTCCTGTGCAAAGAGCCCGGCCTCGAAAACAAAAACAGACAGGTTCTGAAGGAACAGGGAAGTGGGAGGTGACTGGGGTGATGGCCGGAAGGACCCAGATGGGAAATGGAGGGAGATTTGGGGGGGCTAGAGTGAGGCAATGGACAACATATGCTTCTCGTTAGTAACTGCTCTGCATGTCATCTTTTTCTTTTTAAAACTGGACAGCAACTTAATCACACATGCGTAATTAATGAGAGCACTAAATGCATTTAGTAAATAATGTTTTCCTACAGTGCTCCAGGTGTCTTTGTTACTTTCAAATGTAACGCAATTACATCCCCATGATGGAGAGCACTGCCTAGGAAGGATCATGTAAAACCCCTGAGTAGTGTCGACAACACTACTACTCATAACTGTTTTCCACATGCCAAAATGTTCTCTTACCATTCATGTGGTGAAAAGCAGGGGCCAGTGAATGTGCTGCCTTTCTCTAACTGGCTGTTTTTTGTTTTTTTTTTCTATGCAGGTCATGTACCATGGGTTTATCGGAAGCTTTCTCTAAAAAATCAGCTGTCTGCTGTGGCCAAATGAAGCAGAACAGCACAGTTCCAAGCCAGAAAACCAAAGCAATAGACAGACACTCCGACACTGAAATTGTCCAAGTTGATACCAGCGGCAGTCAGGTGATAATTCTCTTTGAGTCTGTCACTATGATCCATTCTTAATATAGAATGATTATCGCAGTATGCCTTTCAAGGATTTGTTTATTTTTTGCATGTTTTCACTGAGAAGAATCTTTGTTTGCAGACAAAGTGCCTGAGTCCCCCACAATGCGAGCGTGTAAACAGGTTTCGATCCCCACAATGTGAGTAATACCAGGTGCACAAATCTGGACCTTGTTGCAGTTCAGTGGTACCTGTCAGCACCCTGAAATACTGCAGTGAAATAATTGGACATTGTCAGGTTGTTAAAGCCATTTAAAAAATAATTCATTTACCAACTGGTAGTTAAACCTACGTTCAAAGCAACAACTTTGGACATGGATATTGAGTCTGAATGTTATTTAATCTAAAGCACTGTTGCATCAATTTTTTTTTATTTTTATAAATGATTGCTTATCTTACTGTTGCAAATAAATATATGGTGAATTCTTACACTCTTGTAAACAAGGATTACTATATGAACAAGCAGGAACAGTACAGTACACAGTGTAGGCACCACTGGCATTCTGTTACCATCTGAACGGACTAGTTTGTAGAGTATGTCATAGTGCTCCAACTGGCAGAGCTGATACACATGACATGTGAATGTAATGTGTGAGCTGGATGACCAGGCCTGGCCTCGACAAGACAAAGCTTTCTTTCTGCACCACAGGAAAAGGATATGACATCATTCTGTCCATACAAAGCCTCTGGACTAAAAAAAGGGTCTATGCTAAGAAATTTCATTGTATCTGAATAATAAGGGGTTATTTTTGTGCTTACTTTTAGTAGATGTCTTCAGAGTGATGCAATGTCTTGTAGATCTGAAGAAGAAGAATTATTTAGTTTCTGTCAATACAAAGAGTTGAAATGATGCAATGAGGAAAACAAACAAAATGTTGATTTTAAAGTGAATATAAAGTAAACTACATATTAAAGTTAATGTCACTCACTCATAGAGCAGCACTTTTGATATCTCGAGTCCGTTATGGAAACAAACAAATATGTTTGAACAACCACAGCCTAACTCTGTGGTTAGATTTATGAGCTGCCATTACATAGCATGGTTACTGTGTGACTGGCATAAATGAAACTTCTGTTAGAAGGAAAACAGGGTGAAAACTCAGCTGTAAGAAGGACACCACTTGCTGTCTGTGTGATATTTGGGGAATGTGGCCTCTTCATGTTTGAGATGCCATGGTCTGCTTTCACACCCAGTATCTCTCCTGTCAGCAGTGATGTGTTATGTGAGGACACACTCCTTGTAAAGTGAAATCTTACAACTGCATCACATTTGAAACTTAAACGTGTGTATTCACATTGAAAACATCAGTGTCTCACCATTTATTCAAATCTGTTTTTTGCTGGCTGTTTTTTTTTTAAACAATTTTTCATCAATGTATTTTTTTTCTAAATCTGCTCCCTTTAGCTTCGATTTGCTTCCCTTGTATATGGTCCATTCCTGTGCTGTGTGTGACATTCTCCCACAGTTCAACTAATCAAAAGTTTATCAAATTATAATCATGATGCATTAAGGCCACTGTTGCACACAGTGCCTGGCTATAAACACATTAGCATCTTGCTAATGAACAAGGACAAGACACCTCACTAAAGATATTCTTTCAATAGTGGATATTGGCTCTCAAGACCCCCCAGTGGTCAAATCTATGCACTGCAGGCTGTGACCGCATGAGTGGAACTGTGTACACAGGAACCTAAATTCAGTAAAATATTAGTATACAGAGAATTATTTATGGCACTCTTAATACCAATTTGTACTACCAATATACTCCAAACATTTCAGATATTAATTGCCAAGGCAAAAACAAGCTTATTTCCCTCAAACATCAGAATTAACTAAACAAATGCATTTTCTGAAGAAAATTCATGTGGATGCTGTGTGTGTCTTACTGTGTGACCGTTTGTGCAGTACCATGTGAACTTTAATGCTTCTATTTTAAGCAATTAAACCAATAGCAGAAACCAGTAAATGTGTTCCTATACAGCAGGTGGATAGCTCGGTGGTTAACACTACCGACTATGATACAGCAGGTCGGGGTTTGATACTCTGTCAAGGCACGATAGATCATTTTGTGAGTGTGATTTAGATCCTTGTGCAATCTTATTAACCAGTAGCAGAAACCAGTAAAAGACTCTCTAGTCATGTAACTACAGGAGAAGTCTTCACAACTGTGGTCCAGGCACATGCAGTGCAACAGCATGGAGAAAAACGTGAGGTGCTCTGCTGTGATAACCCCCACCAGTAGGGTTTTCCCATCTTAGACCAAAACTTAAGCAGCTGGCTGAGCTGGGATGGAGCTGGGATGTTTATAAGTTTTGTAAACATTTGATTTCAATAATAAATGGTGCATTTATAAACAGATTTGCCTGTCTTTATGCATGTCCTCAAGAATGTTGCTGGTGATTGTCTGGCCACAGAAGGACATCTGGTTAAGGATTGCCTAAGGGGGAAATGGAAAAAGTTTGAGTTTAAAGCATGATATGCTCCATAAATTCAACCTGTCATGTTTTGTTTTTAATATGTTTGCTTCACTTTGAACAAAAAGGCTTTCAGTGAGCACATTTGTACCTTAGCAGTTAACATCCTTTGATTATACATCTCAGAATCAGCTTTATTGGCCAGCTGTGTTGGACACATGACAAATTTGACTCTAGTACAGCAGCTCTTAATGCGCATGTACATGGCCTTATGTAATGCAGCAGTGGGAAAGTAACCAATGTAAGGCTGAGAACAGAAGTAAAGTGCAATCAAGCAAAGGAATGTGCCTTTGGAGTAAACAAAGTACTATATACACACAGTCTGGATTCGATGGATCGATATGTATAAGGTATATATTTACAGGTATTGCACTGAGGGTTATTGTCCAGTCATACTGTCGATGGTTAAGTGTTCATCAGAGTGACAGCAAGGGGGAAGAAACTGTCCCTGTGTCTGTTTGTCTTGATGCAGAGTGACCTATAACGCTGTCCAGAGGGGAGGAGTTCAAACAGATTGTGTCCAGGGTGTGAGGGGTCTGCAGTGATCCTCTCCTCCCTCCTTTTGACCCATGAGGTGTACAGGTCCTCCATGGAAGGCAGGGTCACACCAATGACCTTTTCTGCAGTCCTGACTGTCTGCTGGAGTCTGTACTTGTCCAGTTTGGTTGCTGAGCCAAACCAGACAGCGATGGCGGTGCAGAGAACAGACTCGATGATTCATCTGTGGAACTGTATCAGCAGCTCCTGGGGCAGGCCGAAGTTCCTGAGCTGGCGCAGGAAGTACATCCTCTGCTGTGCCTTATTGATGATGGTCCTGATGTTGGACATCCACGTCAGGTCCTGGGAGATAGTGGAGCCCAGGAACTTGAAAGACTTTACTGCTGATACAGTGCTGCCAAGTATGGTGAAGGGGGATAAGGTGG
>NW_018127919.1:563214-566276 GCF_001952655.1 Monopterus albus
AGTAAATGTACTTAGTTATTTTCCAAAACTACTGTGTTGTTGGTGTGGACTGTAATATAAAAAGGTGTTTCTGTGAAAAATGACCTGGGAGAACTGGGAGATCCTTTGTCAGGAGCCTTACATATATAAGCTTTAGCTGTACTTTAGTATTTTGTCAGCATTGTACAGTAGCTGAATAAACCTTTGTGAAGTTAGGCCTACATTGCACTACCTGCAGTAATTTTTACAGTGCCTTGCGAAAGTATTCGGCCCCCTTGAACTTTGCGACCTTTTGCCACATTTCAGGCTTCAAACATAAAGATATAAAACTGTAATTTTTTGTGAAGAATCAACAACAAGTGGGACACAATCATGAAGTGGAATGAAATTTATTGGATATTTCAAACTTTTTTAACAAATAAAAAACTGAATAATTGGGCGTGCAAAATTATTCAGCCCCTTTACTTTCAGTGCAGCAAACTCTCTCCAGAAGTTCAGTGAGGATCTCTGAATGATCCAATGTTGACCTAAATGACTAATGATGATAAATAGAATCCACCTGTGTGTAATCAAGTCTCCGTATAAATGCACCTGCACTGTGATAGTCTCAGAGGTCTGTTTAAAGCGCAGAGAGCATCATGAAGAACAAGGAACACACCAGGCAGGTCCGAGATACTGTTGTGGAGAAGTTTAAAGCCGGATTTGGATACAAAAAGATTTCCCAAGCTTTAAACATCCCAAGGAGCACTGTGCAAGCGATAATATTGAAATGGAAGGAGTATCAGACCACTGCAAATCTACCAAGACCTGGCCGTCCCTCTAAACTTTCAGCTCATACAAGGAGAAGACTGATCAGAGATGCAGCCAAGAGGCCCATGATCACTCTGGATGAACTGCAGAGATCTACAGCTGAGGTGGGAGACTCTGTCCATAGGACAACAATCAGTCGTATACTGCACAAATCTGGCCTTTATGGAAGAGTGGCAAGAAGAAAGCCATTTCTTAAAGATATCCATAAAAAGTGTCGTTTAAAGTTTGCCACAAGCCACCTGGGAGACACACCAAACATGTGGAAGAAGGTGCTCTGGTCAGATGAAACCAAAATCGAACTTTTTGGCAACAATGCAAAACGTTATGTTTGGCGTAAAAGCAACACAGCTCATCACCCTGAACACACCATCCCCACTGTCAAACATGGTGGTGGCAGCATCCTGGTTTGGGCCTGCTTTTCTTCAGCAGGGACCGGGAAGATGGTTAAAATTGATGGGAAGATGGATGGAGCCAAATACAGGACCATTCTGGAAGGAAACCTGATGGAGTCTGCAAAAGACCTGAGACTGGGGCGGAGATTTGTCTTCCAACAAGACACTGATCCAAAACATAAAGCAAAATCTACAATGGAATGGTTCAAAACTAAACATATCCAGGTGTTAGAATGGCCAAGTCAAAGTCCAGACCTGAATCCAATCGTGAATCTGTGGAAAGAACTGAAAACTGCTGTTCACAAATGCTCTCCATCCAACCTCACTGAGCTCGAGCTGTTTTGCAAGGAGGCATGGGCAAAAATTTCAGTCTCTCGATGTGCAAAACTGATAGAGACATACCCCAAGCGACTTACAGCTGTAATCGCAGCAAAAGGTGGCGCTACAAAGTATTAACTTAAGGGGGCTGAATAATTTTGCACGCCCAATTTTTCAGTTTTTTTATTTGTTAAAAAAGTTTGACATATCCAATAAATTTCGTTCCACTTCATGATTGTGTCCCACTTGTTGTTGATTCTTCACAAAAAATTACAGTTTTATATCTTTATGTTTGAAGCCTGAAATGTGGCAAAAGGTCGTAAAGTTCAAGGGGGCCGAATACTTTCGCAAGGCACTGTAACTGGTGATCATTGGATATGATATGAAAATAAGACATCATTCTTTCTGAGGTCATATACTAGTAAAATCAGTCAACTTTTACTTAAAGAAAAGCTGTTTAATTTGACTTTTTTTAATTTTTTTCCAGAGTGAACATTCATCATCTTGGATAAGTAGCAATGGGCAGATCCCAGTATAGAAGAGGAGCAGTGCATGGTGGGAGATGTCAACATGTTCCTGACCGACCCAACAGACTTCTCCTCGGCTGAGCTGGAGATCATGATGGCAGGTGATGCCCAGTGTGCTTATCTTAAAAGTGATTCAGAATCTAAGACTGAGCAAAAATCTACAGTCAGCCTGTGCTGTGGTTTGTACATCTCACTCATTTCCTGTGTATATCTCTTTATATCTGGACACTATACACTGTGTGCACAATTATTAGGGAAGTTGTATTTTTGAGGATTAATTTTATTATTGAACAATTACAGTGCTCTCGGTCAATCCAAAATAAACCTCAAACCTGAATATTTAAGAAATTAAAAGTGAGGTTCTGGCTTTCTTAGAAGAATGTCTATGTGTGCACAATTATTGGGCAACTATTAGTGTGCAGAATTATTATGCAACTAAATGAAAAATTTCCCATCTCACTTGTTTATTTTCATCGGTTAAAGTGAGAATAATAAACAAACTTAAAAATTATTTTGAGACCATCTTCAACCCAAAAAGGTCCAACTAGCTCATGTTTAATAATACCAGTCCATACCAGGACCCCGCCTCCACCTCGCTGGCGTCTGACTCTAAGTGGAGCTCTGTGCCCGTTACTGATCGAGCCCCAAGCCCATCCATCAGGTCCGTCAGGAGTCACTTATCTCATCAGTCCATGCATTTGTTACTTCCAGGCTGGATTACTGTAACTCTTTACTATCAGGATGTCCCAATAATTCCCTAAAAAGCCTCCAGTTAATCCAAAATGCTGCAGCCAGAGTACTGACAGGAACTAGCAAGAGAGATCATATCTCTCCCATATTAGCTTCTCTCCACTGGCTCCCTGTAAAATTCAGAATAGAATTTAAAATCCTTCTCCTAACATACAAAGCCCTTAATGACAAGGCTCCATCATATCTCATACAGTAGACCTCATAGTGCCTTATCATCCCAACAGAGCACTTTGCTCTCAGAGACCAGGTCTACTTGTGGTTCCTAAAGTCCACAGAATGGAAGCCA
>NW_018127919.1:569369-570112 GCF_001952655.1 Monopterus albus
CCAAGAGCCGGGGTCTGTCGGAGGTTTCTTCCGTTAAAGGGAGTTTTTCCTCCCCACTGTCGCCAAGTGCTTGCTCAAGGGGGGTTTGTTGGGTTTTCCCTATGTAATAATATTGATAACAGTAAGGTCTAGACCTTACTTTGTAAAGTGTCCTGAGATGACTTTTGTTGTGATTTGGCGCTATACAAATAAAATTTGATTTGATTTGATAAAAACCTTTGAAAAATACATCTTCAAATATTTCTTGGCCCAGTCTTGATGTTTCAACGTCTGTCTTGTTCAGTGGTGGTCGGGTTTCAGCCTTCCTTACCTTGGCCATGTCTCTGAGCACTGAACACCTTGTCATTTGCATCCTTTTGCCTCAACACGTTTCTTGCGACCCTGTTGACTATTTGCAACAAAACATTTGATGGTTCTGTGATCACGCCCCAATATCTTAACAATTTCAAGAGTGCTGCTCCCTCTCAGACTTTTTACAATTTTTGACTTTTCACAGTCAGTTAAGTCTCTTTTTTGGCCCATTTTGCCCGAGGAAAAGAAGCTGCCTAATAATTATGCACACCTTGAAACAGGAGAGGAGAATTCGACCGATAGTCGAACCTCGGATTCAGGAGGAACAATGCGGTTTTCGTCCTGGCCGTGGAACACTGGACCAGCTCTATACCCTCTTCAGGGTGGCGGAGGGTTCATGGGAGTTTGCCCAACCAGTCCACATGTGTTTCGTGGATCTGGAGAAGGCATTC
>NW_018127919.1:571582-609578 GCF_001952655.1 Monopterus albus
TGGAGAGAGGGAAGTCTGGGCATCTTTGCTTAGACTGCTGCCCCCGCGACCCGGTCCCAGATAAGCGGAAGAAAATGGATGGATGGATGGACCTTGAAACAGGGTAATATCCTTATGCCACACCGTTGCTCATTGCACATATACACATCACCTGATATGCTTAAATCAATAATCATTCAAGTTTATACAGCTTGGAGTTGGAAAATATGCATAAAAATAATAATATGGTCAAAATACTCACTTGCCTAATAATCTGTGCACACAGTGTAGGAAAAAGAAAAGTTACAAGACATGTTTTAGGCAAAACTGTGCCTTTTTCTACCATTTATTTTTTAAATAAAATCTAAAACCACTAATATTTAGTATGAATAGAGGGGTTTCAAATAAATACTGTACAGAGATACATGTAAGAATGTTCTGCTGCTTTCAGTCTTACAACAAACCGTACACTTGCATCGATCTCATCCACTGCTGTCTGCATTCTCATTTATTATTTTTCCTGCTCCACCACAGGTTGATTCTCCAACTAATGATGAACACGGCACAAGACTGAATTGCAGAAAAATGGGCAGTAATTTAAGAGGTGTGGAAAATTTAAACTTCTACACAGTGACTTTAAGCTTCTGTTTTCCAGCTTTAAACCTTCTGAAAGATGTGATCAGATGCTCACTGTAGCACATGATCACGTGTGTCACCTCCTTCCCAATGCTCTTGCCTCTGTAACTGGGCTCTGTAGAAAACAAGGGGGAGACAGTGGTGGATGAGATTGATACAGGTGTATGGTTTGTTGTAAGATGACTTGTAGAATAAACGTTTAAATAGTATTGTTTGTGTTTGTCAGGAAAAGTAGACTGCTCCCAACATTCAGTACTATCTTATGTTGACTAAAAATGAACATCGCTTGGTTCTGATTCCTTAGCTATAAACTACCTTTGACAACATGTGATAAGCTGTGTTGCTCGACTTGCCAAAGCAGCTGAAAACTGTAAATGTGGTAATGTGGTTGTGACTGGTGGTGAATCATGAAAACCGCAGTCTTGCAACAATATTGCATGGGATTGATTCCCAGCAGAGCCGAGTGTTAATTAGGTCATCTGCTAAACATTTGAAATGAGATCCCATTTGCCATCCAGCCTACTGATTCAACATCTTTTGAGCTATTTAGACTTGTTTTAGGATAGAATATGTTTCATAGCACAAAATGTCAGGCTAAGCATATACGTAGCTATAGGCTACTACAATCAGACGTGCCAAATAAGAAACATGGTCTTCAACATGAATTCATGTTTGTTTTATATACTCGAGCACTGTGTCATTGAAGCCTTGAGTAATGAACCATTTTTTGAATACTGTGTCGAAGCTTCAACAAAGCCTCAATCAGCCATCACTGTGTATATGTCAATAGTCAGAATTCCTACTGCTAACGTGAGTTGTACTGCAATTTGCTGCATTCTATCTGTATTATTTTCCTACCAACATACATACTTTTTTGCACAATGGTATCTATTTGGTAATAATTAGGCATTTGAAATAAAATAGCACTTTGAAATAATGTCCATAATCACAATACAAATAACCCCTAAAAACTCTATTAAATCAAATCAAATCGAATATAGTGTTTATTTGTCATATGCACAGTTAGGAAACGTGTTTCCCTGTGCAATGAAATTCTTACTTTGCCGTCCACAATGAATGCCAAACAATACAAAGTGAAATATAAAATAAACAAAGTGAAAGAAATATAATAAATAGAATGTATGCTACATCAAAGCTGTATGTGGACGCCCAGGTATTTAAAGCTGCTCACCCTCTCCGCTTCGAGCCCCGGATGAAGAGTGGCCGATGAGGTCTCCTCTCCTTCCTCATGTCCACTATCATTTCCTTCGTCTTGTCCGTGTTGAGGGTGAGATTATAGTCCTCGCACCATGACACCAGACCGGCCACCTCCCTCCTGTTAAGTAAGAATGATGAAATACCATTTCAAAATAATGACTCAAGTTTTAATATTTCTTAAATGATTTCACAAATTGTCTGTGCAAGAATATCTTTTACAGTTTATTCATAAGATTATTAATTTCAATGTTTTTATTTATTATTAATATTATTGAACACTCTGGGTTTCCATAAAAAGCTTTAAATCTGAACTGTTCTCACCTGTAAACCAACACCAAGTGTTTAGGTACTTCCGTATTGATACCAACCTGTGCTATGAGCTACCCATAATGGCTATAAGTAAGCAGCTACACAAGTTTCCTTTCAGCAAACAGAAAATGTACCACTGAACATTTTCACAGTATAAAATCTTTCTCCAGCAGCCAGACAAACAGTATGTCAAACTTTGGTTCAATTTGAGTTCACTTTCATTATTCTCCAGTCTCTTTGGAGTGCAGTACAGTCAGTGAACCTCTTTCTCTCCGCCCACTATCTCTGTACTGTAGTCCCTAGGGGGTTGCAGTATATTCTGAGTGTTATGCTTGAAAACAAAGAAGCATAACTCAGTCTTGGCACTGTTGATCTTTTAGAGATGCGCAGCAACAACAAATAAAATAGACACTAGATTAGAACTGTTTACACCAGGAAAAGCTGAAGTGTTGCTAAGAGCTGACGGTTATTGCAGTCCCACAGACAAGCACACAGAGCAATACGGATTTAAAATGTTTCTTGTGCTTCTACACTGTTAGGAACATCGACAAAGTGTCCAAAGTCCAGACCACTGAGCTAGTCAGCGGCCCGGTAGGCACACATTTGGAACTTTTACTGGTTTCTGTTTCCCATGATGGTGCAGCAGGGTGGAGCTGCACCACCTGCTGGTCAGTCTGGGTATCCATCATGAGGAGGCTTCCTGGCTGGACTCGTTCCCATAAGATGCCACCTCCAGCTTGTGCCTAAGGAATGTTTAGTAATAATTAATGTTTGTATACTACAACTATAAAAAGTTAACCGTATCCAAACTGTAGTTATTTACAAGATATCATGTAAAGTTTCACTGAGGTGAAATACTGTGTGACTGTTTCTCAACATCTGGTCTAGATTCAAACACACTGCTGTGTATTTTCTGTATTAATTTCCATGAGTGTGAGAGAAAATAGCGCTGTTACTCAGTGGACTACAGTTCCATCTTCCAGTAAATACAACACTGAAATACACAGAAGTGGAATGGATGGAAACTCCCTCTTTTCTGGCATCCTTACTGCAAATGGCCAGTTGCTGATTGACCCTGTGTTTCAGAGGTGTGCCTGTAAATGATATGGGCTGTCTGTGTTGTCTCGCTGTCGCTCTCTGTGTACAGTAAACACAGTCAGTCACTCATGACTCGATCTCCATTTCTGGGGTTCACCGCATACTCTCTTTGTGTTTACCCTTCATCTACCTCCCATTTCCTTTGTGTTATCTCTTGCTCTGCCCAACAATCTCTGGATGAATACCTAAAAAGATTCAGTGGAAAACACACAACCATAGGGCAGGGTCTGGTTTGTTGATTATCTCCAACTCAACATGTTTCCAGTGGGAAAAGAAAGAAGGGTGTGCCAACCTTCACTGACACTTGGAATCCATTTCTAATCTCTTACCTGAGGCCGAAGCCACACACATTCCCACAAACTCCTAGAAATATAACAAGCTGCTTTTTACTTCATTATGGTTACTGTCACTAGTCCTCATGGTCCATGGTTCTGTTTTGAGTATCACACCTATCAAACCAAATTAATTGAGAATAATACCTATCCCCCCCCCCCTTTTTTTCTCTTCTCCTCTTCCCTCTCTAATCATTTACTGATCTGTTAATTTCATTTATTTTTGTCTTATGAATGTGTTTACTTACAGTATATATCTGAGTGTATACATAAGTATATGAATGGAAAAGTATATAGTATATGATTGATATTGCTTTATTACTTGTTTCCCCTTTTCTTCTTTGTTATTTTATTACTACAATCATTCCTTTTCATTTATACCCCCTCCACTTTCCTAGTTTATTTGGTTTAATTCTATTTTCCCTTAAGTAATGAATATCAGTCTGCATAGAGTTGGATACACACACTACACACTTTCACACACACAACTCAATACCCTCAATTAATAATCCCTTTGCTTCTTTTGTTAATGTCGGTTGTCTCATTTGTCTCATGTAGTACGTTATGTGCTTTGTCCTGTAAATGTGTTATTTTGTGTTGCAATTTAAAAAGAAATAAAAAGAAATACACAGAAGAAGTACTGGTTTAAACAGTTGAATTTCATACCTGTCCCTGATGCTCAGCATCTGTAAAAGTCATCCTGAACACACGAACACAGTAGAAAATACAGCTAATATAACAATCTAGATATACAATCATTTACATGGGGTTTGAGCATTACCTATTTGCTCTGTTCTGGACATAAACATCAATTTTAAGTCATCTTGAGCTAACTATATTCCAAGTAAATAAACTGGTTCCAGCACACAGCCATAATTTTATCCATCACGGTACCTTTCTGCTACCTGAAGGGCGAGAGGTTGTGGTCTGCGTCTCACTGGGCAGTTAGATTTTTAAATATATTAGTAAAATATTATATTAGTTACATATAACAAGGTGAAAATCTGTGAGATGGCTGCATTTTTGTTTACTTATTTTCACTGAATTATCTATTAGTCTAACTATAAATGAATTACATGTGGTTTGTAGTGGGAATTTACTTGGACAGGACTGAGCCTCTCTCCATAGAGAAGCTCATTATTAAAACTAAAATTGAAGCCTGCTGTTTCCAGTGTACAGGTTGTTCCTAGTTGTTAAAAAAAATTATAATTACTTTTTGTGAATTGTGAAGCTAAGTGGGCCAGCACATCACAATGAAAACAAAGTATTACTATAACTAATGTACCTCTCCATTAACCTCCCTAAGCATGCAATGCTGGTAGGAAGAGGATGCCCTGAGAAAATGTATCATTTTCATCATTGTATTCATCACCTCAGCATGCTCATCTGCCAGGGAGGCGCAGAGGACAGATTGATGAATGATGCAATGGTAAGCTATGAGCTCAGAATTGTCCTCTTTCAGTCTTGCTACAGTTCATTTCTCTCTCCCTATCATAGCAGGGGCTCCATCTGTGGTTACTGAAACCAGTTTTTTTTGGCTCTGTTCCTCTTTTTGTTAACTAATGGCCAGGTAGAAGTCTTCTCCTATTGTACTTGTCTGAAGGGGAGTGACACCTAAGAGGTCTTCACAGAATGCTTTCTGGTATGTGTTTAAAAACCTGACATACACCAACAGCTGAGCATTGTCACACAGGTCAGTGGACTCATCCACAGCTAAGCCTACACATGGTGCCTTATGTATGGCTTCATCTAGCTGGGTTAGCACATTTTGAGTCAATATTTCACCTTTCTTTATGGCAGATGATGCTGACATGGGTATTTACTTTATTTTATCATAAAGCTCTCGTTTTTGTTTTCCCTCAAGTAGCGTTTCAGCTACTGCATTCATGCATTCTTTGACAACCCCTCCATCAGTAAATGGCAAAATCCGAGCGCGTTGTTAAGCTCAGGATCCTGGTGGACTGGTCATATTGGTCTTTAAGACTACTTATTTTCTGTGATCTCACATCATCTTAGAGTGGGTATGTTTGTTCAAAACCTTTGTTTTGTCTCATAGTGGCGTTTCACATGGGCACTTTTAATAAGTGCCACGGTTTCTGAACATGAGACACTTGTTTAGTGCCCCCAGTAGGAAGTATGAACAGAAATGAGTCGGTCCATTCCGGATTAAATGCTTTCTTTTCGCTGTCCACTTTTTTTTTTTTTGGAGCGCGGCACTTGTTCCTTATTTCTCCCTCCGTTTCTCCGTCTCACACGTCTTTTCCTCAACTTTCTCCGGCTCGGCTCTGTATCTCTCCCCGTTTTCTGTACATATATCGTTATCTTTTTTCTTTCTACCGCATTTTCACGTGTGACTTTCCTCTCATCTGTCTGCACTATAGTCACAATATTTACTGTCTGGAATAGACTTGATTGGCTGAATGGTATCACGTGGGATAGCCTAACTCACATGCAATTGGCCTATACATTTCCTCATCCGCTAAACCATTACCGTAAAGGCTACAAAAGCTGCGCCGGTTAAAATAGAAGTGCCCCGTCCGGTTTTAAATCATAACCTTCTGTTTTGCCTGTAGGTCTGGGTCCGGACCCGGACAGTGGTCCACCCTATCAGTGACCCCTGATCTATACAGTACAGTCTAGGTGTAGGCTATAACAACACTGAGGGCTAAGACAACTTCCTGGTGGGTTACATAAGGCAGTGATACCTATTTTTTTAATAAACTTTATTTCACATAACACATACAATATAAGGAAAACATAATAGAACAGAACAGTGCCAGGGGTAAAAACAATAGCAGAATTAACTAGATGAAATAAATAAAGGGAAAGCTACAAATTCTTAATAAAAAGCTGATATTTCTGACAAAGAATATGAGTTTTCAAAGCTTTTGCATTGTCAGAAGAGGAGATAGGCTTTATGCAGAAGTCCATGTAATTACAAAAAAGATAGAAGGTTTGCTTTTTTCAAATTTGCATTTGTGTAGAAAATATTTGCCTTGGAGGATGACTACGTTAATTAAAAATTGTTCTTTACATAATGTGTTTTGTTTTCCCACAGGAAATTAAACCGAATACCATCAACAGTTTTAGAGATTTGATTGTTGACATGGTGCACAGTGCAGAGAGTTCTGCAAAACAAATTCCTTGTGTGTAACATACTTGGCCAATAAAGGTGATTATCCTTAGTAATGAATTATTTAATATCCAAAGTATTGCTTTCTGCAGATGTGTAGAAGAAAAAGCTGTTTTAATGGAAACTGCTTTGTGGTCTGTTAAGGGTGTTGGCAATATATCTACAAATACATTTTATTTGAGCTTAGAGGAGATCAGCCAATAGTCAATACGAGACTGGAGAGAATCACTACTGTTCTGCTATGTGTAACATTTCTGATTGGGATGTGTTGCTCTCCAGATGTCAACAAGATCAAATGTGGAGTGGATGCTACACAGGAGGAATACCTATCCAAACAGTTTGAGTGCAACATTGAAATCCCCTCCGAAAATAATGCAAGAATTTGGGTACTTATTAAGCCAAAGTAATATTCTCTCCTGAAGAGCCTCAATAAGAGAACCATTATGATCCCTAGAATTATAGTCACAAATGTTTAAAATTATCAGTGTATTATGCCCAATGTCAGTTACGAAGAGTAAAAAAAAAAAATGCCTATGACAATCTACCTCTGAATGTAAGACCTCACCAATGAAATTATTTTTTAAGAATACAGACACCTGCTACCCTATTTGTACCATGCAAGAACCACACAGTTTCCCCACCGAGATCTCCAAAAAATAAGGTAATCAGATAGTGTTTCCTGAAAAAAAGAGTCAGTTTTAAGTTGCTTAGCAAATAAAAATAGAGCTTCCCTTTTCAAAGAATGTCTTAAACCCCTGGCATTAAGTGTCACCATAAACTAATAATGTAATAATCATTAATAATAAAAAATAAATGACATGAAAGAACAGTAGGCTGATGCCTAGAACAACGGAGTACAAGTAAGTACTGCCAACCAAAAAAGACTTTCTACAATTATTTGCGACACACAGTGAACAGTGTCCACTGTGCAGGGGTTACTCTGCTCATCTTCAGGGATAACAGCTTTACACATCTGTATGGATGAGCCGTAGATTCCACCTTCTGGAGTAGCTCTCGGAGATTCTCTTCTCACACAGACCAGTGCGCTCCACAACCTGCTGATATTGGAGCTCCACTCGTTCTGCTGTAGCTTTTAGCTCCTCTTTTAATTCAAGTACAGCACTTTTCATCATCCTTTTCAGTGCATCTGATCTGTTGTTAATACGCTGTGCTAAAGTAGATATGTTACCACAGTCAGTGCAGTTACCAGTTCTGCTCCTCTTAGTATCTGGAGACTTACTTGGTGTTATAGGTAACGACGGGAATTCTTCCTCATCCGTGGCATCACATATTCCTGTCTCCACACTGTCCACACACTCATGCCCTCCATCAACGATAGCGTCACTTAAGGCTAACTTTACTTCTAGCTTGGAGGTGATATCCTTGCTAGTCCGCCTTCTTTTCATCGCGATTATTTCCGAGGCCTTAAGCTTCAAACGATGGCTCAAACACGAAGAGCCGACATGACTTTATGGTAAAAGTGAAATTTAAGGAAAGTGAAAACGTTTAACCATTATTTAAAAGTTTTGGTCAGAGGTGCTCACCCTTTCACATGTTTTAAGGAACCATCTTGGATCCTCCGGCGATAGTTCTTCTTCTGTTTATTGGCGGTTTGCAAGCCAACTTAAAGTGCATTACCGCTACCTGCTGGGCTGGAGTGGGGACTCCGGCGATAGTTAGTTCATATCGCGGTTTTTCAACACAGCGAAGAAAACTTTTTCGTATACGCATGCGCAGTCCATACAGCTGCAGCCAACACCAAAGGTCTGGACGGTCTGCGCCTATTATTCCAAGATGGCGGACCTCCTAGGTTCAATCTTAAATTCGATGGAAAAACCTCAAACAGTCGGCGACCAGGAAAGCCGACGAAAGGCTCGAGGTACATAATGTATTGCCTACGTCGCGGCTCGTTATATGTTGGTTTGAAACTGCAGATGTGTATACGATATGGGACTTAGTGTGAAAATGAAAAGGACAAGCGAAGATGCATTTCTCGCGGTGCCATTGGCTAGTTGAGCTTTCAAGTAAACACTGTTGGCCCCGGTTTAGCACCGCCTCAACGGGACGTGCACTCCTGTATGTCCTGCGCTGTTACACCTACACTGTCAATTCGCACGGTTTTATCTACTGGAACCTCTTGATGTAGTTACACTAAGTTAAAGTTACTTCTGAGCATTCATTTTTTATCCACATTTCAGTTGTGAAGACGTAGCTACAACAGAAACGTGATAAAAAGTAGCCAAGTCTATGTTAAGGGATTATATCAATGATTCCCTATAGACACATGTAACAAATAGTACACCAGCCGTGAATTATCCCAAAACAACGGGACATCCGTTTAGACTTTTTGTAACAAATCTTTCAAAGTACATGTCAACCAGTTGTAGCCCTCATGGTGCGTGTTTTTATACTGAAAACCTTTTATCAGACATTAACAAACCCCACAAAAACTTCTGTTCTTTCAAGAGCAAGCAGCAAGAATCAAGAAGATGGAGGAGGAGGACAAAAGAAAGAAAGCAGAGTTCAGGAAAAAGGTGATACTCAGACATCTAATACACATTGAAGGCATGGAGCTGCTGTGCTGTTCATCACATGCAAAATTACACATTATGGCTTCCTGTATCATTTGTTTAGATGGAGAAGGAGGTGTCAGACTTTATTCAGGACAGTTCACAGCAGAAACGAAAATACAACCCTATGGGCAAGATTGAAAGGAGTATATTGTGAGTAGTCATTACTTTATATTAAATCCCTTTAAGCTAAAACATGGTGTGGTCATGACCATTTTGTTCCTTCCCGTTTTGTAGGCACGATGTCGCAGAAGTAGCTGGTCTGACTTCTTTTTCATTTGGGGAGGATGAGGAGTCTCGTTACGTCATGCTTTTCAAGAAGGTCTGAATAGTTTTTAATCCAGTTTTTGATTTTAAAAACCGTAGGGAAGCACATCAAAGTGACTTTTCTACCGTGTGCTGTGGCAGGAGTTTGCTCCATCAGATGAGGAACTGGAAGCCTATCGCAAAGGAGAAGAGTGGGATCCCCAACTGGCCGAGCAGCGGCGAAGACTAAAAGTGAGACTGACTAATACAAAGTCTTGCACATGTATTTAGGTGTTGTCCAGGTGACACTGGTGGGATACTTTGCACAAACAATAGAGCCAGATGAGCAGTCTCCAACTAGATGAAAGTAGACAAATGAATGTCATGACTATTTTATTTCCAAACCTACATTAGTGTTTGTAAGCAGACATGTTTTTACCAGTCTAAAAAACTCAGCATCAGTTAAAATTACATGTCTCAGTATGAAACAAAGTAGAGCTGCCATTATATATAGACACACAACTGTCATATAGGGAGAAACGTATAAGAGGCACCAGTCTCTTCATAGTTTGTCACCTTGTACATAAAGAAATGCAGTCACAAGATTGTATAGCTGAGAAATGTCATCTTTCTCTACATATATTTAATAGGTATAATCTGTTAAATTGCAGGCAAGGAAGGACCCAAAATGCAGAGTTTATTCAGTTTAATATAAAGAAAGAGGAACAAAGGGGTAAACAGATGCTCAACCTGACAGGACTCCACAATACAGATATAAAACTAATATATAATCAGAACAGTCAGGGAGCTACATGAAACTAACTAACTAAAATGAACCTAACCAAGAATCTTGCTGACAGGAAAAATTTAAAACAGTCCAAAAGCAACCAAGGCAACCGATACAGAAACTTCCAAAACAGACAGGGTGTGGTATGCAGGGACACAGATGACAGGAGCAACGAGGCACGGAGAGCAGATAAGCCAGCAACCAGACTGAGCGAAGGGAGGAGGATATATAGGCAGGAGGTAACGAGCAGTAGGTGGAAGCAATGAACAGAAATTGTGAACCGGGGTGAAGCTGGAGCAGGTGAGGTGACACAAGACAGGAAATCTAACCAAAATAAAAGCACCAAACGGGAAGCAAATCCACAAACCATAACATAATCTGTAGTTGACTGTTAGAAGTCCCAGTATCTTCTCAGAAGAGATGCTGAAATATGTTGATTCATTTGCTGAAGTAGAAGAAGGTGAGGCTGGTTGAGGGAAAGCAGGTATATCGAAACATAAGGTTTTTAAACAGTATTGCTCAGTAACTCATAGAATAGATGTGTAGGCTGATTTCTGACACTAGAAGAGTAATAGGGTTGTTCTTTGTATTTATTTCCTCACCGCTGCAGGAACAGGCTGCACTGGAAGAAGCAGCATCCAGTCAGGCAAAGAAATCAGAAGCATGTCCCAACTCCAACTACAGAGACAAGTATAGCCACCTGATTGGCACCTCAGCTGCAAAAGATGCAGCACATACACTAGAGGCCAACAGTGCGTATGGTTGTGGTGAGTACCTCTTGTTGTTATGCTCATCTGTCTCAAAGAGTCATTGTAATGCTTTGCCTCACATCGTTCACACCATGCTTCCTCTTCTCCCCGTTTATTTACTCATCATGTTGGTAATGTTTTCTCCCAGTGCCGGTGGCCAACAAGAGGGACACCCGCTCCATAGAGGAGGCCATGAACGAAATCAGAGCGAAGAAACGGCAGAAGCGAGAGGACAACCCAGGGGCGCACAGCAGCGCTTCTTGAGCCAGTGTCTCAGCTTTCTGTCTGCTGTTGCGTGTGTGTGTGGGTGGGTGTGTCTGTGTGAACACTTAATTTGTTCTGTAATGCAGTATCCTTCACTGCAGACATCAGGTGTTGACTCACTCTAACTGGGTCTGTGCTGAAATCTGTGTGAAGTGGAGGATGCTCAGCTGTGTCTGATCCAGGAGGTTGATCCCTCTACATGTTTGTTGAATATCATGTCTACATAGGTGTAGCGTGAGCAGGTCTGGTGCTCCAGGTGTGTGTGCACAGGATGTGTTCAGGCACAATACTGAGTGTAGGTCACCCGTATTTTTAAAAAATGCTTGGATCCCAATAAGCAGTCACTGTAGTTAAAATGTAAAACACAAAAAATAGACTTGGAGGGTAAAAATATGCTTTGGACTGCATTTACGAGCATGTAGCATCAGTAAACGCAAGCTGCTTGTTTTGATAATAATGGCTTTGGGTGTAAAAACACCTAACAGTTTCATACATAATTTCTAAAGGACATTTTTGGCAGTGATAGTTTTGATGCAGATGTGCATCCACAGACCTAAATGACATTTTTATAATTAAAAGTATTGATCATGTTGCGCTTTGGCCAGGTTGAATGAAGTTTTAGATTAGATTACATTAGATTACATTCAACTTTACTGTCATTACCCATGTACAAGGCAACGAAATATAGTACGCCAGGTTTCAGACAGCACATATTACAGTGTTCCACACATCCACTGCAGTTTTAAAGAGAAACAGAAATCCCTTATACTGACCAGGTTTTGGTCAATTGATGTTTTTATCATTTCAAAACTTGCTAGTTGTAAGCATGCTGCCACGTCCTCCATCATAAGAGGAGCCCTGTTTTAGAAATCCCTGTTTATGGAGGTGTTGGTGAATTTTTAGCAATATGTGATTAAGTCTGTTGATCTCTTTGTTTATATACACCTGCACTGAGTGAACTAAACTACTCCAAGCTAAATGTTTTGTTGTTTAGCCATGTGACAGTTTGCAATAGGAATGGTAGGGAGTTGGGGCGCCAGACACCCTGCTGGGATGTGGGTCACTTAGTTTTATTCCATCTTTATTTTTCATTTTCCTCTTCTTCTTGTTAGACTTTTGGCATCTTGAAGTCTATTTTAACATGGTTGCAGTTTTATCATCCTATGTGTGTTAATAAAGGGAGCACAGTATTACAACTTTGTTTGCAGTCTATATTTCTGCATAACTCTCCATAGGGGAAACAAATACAAAGGGCAACAAACACAACCAAGTCTAATACAATATAAACGCACTTGTGTATCAATGATGATATACTGTAGATGAAATGGTGTGAAGTCTGTCCTGTAGGCGGCGCTGCAGAATAACCAAGAAAAAAAATTTTTTTTTTTTTTTTTTAATTTTGTTTCACACTGTCTTGCAGTTTCTGTCCTGCAGAAACATATTTATTGCGCGCTGAAGACAGACACGCACATGTAATAAAATGGGGTCCATGTTTGCGCTTCTTTTCTTCATTTGGTTTGCAGATGCAGAGCTAAAACTCCGCAAAGGTAAGACCAGCCCCGGCTGATGCTTCTGTCCGATGCCTGCTGTCCCGATGAAACGTATGGGGCTTAAAATAAAGAAAAGCGTGAAATTGCGGTGTCCAACACATCTGAACTGGGGTTATGAGATTATCATCATCATCAGCTCTAGATATAACCGATATTTTGTGGTAAAGTTTATTTACAAAGTTGCGTCACAGGAGTCACCAAAAGTTTAATAATGACTGCTGTTTGTCAGCTAATAGGCAGAAGTGGAATCAGTGCCATTCACTGAAGGGGCATGTCGATTTGGCACCAAGACTCTGTCAGATGTTTTATGTATTCGATTATATGTAAATGCCTTTGTGTTTTTGCCGTTAATTTTATCTGCGCCATACGCGTTTCCCAATAGCTCATCCCTCTCATTTTTGACACTCAGGGTCCGGGGTTGTATGTACTTTCAAAGACAAGACATACAGCCCAGGAGACAGCTGGCACCCCTATCTGGAGCCCTTTGGATTTATGTTCTGCATGCGCTGTTCCTGCACTGAGGTAGCTGCAAACATTTAGAGCCTTTATCTCGTTAGAACAACCATCTCATAGTCTGCCCTTCTGTTGCTCGGCTGTCTGATTCAGCTCTAAGTTGCTGGCGTTGCGGTTGGTTTGTGGTTTTAAAGGTAGCCTATGCTTGTAAACTTTACATTGCAATCTCACTTAGACAGGCCATGTGAAATGCAGCACAATCAAGTGTCCTGCTCTGGCGTGCGCAAACCCAGTAGCCAAGCCTCAGCAGTGTTGTCCAAGATGCACAGGTAAGACTAGACTGTCTTTCTCTAAGCACCTCGTCAGCTCAGAGTTTCCGAGAGAATCAGTTTTTGTTGTAACTTCATGTTCCCCCCTCAGATGAGCCCAGGATCCCTGCAGGGCTAAGGGCTTCAGTGAAATCCTGCAGGCATAATGGAAGTATTTATCAGCCGGGGGAGACCTTCACAAAGCACGACCTCTTTCCATCCAAGCAAAGCAATCAGTGTGCCATGTGCTCATGCTCCGTATGTTACATCTGTTTTACCACTTCTGTTTTTTAGTTAGACTGAACTTTTTTTGCTGGATTCTGTGAATTGGTATCATATCCTAAATGCTTATTGTGTGTAAGTAGTTTAAGGATTACATCTCCAGGTGAGCTCAAGCGCTGATCTACATGTAGTCTATGAAACTGCAGATGAAATTTGTTCATATGCCACTTTTCAGAGCACAGCTACCTTAATTAAAATGACAACAGAAAAATAGCAACATTTTCAGATGTATTTTAATTTTAAAAATATATGACAAAGCATCAGTCCTAGCAATAGTAACTGTAACGTTTCCTCGTTAAATATGTATGAATTTCTCAGAGTCCTCCTTTGATTGGGAATTGTTATTTTTTATTTAAGCACTACCACAGGAAAATTACCTTTTAATTACTACATATACTTTAAATGAGAATCTTTAATGTGCCCCCAACTGTGCTTTTCTAATCATTAGAAAACTATGCCTTCACACACTCCACACACTCCAGACTCTTTAAATTATGGACATCACCCGACTACTTTAGTGGAGATCTGCCCATTTCTTATTTTAAAACTGTTCTTCATGCATTTAAAGATTTATTTGGCTAAATTTTGTGTTTGTTTGGCTTGTGTTTTTTTGTGTAATAATTGAAATTTTAATTTTGTTTGTTGACCAAAAAAACCTAACAAAGTAAAAGTAAAAGTAAAGTAAAAGTAAAAAGGTTTGTATGCTGCATTTTGAGATGCCACTGCTGATCAGGTATCCCTGGCCACAAACATGTTGCTGTTAATTCTATAATGCAGTAAAAGTGGAAATGTATTGTTAAATTTTTAATTTAATTCAGCATCTTGCTTTAGTCCATCCATATGACGCCTTAGCTCGGTTGTGATTGTCAGGAGACAGTGGGTGAGACTTTTAATCTAGAAAACTAGTGATATCAAGTTAACGTTCGTTAACAGATGTTTCTAAGTCTCCAAGGACACAACACATAATAATAAACTTAACAGCCTGACAGTACACATTGTTTATCCTAATGTAACTCTCTCATTAATCTTTTAGTAACATATTCCATTCTCAGTGTTAGAGCCTTGAATTCAGTACAAAATGCTCACAGCTTAGTTTACTTTTTGCAGTTTTTAAAATGGATTACTTTGCAATCATGAGTTTGAGATGTCCTGAGATGGCTTAGGTAGTAGACCAGGCTGTCCATAATTTGTAGTGTGGCTGGTTTGAGAGTCCTTGAGCCTTTAGTTATTTCCTATGAGAAGCTCTGACACCACTGGTGTAGGAGTGTGGCTGTGTGTGGAGAAAGAATATAGAATTAGCTTTGGACAAAAACCAGATGAATGTAATGGCTCATTGTGTTTTTTCTGACATAGTTCAAGAACATTAGATACCAGAAGAGACTGTGTTGTATGGACTTGATCTCTGTTATTAAACAAGCATGTGATATATAATATGTCACATACTTTAATAATGAATCCATATAAATATGTAAACAACTATAGAGAGGCCTGAAAAAGCATTGGCGTACTAAAGCTGTACTTTTCTGGAGCGCATGCTTGAAAAATAAGGACATTTTCCCACCCTTTGTTTCCTCAGAATGGACACATCTTCTGTGCTCTGAAAACATGCCAACCCATCACCTGTTCCTCACCAGTCTCTCTTCCAGATACCTGCTGTTTGGTGTGTAAAGGTAGTGAAGCTCCAACCTTCTAGCTGTTTTCAACCTGGAATAATATTTTTTAGTAAATACGGCTGAATAATAAGAACCTTTTTTTGATATTGATATGCCATGGAATACAAATAACCACATTCTTAATTTTTTTACATTACAACGTGTTTGTAGTTTAGTAAAACAACATCACAATATGATTATATCATTATGATCCAATTCCACTAAAAGCTGATATAGGATAATATTTAATTTCAGCACTGCACAAATGTCAGTGCAGCCAGGCTGCCATGTTTTCTGTTATAGTTCCCTCATACTTGGTTTTGGTATTTTTCTCTTAGATCAAGACACCAGTGGGTACTCATCAACTGAGGATGGAAACCAGCAACTGAACAGAGGCGTTGTATGTCCTCACCAGTTTGACATAAAATTTACATTATGATACATTTTGCTTTCAGATGAAGCTTGACAAGCTTTAAAAATACATGTGAGAAATAGTTGTTTTATCAGTTGAGTGTCTGCACTTAGATGGTGTGTCCCTGAGCATGACACTGAGGCCACTACACACTTTATGGAGCTGACGAATGCCTTTAACCTCTTTGTCTAAAAGCACAAGAAAATCAATTATTTTCCCTTGAGGACTGCTATAGTACTGCTCAATTTGGCATCACATTATTCAGCTTAGTGCTCAAGCATCCATTTTGCTGTGATCATTAAAGGCAAAGACTTCAATTTTCCTCACGAGATCTATGATGATCCTTCTACTGTCACTCAGGGAAGAAGCATGTAAAGCTAATATCTGAATGGATGAAAGATAACTGCTTTTTATTATATGTCTGTGTATATAAAGAGGCATTCAGTTGACCAGTGTTCTGGAGAGCTGAGCAGGGCGTGGCCCGACCGTACCACTCCAACCAGGGTCAGGACATCTGTAAGAGGCCTGAGTCTCAGTAAACTTAACCTCAAAGGGGCTTCGGAGACCACTGTGAACATTTTGTTGCAGAGGAAACACCAGAGAGGTGAGTCTTTTTCAAAACAGAAGGATCCTTTATAGGTGTTTGATTTTACGGAGATGTTCCTCACAACTTTACGATCGTTTCCATATGTAGCACAACACTCAGATGTTTTCCATTTCGCTCAGCGTGTTTATACAATGGCAAGACATATTCGCATGGAGACATATGGCACCCAGTTTTGGGGAAGGTCCTGGAATGCATCCTGTGCACTTGTACTGATGGCCTCCAGGAATGCAAACGCATCACGTGTCCCAGCCAGTATCCGTGCCAACATCCTATGAAATCAGCGGGAAAGTGCTGCAAGACTTGTCCAGGTATTCAAACAGTCATAATATAATAAACTGTTTATACTGACATGATGATGATTGGTTGTAAACATCATCCACATAACTTCTCTCTGTCTTTTTTTCTCTCTAGAGAGTAAAACGGAAAGTAACCAGACCCAGTGTTATCTTGGATATAAGAATAATCTCTTGGTGTATAAAGTGGAATCATCTTTGAAAATTGACCCGCCCAACACCGTTAGGATTATTGCTGTTGAAAGACAAAATACTGCTGAAGTTGAAGTGCAAGTATGGAAGACTGTAGAAGGTACTGTAACGACTGATGGTAATTTTGGTTAAGGTAGTTTTAGTTATACTGTTCCAGAAAACAGCCTGTATAACTACAGCTTGTGGTGGGTTTTTGTAAGGTTAGAGAAGTGAGCTTGTAACCAGAAGGTTCCCCGGCCCAGCAAGATGAAATCTGTCTAAGACAGGTGATAAAGCAGCACTTGCCTCACCCTTATTAACACCACTGTGGTCTCCTTGAGCGAGACCCTTAATCTGAGCCGCCCAGTGGCCACTGGTCAGTCTGTGGTTGTACTGGGCTGCTCCCAGGTGTAACTGTGTGAATGTGAAAAAGAGAGGCGGCCTTTCAGACAACCTACCCTGATTAAAAAAACAAGACATAGCATTTAGTAATTACTGAGCTTTGGAGCTGCTGGAAGGTGTTGTCTTTGTTAGCTACCGGCTTCTAGCTCCAGCTTCAAATTTATCATCAGAGTGTTCTCATCTACTGTAACTCTCATTGCAGACGTGAATATGCATGTTTTCACAAATACTGAGTGATTATAAAATATACAGTAAATGTAGGCTACAGTATTGCTGCACCAGTGTATGACTCTCATCTGAGCTCTTTGTTCTTACAGGGGTTTTACAATTAATGGAAATTGGCAACATTCAAAGAAAAGATATTGTGGATCATCCAGAAAATTACACGTTGCTGACAACACTCGATGAAGGTTTGTTACTATTTATATGTTTAGATTCTGGTAAACTCATTTTAGACTTATTTTAATATGATTATTTGGATGTTTTTGTGCCTGACGTATTTTAATTCACAAACATTTTCCAGAGACATGGAGAAAGTTTAAAGAGGAGGGAGAAAATCTGAGTAAAGCTCCTCAGAATACAATTTGTGAAGATGGCATTCGGGAGATGGTGGCTTTCCTAAATCCCAGGCAGATTGAAGGATTGTGTACACCCTAATAACCACTTTTGATATTGATACTCCCAATAAGTACATGGGTGGCATCTATACTTCAGTCATACATGTTGCACTTGGATGTCCTGCCTCATTACTGTCACAGTTTCTCATTTATAATGTTGCTTATCAGTCCACCTGGAGTCCATTATGTTTTAATCATCACATTTTTTATTTTATTTAAGTGGGTGGTTTTAGTTGAAAGCTCTAGACATAATGCAACAAAAAGTAAACGTGGACACAGCTCTGAACTGGAAACAGTTAGAGCCTCTAGGTATTAATTTGAAATGAGTGTTTTTCACACAGATTTTGAGATGTGCATTTATAGAATGATTGAGGACATTTTGGGATCAGTGTTTTCTAAACAATCCCTTTATAAAAATAATATGTATTTTAGAACAGTCACCAAGGGCCGTGTATTTTTTAAAAGAATTTTATATGTTCATCAACATATTTATTGTAAATACAAGGTTTTCTCACCTTATTTAAAGCTTATTGGTTTTTGTATGATTTCTGTGTATATACATTCGACAGTCTGAATGTTGTGTTTTACATGTACACAACAGTGTCACCACGGTGTAGAACAAACGGAGAAAACAGCCTTTGCATTTCATTCTTTGTGATGTTAAATATAGACCTACTGTAGCTATTTTTAATCAGCCATTTGGTTTGTTGTCATAGCCTAATGACTTTACCATAAAGTATTTTTTAAATGATTCTAGTAGATGTAGTTGAATTCATTCTGTGCTTCTGCTCGAGGTTGCAACCCATAAAGTGTTCTCAATGTTTTACACTACATTTTTGTCTGATTTGTTTCTAGCTGTAATTTTTATGTTTAAATGAAATTGAATCATTTCCATAGAGTCATACAGCTCACAGTAAGATAGCAGGAGTATGTAGGCTACCCGAGAAAGGCTTAAGATGTGGCTCAGAGCCTGTAGTTGTTGAAGGCAGTGTTTGAAAAACATTTTCTGATTCATCTCTGGTCTGCGTGCTGGCCCTAACACCGTCATCGCCGGAAGGCTTCAGTTAAACAGTGCACCGGAAGGCTGGATAAACTGTGTTCCCACTGGGGATGAAATGTTATCAGAGGCATGAAAATCAAAAGCAGAAGTTGAAACTCCCTTCACCCCCAAAACTCACATACACATTATTCTCCCAACACCAGATTTCCTACGAGAATCACTTGTTATTAGTTACCTTAGTGGGACCAGCTCCTGATGACTGGTGCCTTCATTTCACTCCTGTGTAATCATTCTACTTATTCCTCAGAATTAACAGCATGGCGCCCCATAACACCTCATTTTCTGTTGACTCTCCTCTGCTTATTTGGGATGCTTGAAAGTCCAATTTGAAATGACTGTAAACACAAGAATTAACAAACAAAGGTAAATATATTCTGACATGACTGTAACTACAGTACATAGGCCTACTGTATTTACAGAATATTTATTCCTGCAACCCTGTTTGGATGTCAAAGGGTCCATTGTATACTTAAACACTACAGACAGAAACAATGTGTAAAATATCTTTAGTTCAAACATTTTTTATTTTTATTTTTATAGTTTGGATCCTGTTGTTGGTACAGTGTGCTAACTGCTAACTGTAGGTCAACAAACCAAAGGGCATCTGTGTGCAAACCTTGCACAAGGCTTGTTCCTTCTGCACAACCCATGTGTGACCTGTGAGAGCAACAACAGTCTTTTTGCTTGGCAGCGCTGTGTGCTGTCTGGTTGCAGGCCTGTTTGATCAACAGGTGTCAAATTATCACTGCAGTTCCCCCTGACTCGGTCAGTGTGCAGATATGGTGAGTGAGTTCTTCAGAACAATCTTTCTTCCCTTTTCTGTGAACTCCTGCTGTGCTCTCTCTGTCCCCTCCCCTTCCACAGTGATTCATTGTGTTTCTCTTACACTTTGCACCAGACAGCTCTGTCTATCTCTCACTAAAGGCATGAAACAATATTTTGAAACAGACGCAGTTCCTTTGTATGGCTTCATTACACTCACAGAAAGGCCTTACTTGTCTGAAGATGGTATTCTAGTCAAAAGGGGGAGAAAGGGATATTCTGCTTTAGTGCTGCTTACTTAAAGTATTAATTAACATTTTCACGTAGTCATTTTCTCATACAGGTCATTAAAAATGTATATCAAGTGTTCAGGTTTTAAATATCTTTCATACATGCTGTGTCTGTCTATATCTCTGCCATTGTGAATGTTTGATTTCATCTCAGGGGCCAATTCAGCTATGGACGCTGAATCTTGGCTCTGGCAATTGTAACAGCTGGGGGCAGTCAGTAAGTATAAATCATGCACTCAGTCAGCTCTGTGTATGTGTACTCCACCCTGCTGCCCATGTAGTCCAGATCTGGTGAGAAGTGAGAAGAAAATGTGAGACTCAGGGTCATGACTCAGCCCAGGACTGGAGGCACTTCTTAGCCATTGTAATATTAACTAATAATATTAACAAATCTGTTTTTGCTTTTATCAGAGAACATCCACTTGTATGTGCCACAGAAATAACAGAATCTTTGAAATGGTTCAAGTTAAAGCTCAGCCTATTTGTAGCTTTGTCTTTCAAATGAAAGCAGCTGAGTTAGTTATTTCAAAAGAAATAAAGCCTCCTTCCCATCTGCGGCAGTGAGTAGTTCCTCACAGATGTGTACAGTGTTTGTGAGCAACTGAAGCATTGCAAATCAATCAGGCAGTCATTTGATTCAAAGGGAGCCAAACAGTGTTAATTGAGTCTGATTGATGTGTTTGCTTTCATAGCTGATTATGTTGCTCAGCAGAACCACTGAGTTTATACTTCATCACAGTACTTCCAAAATCTATCAAGGGCTGTTTTTCACACCCGGCCATTAATTAAGTTGGTCTTTATCGTTTTAGCTGATAATTGGACTCTGGACAAGAAAACATGGACAACGCCCGGATACATATCATGAACGCTTTGGTCTTTATCCCGTCATCCTGAGGCCACACATTTAAACACATGCTCGTAATGAGTGAGAAACCACAATGAGATCTTTTGTTTCACAGGATGAAGAAGACGGACAACAACACATATGATATGTAATTATTAATGGCCTCTTTTCAGATGTCAGCCTGCCTGCCCGAGCCTTTCCAGGATTACATGGCAATTGTGTTACAGTTCAGTTGTCCATCAGAGGGAATAATGACTTAGTTTGCAGTGAACTCATTTGGCACTTGAGTAATGAGGAGTGTTGATGAGGTATTCAGACCCGTTCTTCCTGAGCCAAATCTGGTGTCTGAGCTGCCACAGGGTTCTTCTCAAAGCTAAACCGTCGGCCTGAAATTTGAGAGTCAAACAAACTGTACCCAAACATTTCTCTGGCTTGATTGCAGCAATGACTGCTCCAGATGTGAAAATGTACTGCATTCAAATATATGGAAAAAACACATTGATATATAAACACAGATCTGTCTCGCCTAAGACACACACCGTCGATGCCTTTCTCCACTGTGTCTTTTGTTATTTTTGCTGCTGGATGGAGAATCCAGCTCTCCTGCCAGATTTTGTGATTTCACAAAGAGCACGGATAAAAATGTGTTTTGAGTTAATAACTCACTTCCATCAGTTTTTCATGGTGAGACCAAAGGAGGTTACAGAGGACAAGCGTAGCTGACTGTAATTGTCCATTTATTATGTGTTTATGTTAATGTGACGAAGACTATAAAAATAAAATGATGAATTACTTTTGGCTTCACTCTTCACCATGAAGTAAAACTAACCTTTTGCCTTTATGATATAAATTACAGACATACTCTAAGTGAATGGTGTAATATTCTTCAGCCTTGAAGTGAGATCAGGAGGCCATTTTCACTTCTTCACCATGCATGTCTAAATAAAAGCCACTGATATACAATTAGAAATTTAATTAAACTTAGAGGCATCCAAAGCAGCATCAATAAAAACATATCCACTAAACACTACAGTTTAGTTTACTCAGTATGAGTATTGCTAACTGTGACAATGGTTTTATAATGTCCTCTCTAGCGAGAGCTCTCCCACGTTTGAGAAAAATGAACCCTCATGATGTTTTAGTGATGACATCAACCTGGGTTTAGAGACTACACATTTATCAGACAAGAATGTTCTAGCATTGTGGGAAGTGTAGGATCCAGCAGTTTTGAACCATAAGGAGTAGAAATCAGGATGTGTTTGTCTTATTGTTTCAATTTTGATCCCTTTTTTAAAAGCCTTTTATGAGTGTCCCACTTTATGAAAGTTCAATGCAAAATTGATGGAGCTCCCCCTTAACAGGTACTCATCTTGATGGTATTTCAAGATTATGTTATTTTCTGCCAGCTGGACTGGCTCAAAGGCCACAAAAAAAGAGAACAGACACACTACCGGAGTAACAGTGTTTAGTGAGTGTTTATCAAGTTAATGAAAAATGCAAATATGAGGTGTGGAAGTAGGTATCACCAATGTGCATATTGTAGGTGCAAAACAAAACCAGAAAGTTAATTCAAACCTAAAAGACAACGCGGCGTGTGGTGTGGAGACAGGCATTCATACATTTCTTTATACTCTTTTAATTATTTAACTTATTAAAAATTTGTTAAACCTTGTTACTGCGGGGCCTCCCTCCTTGTTGTGGTATTTGAACTGCTCATACCACATCACTGATAGTCATAATAAATCAAAACTGAGGTAGAGCTGAGGCAAGTTTTAATGGGTTGGAACAAACACACACACACATAATGGTGACAGAAGCTGAAAAGCAATTTTCTTAATGCATGTTCTTATTTTTCATCACCATCTTGTGAACATTTAATATGTGGATAGTATAAGTGTTTCTGACGAGTCTATACTGAGGTCTGTCTGCCTGGAATATAACAGCAAAAACTGTGACTTAATCATTGCCCCAAACTAGAAGGCTAACATGTATTACAACATCTTGCACAATAATGCATGTCCATTTTCTTTTATATCAAAGAATTCCAGGAGGAAAACATTACACATATGCAACCAGAGATGCTTGAAGTACTAATCATTATCATTTCAAGATTGCATTATAACAGCTTTCTTGTCAGGCAACAGTAAATTCATGCCAGGTCTTACTGGCTGTAGAACAAACTCCATCATTTTACCGAAAGGAACAACAAACCCTCAGAAAGTCTTTAGCTGAGTTATACTGGAGCCTGGACAGAGCAGTGAAAATCAGCAACACACTTTAAAACAATTCTGATATAATTCAATCACGCTGAACATCAGAGCTTTTTAGCAGCTGTGTTTTCCAGTACTGTGGGATATCTAACACCAGCGTGGCCGAGTAGAGCTGAGCTCCAGTGGATGGGAAAATAATATTACTGTAGCTCAGTGTCCTCATTACCATCAAATATACCAAGTGCTGGTCTATTTACTGGAAATGTCTGATTGTTTTTGTTACCTGAAATTAAAGCAAATACACCCTTTACACTTTTTAATGGTAAATTAAGCCACTCATATATGCAAAATACATGTTGCTGTACCTGGAAATTTTGAATATTTGAGGTCTTTTGTATCTCAAAACATATTATCACCTTTGCTGACGTATTGTGGTAACCAAGCCATTTAGGTCTTTCACTGTCAGATTTTCAAATTGGAGCATAACAAATGTTTGTGTCAGTCACAAAATAGCCAGTCGTTTAATTTTGGCTGGTTGTTGCACAAACTCTAAACAAATATTTTGCTTATTGGTTTTGATAGTTAGTATTATTATTAATAGCAACAATAATAAGTCAACGTAAGTTTCAATGAAAATTTAAAATCAAATAAAATGAAAATGAACATCTGCTTGCAGAAGCACTGTATACACAGCGCAGTTTACCATTAAATATATAGAGAACATACACAAGCTGCGTGTAATACTGTAGAATCCCTGCATGAAATACCTTCAGAGAACCTGTTGATTTATTCTACCTGGGGTGAACACACATTCCACATCTGCTCTGATGAAAAAGATTTGAAATCATGTGAAGGACAGGGCAATGACATTAAACAGGAAATGAACAGCAAAAAAAATTAAATAGAAATTTTAAGATTAAGGAATGCCACATATGATTTATCAACTTCTGGGGTAATTATGGAAGGATTATGAGACAATGGGCCCCAGGGCACATACATGAAAAGCCCCCACCCCTCCGGCCCTTCTAGGACCAAGAGAAACCACATGAGTTTGAGTCGTAGTCACTTTATCTTCTTGTGGTTGTTTTGCATCTGTTTTTATCCATTTTGTGTCAATTTTACATCTTGTAAGTCCTTTTGCTGCCTTTGGTCACTTTCTGTGTTGTTAATGGGTTTGTATCCCTTTGTAGTTGCTTTGCACCTCTTTTTTGTCTCAATTTGTGGCTTTTTGTAATCATTTTGTACTCATTTGATTGACTTTCCAACAGAAAGGTTAACACTTACTTGACGGTTGTCTGATCTCAAGGGCGCCCCTCAACCCGTGGGACCATTAGGCCTGTGCCCAGTATGTGAGCTCAGTATTTTATTCATGAGTGTAATAAGAAATTATCCTTTATGTGTTTAGGGATGTGAACTGCAAATCCTATTTAAGTGCAACTGTTCCACTAAATACACTAAATAAATATACTCAATTCATACAGTGGCATTATTGTTTCTGAAACCTGTGAAAGCAGACACACTGGGCTGAAAAAACACCATGAAAGTTATGAGATCGATAGTAACAGTAACATAGCCAGAAGTCTATAGGCTACAGCTTCTACTGTACCACTTCTGAACGTGAGTAGCAGTGTAACATTTATTGACAAGGTTGACAATAATGCAAAGTTCCTATTTTGCCCCTAAAATGAATTATACTTTAAGTTACCACATGGCTCACTGTGGACTTTAATGTGATATTTTATTAATTGACACACTTCCATTGGTTTTTGTCCATTGGTTAGGAAATGAAAAACAAGCACAGAGTCACCTATAAAGCAGCATTGCTTCAGTGTCCGCTTCAGCAGAGTGGAGCCTTAGACGATTGGTGTTGGAACTGACATCTTCTTCACTGATTACCACAGTCTGTTGGCCTATACTGGAATGAAAGATATCACTAGTAATTTCATGCTGGGATGTTCAAGGGTGTTCTTATGGGAACAGTTTGGGCCAGAGGAAACGGTGAAACTGTTCTGAGAACTGAAAAATACAAAAGTACGCAATCAGTTTAAAATGGCTCTCCCCAAAGAGGAGCCAGTCAACTTTTCTTTTGTACAGCTGAAGTCTATTAGTTGATGCAAGAATGCTGAATTGAATCTGATCATAGCAGTAGTGGTGCAGCTGCTCCGAAGCATCACTCTGTGCTTGTCAGTATTAATCAGACAGACTCACGGGAAAAGACAGAAACAGTATTTTCAGCAGATGCCACCCAGTTGCAGAAGTAAACTCTGCTGAGTTCTTCATCTGTAGCTCTCCCCGTGCAGTTGATTACACCGCAAACCGAAGCTTTTGAAAGATTACAGGCTATGCGTTTCTTGTTGGTAAACTTCAAGATAAAATTGTTCTTACAGGCAGTTTAATGTTTGCTGTGGGGAATCAATCTATAGTTCATGCACAACATGCAAAATTTACTCAGCACTACTTTTATTTTGAAATCTGGTATGGTCTAATAATTTCTACTCACAGCAACTGTATGCCAGTATCATCAAACATGGTTTAGGTTGGTGTTTCCATCAGACTCTGTGCTAGCTGCTTGTTCCATTGTTTTCTTATAGACCATCTTGTACTTGGTCTTCATGTCCCTCAGCAGTGACAGAGCTTCCTTATGTTCTTGCTTGTCAACACCCGTGCCATGTATGACGCTGCCTGAACAGGAAACAAAGTGTTATATAAAGAAAGCTAAGGTCATGAAAGGTAGCTGACTCTGGTTGCATCAGAAACATGCATACTTAAGGCCACTTCTCTTATAGTTGTACTCGCTCTGATTTCCTTGATCATTTCATCAACCCTTTCAGTTGGCTGCTTTATTGGTTTTAAAGGTGGAAGTTCCTTAATCTGTGTACAGAAACAGTCAATTCAATAAAAATGAAAGTGTAAAAATCTTCCCCGTTATATTAGTTGTAATTTGAAGGTAATACTGAGTGTGTAGCAAAATATCCAACCCTTTTCTCTCTTTCTCTGTACGGTGTCTGGATGCTATCAAGCTTTGGTTTCGAGTCTCTATAAACATTAAGATTCTTCAGTGTGTGTTCCAGCATCCGAACAGCTGTTTGAATTCCTGTTGAAAGAAAAAAGAAAGCATGACTATTCTTCACTATGAGCCTATTGTATAGCCAAACTCTTTAGGGATTGAGGAAAATGTACAAATATAAACAGCTGCAGGTGAAACTACAGTCCTCACTCCTCACCAATGGGCTCCACCACATCAGGATCTAGTTTTGCATCCATCAACATTTTGTAACAGTCAAATTTTTCACGAATGCTGGCTTCTTCGTTTGCTTCCTCGCTCTCTGTAGTTTCTTTCTCATCAGCCTGATGCTCAAACACATATTCAGAAACATCTTTTGCCTGAGAATGATGTACCATTCAGTAAGGAGAGAATATTATTTAAAATGTAGACACTAATTCACCATACATTTATAAAGACTATTTATAAAGGCTACACATTTGTGTTTCTCAGCTGAGCAGAACGACACCAACTGGACATGTGCATACCTGAGTAACAAAGAAGTGCTCTGTATTTTCTTGAAAGGTGTCATCTCTACTATTCTTTCCCTTGACAGCTGCCTCCGCTTGACTTTGTGCAGGGCAAGATGCATTCATCAACAAAAATGGCTTCTTTGACACATTTGAGTTTGTTTCTTCCAGCTACAATAAAAGATTGTCAAAAGAAGAACAACGACTGATGTAACTGTGTAATTTTCATTGTGGAATCAGGAGGGCCATGATCACACAGCATCGACGGTGCAGAACACATCAGACCTTCCACTTTGGATCAGTGGCCACCTTCAGTGGGAGCTTCATGATATCTTGTGTCTTCTTACGCTTTATCGTTATCCCCAGTCTCTCTTGGAGGTAATAGGTCAGTAAAGGAGGGTCTCCTGTGTTCAAGCAAAAGTCATGAAGACAATTTTATCATATAAAATTCTGAATGATTATATAAAAGCTCCCACTTACCACTTCTCTGTGTAGTCAGTGGGTTGGAGTGAATATCAATTTCATGGAGCATTTGGAAAAGGGCGGCAGCCATCAGTGCTTCTTCTTCTGCAATCTGATGACAAAACACTGATCAGACACATTAGTTAATATTCGAGAAAAAAAATGTTATTTATAGAAAATAACAACCACCTTGTTGTCAGCTAAATTGAGGAACTGAAGCTCTGGCAATGGCAAACTAGATCCTATGCACTGCTCCTTCCAGTTTTCCTGTGAAAAATCAAGTTTATTGCACAGATTTAAAATGTGGGCTACAAAAACACAGCGAGGAAACAACTGAAATGCTAAGAATCAATTACTTTTGAGATCCTCTTCAAATTTTCATTGGTGTTAGGATGCGGCTCAGTGTAGGCTGATTTGACAGGATAAAAATGACTAAATCAGTATTTTTCTGAGGATGCTGAGAAAACTGTGTTGTAGGTCCATTATATCAAGCAGATGCTGAGCATTTACCAAGTCCCTCTTCTCCAGCTTGCTCTTCCTTAGAAGTCTGTGCAGGGTTTGAACAGTGCGTCAGTCCCAAATACGGTATTTCAGAAATGCGGTTGCCCTGTAGGTTTAAGTACTTTAGCCTGTAATTGAAATAAAATTTAAAAAATCAGATGACTTTAAATAACATACTGAATGGTACTCTTCATGACAAGTGATTTGACTATGACATGGTGGTGTGACTTTTTAAGTAAGACTTCACCTAACATAGTATAAAGAAAACTTCAAACCATAGTGACCTCTTAAGGTTTGTTAGACTGATGAAGACTCCAGAGGACAGTCTGTTATTATCAAGCATCAGGACTTCGAGAGCTCTAAACTGAGTGTCTTCTCCTTTAGAAGGCCTGTATAAAAAATAAAATACAACTATAAAATCAATCAACATTATAAAAACCCATACAGAACATACACTAATAAAACGGTGACTGGTGAATGCATTTAATAAATACAGGTAATTGTGATTCATAAATTTACATACTATAACATACTATATAGCCTACTGTATGTGTGAACACCATTTTCTGCTCGACTTCATGTACCTGGTTGTAGAGCTGGTGTATTAAATATCATTACACTGATTTCAACAGAATCAGGAGAGTGAATCTAGAAGGTTCGTGCACCCCCTTCTGGTAGATTTGAAAACATTTCAAATGCACTTTTTTAACAGTTTTAGACTTTTCTCTGTTTTTAACTATACAGTATGTATGTCTACATGTAAAAGTTTTAGTGCTATGAAACCATAGCCGATGTAGTATAAGTACATTGATAAGCAGGATGAACTATCCTACCAAATAAAGAATGGAGTGACTAATTTGAAAAAAAAAAGTCACTGCAGAACTATGAAACATTTGCCTGGGATAAATTATGATCAATTCTTACTTATAAACTATAACCATAAAGTTATGGTGTTATTTTATAAGTTGGATATTGTATAATGTGTGGACATCTAAGAAGCAGACTAGAGTCAGACTGCAGGTAAACAATGAATTAGCATTTCTGTGGAAAATATGTCTTGAGGCAGATTAGTTGTCTTTCATTCTGCCAGCTTTTCCATGACTCATATCAAAGTATTTTTTGGAATAGTCTTTATATGGAAAGTCGGCTTGTTGCCACTGACTTACTGGCATAACAGCTGTTGCACAAAGCAGTGCCTGACAGAGGTGATATGTGTGAATTTGGGATAAAAAAGGAAGCACACACACTAATTTAAACAATTATCTACTTGTCTTATTGCCATTTGTCATAGAATGAATGAGCAAATATTGTTAAAAGAGAAGAGGACTAATAGCATAAATGTACAACAAGTAACAGACAAACGATGAAAACTCTAAGCAAAGAAGGGAAAATGCTGATCACCTATTGTCTGTGATCATAGGTGAAGACCTTTTTCATTAGCAGAAAGAATGTTACAGAACAAAACAACAAAAACTCCTATATTGCTGCTTGAGGGACAATAAAGTAGTGTACTAACAGTTGGACAGGGTCATGGGTGGACAAACCCAGATTAGGAGGAAGACGATGAAGCTGATTTCCAGTCAGATGAAGGACTTTTAAATGTGGAAGCCGACCAATGGAAACAATATCATCAGTTGACAAACGGTTGTAAGACAAATTCAAAACCTGTGAGGATTTAAATAGCTTGCTTAAATAAATGTAACATTATCAAGAAGACTAGTTACACAATTGCTACAAGAAACCATTAACACGGTGAAAGCCTGAGTTGCCGCAATTTTACATATTAACAATGTTACACAGCTACAGATTTTCTACATTACCTGCTGCTCTGCCCTCAATTAGCATGAACTAATTGTGAATTTTACCATCCCTCCTTCATCATTTTTGCCAAAAAGAACAAATATTGAAACTGTATTTTTTTTTTAAATGCATAATGTTGGTGTCAGGGACCAAGCAGTAAGGCAGAAGACACAGCTTCACATGGTGAAGGCCAGGACTGAGGCCTTCACAGTTGGCATCAGTAGAAATACACAACTTAAACTAACAGGGGAAAAAGTCACAAAGGAGCAGCCTAAAGACGATGTTAGCATTTCTGATAGAAGTACAAAGCTTTTGAGTACTTATGACTAAAAAGATCATGCAAAATTGCATACTACTACTACTACTGTGACATGTTAATAATCCAAAAAATACTATAATGATGCTAGTGCATCTACGTTGTCAAAATCAGTCTTACCTCCAGATGAGGGAAGTCAGCAGCATGAAATATCAAGTTGCAAATACCATTTAAGGACAGGTTGAGTTCTCTTAAAAACCCAAAACAGCTGAAAGAAGCTTCATAAAAACAATGGACATTTTCAGACACAATATATTTTTACAAAAGCCACAAAATCATACTGAGGATACATATCCATGATATATAAGAATAACTACCTAAAGAGAGGGAGTTAATGGATGCATCAATGTAAGCTACATTGTCAAACATCGTGAGGTCTTCTGACTTGACCTGTGCAAAGAAAGAATCACTTTTAATACCTTTACCCATAGACTACCAAAGTATTTTGACTACAATGTGAAAATGATTCTTACAGAATTCAATTTCTGCTCACTGATGTCAATGGAGGAGAGCTCAGATGGTTTATCAACGCAATGTAACCGGAGCTATAAAAAAAAATTGAAAACGGACATTGTTTAGTTACCAACAAGGGACTGATCTTGCTTCTGTATGTAAGCAAGTACACTTCAATGACTTACCAGGAAGGGTCCATCTAATATATTACCAAGAGGAGAATCAGTCACCCTGTGTTTGCTTTTATAAGTTTCTTTTATTCTCCTGTGGACATTTCTATATTTCTGCTCCTCTGCCTTTCTGTAAGCTACAAGCCAATGACCAGCACCTAGAAGAAAAATAAAACAGAATAAAGCAGATATTGTTTGCAGATTTATAAATGTTTTTAGACCTGTGGCTGACAATTATTTTTCATAATCATATATAGTCTGCTGATTTTCTTTCCAATTTTAACCATGAAAAAGTGTGAAAGATGGCCAACCTAAATTTCCATACGCTCTATTTAGCTGACATTGAACTTGTCTTGTCTGACCAGCAGCCCAAAACCCAAAGATATTCAGCTCATAATGATATAAAACAGAGTAAAGCAACAAATTGTTAAAATGTTAAAGGCAGAACAGGAAAAATATTTAGTATTTTTTTTGCTTTATTAATATCTCAGAACACTTTATTCCACTGCTGGACCAGTTTATTAACATTTCCAACTACAGATGATGAATTAAGCTATTGTAGACACCTTTAGCCTACAGGTGACTGACTGACCTTTGAAGTCTATTGCAAACTGAGATACCTGTGACCCTTTATTGTTGGCTTGCTAACACTTAAAGCTGCAGACTTGAGGACTTGGAGGTCTCCCTACTGAGTTTAGATGCTAGAAATTTGTAATGCTGATAGAGGATTTAGCACAACCCGGCAACCCAGGAGTTGTTGTAATGAATAAAACATTACTAGGAGATTTATTAAAAATTGATAAACCCATTAATAAGCAATGACGCCTTTCTAAATTGTATCTTATCAAAGAGTTAAAGAGTTTAATTATATTAACTTGCAATACTACAATAAATCTCCCTATTATTTGTGGTAAGATAGTGCCTTTGTCACTGAATATATTATTTTCCTGCACCCAAATAACTAATTAATTCAAGCTAAGTACACTGGCTTAACCAATTTAACCCACCTTCCTTCCTTCGACGGAGTAATGTCGGGGATAGGAAACATTTTGTAGAACAGCTCGGTCCATCATCAAATTTATAGGACGCCGTAGTCTTCTTGTTTGCTTGTGTGATCAATTTATCCTCAAACAACATTTATGCGAGTGTTAATTATACTTTTCTCGGACTGAACTTGCAAAAAACAAGCTATTTAACAATATACTTCAACTACACTGTATTGCTCTGTATCTTAGCAATAGTACGTACACCGAGAGCTGGCCCTCCTATTCAGCGGAGTGCGCAAAAAGGTGAACACGAACATTTTTTTTTTTTTTTGCGGACGATGGCGTAAGAGACCGGGGAGCGTAACATTAGCTGGTTAAAGATTGAAGTCAATGACAAGATAACAGCATAACGTATTTAAAGACGTCAAACAGTCATTGTTATGATTATGCAGCAGTCTTTGCGTAGCCTATACAATACGTGATATAATATTACATCTGAAATTGTTTAGCACAGTACGCATGCGTGACGCTGCTTATTGGCGTCATTGCAGTAAGTTGGTCGTTTATGACTACTCCTCTCCTGGAACAGTCGGTGGCTTCTTTGACTGCTATGTATTTATTGCGTTAACACATCACCGAAAATGGGAGTATATGATGCTTTAGCTGTCGCAGCTATCGAAACCCAACATCGAGTTTAGTAAGTATGTGTCCGAGCGAACACGTAAGTGACTGGTTGTGTCCCTCGCTTTAGTGCATAGTGTCATTTTTCCTTCTAGCAGCAGCGTTGTTAATGACTAAGGTCTAGTTACGTGAAATTAGATGGTAAAATTCCGTTTATGCAGAGATTATGGGTGTCAAATATGAAGAGTGACAAATGAAGGTAAGCGCTTTGTTATGCACGCATAGTATAATGCAGTTTGCACACTGCTGGAGTGTGATCTCTTCTTGTAATGCCTTAAAGATTGTTATAAGACTAAAACACAAGATAAAACTTGTTATACATGTGTAACCGTTTCTGTTCACAGGAACTCTATTTCACCATGGGAAACACACCATCAAAGAGTAGCAGTGGAGAGGAACTGGTCAAAACAACTTTGTTTGAAAAGGAGCCAAATGGGATAACATACAGAATTCCTGCTCTCATTTATCTCAGACACCATCACACCTTCCTTGCCTTTGCAGAGAAAAGATCATCATCATTAGACCAAGATGCCAAAATTCTTGTTATGAGAAGAGGAACGTTGAAAGATGATGGATCTGTTCAGGTTATTATTTGCACGTTTGCTTTGCTTAAATGCTGACAACTATCAGTATATGTGCTCCTCTTTGTAATGATCTTGTGATGTTTTTCCAGTGGTCATCCAGTCAGGAGCTGTCAACGGCATGTCTACCAAACCATCGCACCATGAATCCTTGCCCTGTGTATGAAAAAAACAATAAAATACTGTTTTTATTTTTTATCTGCATCTGGGGAGAGACCACAGAGCGTAGGCAGATCATCACAGGCAAGAACAAGACACGTCTTTGCTATGTTAGCAGCAGCGATGACGGGCAAACTTGGAGTCAAGCAAAAGACTTAACAGAAAGTGTGATTGGTGAAACTATCCATAAGTGGGCCACATTTGCTGTGGGTCCTGGGCATGGTGTGCAGCTGGAGAATGGCAGATTGATCATCCCAGCATATGCCTATTATGTCCGTTACAGATGCTGTTCCTTCCCCATTCCTTACACAGTCGATCCACATTCACTATCAGTTTATAGTGAGGACTTTGGGCAGACATGGCATATAGGTAAGATGCTTCAAAAAAATTCATCTGAATGTGCAATGGCAGAGATCATAGACCATGAGGGCAGAGGTCATCTTTACTGCAATGCTCGTCACAACGGAGGCCACAGATGTGAGGCCTTGAGTGAAAACAGCGGTGTGTTTTTTGACAAGCCACATATGGCTCCAGAGCTCGTCGAGCCACCTAGAGGCTGTCAAGGCAGCGTTGTTGGGTTTCCTGCTCCTGAATTTGTCCCAAACGAGGATGCTGAAAGCAAAGCTTGTGGCACATCGCTCTTATCCCCAGACACACAAACATGGCTTCTCTTCATGCACCCAACCAATAAATCTAGTAGAAGGGACATGGGTGTGTATTTGAATCGATCCCCCCTGCACTCGTCTGGATGGGACAAGCTAAGGATCATCCACAGCGGGCCCAGTGGTTACTCAGACCTGGCTTACATTGAGGACAAGGATCAGTTTTCATGCCTGATTGAGTGTGGGAAAGGACGTGAACTTGAGCAGATAGCATTCATGTCGTTTACTCTTAATGATGTCAGGCAGACAGGCATCAAGAAGGAAAAGAAGACGCGTTGACTGGTGGTTTTATTTCTGTATTAGCAAAGCTCTCTAACAACTTCTGCCAACTAAGAAAACAAACAAAAGCCATTAGATATGCTGTGCAACACCTACCTGTGTTTACTGTTATGCATTCTGGAGATAATGCGTGCATGAAGCATGTGTTTTGTTGCCTCCTTTTTTACATGACTAGCTACTTCTACTACAGAAACCTACCAGAAACCACTTATTTAAGCTCTTTGTATAACTGTAATAGGTCAATAATGTTACCAAACAAACACATCAGTTATAGATTGTAATGCATCCAGAAGGAAGAATGCCACGTTCAAATCAAATTTGAGTCCTTTAGATGTTTTTAACGCTTTCCATCTCAAAAAGCCAAACTGATGAAAAACCCTTTGCTAGGTGGCAGGCAGGGTTAATTTAGAGACTGTATCTTGACAACACAAAGTAGAGAAGCTGGGATACCAGGAGGGCTGTAGGCAGCAGAGTGTCACGGAGGGGGGCAGGATGGCAGAGAGACACCATGTCCTGTTACGTTTTCACCTGATATTTCAGACATGTAAAATCTTAGTTAATGCACCTTTAAAGCATGCAATGCTGGACTGCCATTCTTAAAAGAGGCTTAATGTGTCGCATGTTTGACGAGCGCTTCATTCCTATTTCTGCAGCTTATTAAAGTGTCTGTGTTTTCTGAGTAGTGGAGAGAATTTGCCTACCTCTCTTTATTTTCATATGAAGATCATAGGCCTTGTAGAGTAGAGCGTAGAGTTTTCCTCCAGACTCAGTCTCTCCTTTACATTTAGTATAATCTGATTCACCTAAGCCTTGTACTCCGCTGTTGAATTTAAGGTGTGCCATAGCCTGTCAGTGCACAACCTTTTGCATTGTTCACAGTAGGTGCTATAAAATTGACAACAAACTTGGACAGAAAAGCCAAATGTTTACTCTTTACTTTCCACATTTAGCCAATCAGCGAAGAGACCAACTAAACTGTACCTGATCTGTATTCTTTTTTTAAACATTTGACTATTAACTGAGAGAGAGAGAGAGGGATACTTGTCAAGTCATTTTCAAAAGCCATATTTCACTTGGTTACAATATTTACTTATTTTCTATTTTCGAGCACATTTAGCACCATTTTCTGGACAGGCTTTATTCTTGGCATTATTAAATGCAGTCTTATAACAAGGTATGAGCCAGGTGGCTGACTGTTGGTTATCAAATAAGAGCATATAACAGCAGATGAAGAGTCACTATTTATACATTTGCACACACAAACCTTGTACAGAGTGACTTTAACATCCCTCTTTGCCTAATGTTGTGATGCAAAATGCCATGAGGTGGTTCTACACTAGTTTCATTGTGTTTTTGTTGGCTGTTGTAGAAAGTGACAAAACCTGCATGAAACATGTATTTTAGTAGAAAATAAAAGTAACTTGTGATCACCTGACTCATCTTTTATTGCAGGTTGGTTCACATTGTTTCCATCCATCCATCCATCCATTTTCCTCCGCTTATCCGGGACCGGGTCGCGGGGGCAGCCCGGAACACCTCCCTAGGAAGGTGCCCAGGAGGCATCCGAAACAGATGCCCGAGCCACCTCAAAAGCCCTTTATGAATAGATTAAAATCAAGGACCGTGACGTCGTCTGGCATGGCGCAGCCGGGGCCCCACCCTGGAGCCAGGCCCGGGGTTGGGGCTCGAATGCGATGTGTAATTACCATAATAATTATTGCTTTTAACAGCTGACTGTCAGAATAAATGTAAGTAAAACAAGTTAAACAATAATTATCTGTCAAATGGGGCAAGGGGTTAAAGAATACATAGAGTATTGCTGTTTTAAAAAGTAATTATGAGAAGCAGTTTATCAGCTGTCAGCAGGCTAAGAGCTGTAGTATGTTGGAAAGATAAACCCACCACAGTTAACAGAAAAGCTGTGTCACGACATGATTTGTATGCCGTCTGAGTATCTTGTCAAATGACTATAACAATAAAAAATACACTTAGCAAGATAATAATGTTGCATCCTTAGAAGCTCAAAGGAAGGCTAATGATAATTAGCTAATTAGATAATGGTTTAGTTTTCTAGAAAAGAGGAAGTAGAATCCAAGGCCGGATCACAGTGGGGCGGAGGCCGGTTACGGGCAGTAGGCTTGGACTGACAGTAAAAAAGGTCAAGGTCAAAGTGTTTATTTGTCATATGCACAGTTAGGAAACGTATTTCCCTGTACAATGAAATTCTTACTTTGCCGTCCACATGAATGCCACAAAATACAAATGAAATATAAAGTAGATGAATAAGTAACACAAAATCTAAGGCACTTTAAGCAGCAAATGCAGCAATATCTTCTTCTTTCAGCTGTTCCCGTTAGAGGTCGCCACAGCGAATCATCAGTTTCCACCTAACTCTATCCTCAGCATCTTCTACTCTCACCCCAATTAACCTCATGTCCTCTTTTAGCACATCCATATATCTCCTCTTTGGCCTTCCTTGTGACCTCTTGCCTGGCAGCTCCATCTCCAACATCCTTCTACCAATATAACCACTATCCCTCCTCTGCACATGTCCAAACCATCTCAATCTGGCCTCTCTGACTTTGTCCCCAAAACAGCTGACCTGAGCTGTCCCTCTGATGTGCTCATTCCTAATCCTGTCCATCCTGGTCACTCCTAAAGAGAACCTCAACATCCTCATCTCTGCTACCTCCATCTCTGCCTCTTTTCTATTCCTCACTGCTACAGTCTCTAATCCATACAGCATAGCTACAATATTTAAAACTCATGCACCTTGTTGACCTCAGCCCCCTGTAACCTCACTGTTCCACTTCCCTCCCTCTCATTCATACACATGTATTCCATCTTACTACGACAGACTTTCATTCCTCTTCTTTCCAGAGCAGACCTCCACCTTTCCAGGTGTTCCTCCAGCTGCTCTCTGCTCTCACTACAGATCACAATGTCATCCACAAACATCATTGTTTGTGGAGATTCCTGTCTGACTTCATCTGTCAACCTGTCCATCACCATAGCAAACAAGAAGGGACTCAAAGCCGATCCTTGATGTAGCCCCACCTCCACCTTGAACTCCTCTGTCTGACCTACAGCACATCTCACTACTGTCGTACTCCTCTCATACATATCCTGGACTACTCTGATGCACTTCTCTACCACTCCTGACATCCTCATACAGTACCATAGCTCCTCTCTCGGCACTCTGTCGTACGCTTTCTCTAAATCCACAAAGACACAATGCAGCTCCTTCCGACCATCTCTATACTTCTCCATTAACATTCTCAGAGCAAAGCAAACAAGAAGGGACTCAAAGCCGATCCTTGATGTAGCCCCACCTCCACCTTGAACTCCTCTGTCTGACCTACAGCACATCTCACTACTGTCGTACTCCTCTCATACATATCCTGAACTACTCTGACGTACTTCTCTGCCACTCCTGACATCCTCATACAGTACCATAGCTCCTCTCTGGGCACTCTGCCGTACGCTTCCGACCATCTCTATACTTCTCCATTAACATTCTCAGAGCAAAAATTGCATCAGTACTGCTCTTTCTGGGCATGAAACCATACTGCTGCTCACAGATATCCACTTCCTTTCTTAGCCTAGCTTCCACTACTCTTTCCCATAGCTTCATTGTGTGGCTCATCAACTTTATACCTCTGTAGTTGCTACAACTCTGCACATCACCCTTGTTCTTAAAGATCGGCACTAGTACACTTCTCCTCCATTCCTCAGGCATCTTCTCACTCTCTAAAATCCTGTTGAACAAACTAGATAGAAACTCCACTGCTGTCTCTCCTAGACACTTCCACACCTCTACTCTGTCTCTACTTCTGTCTGAATTCCTCACAACATTCTTTCTTTTGCAACCTACACCACTTGGTCTTCTTTTCTGTCTTTCCTCTCCTCTTCTTCCTGACCACCAGAGTCATCCTACACACCACCATCTGAAGCTGTCTGGCTACACTTTCTCCTACCACCACTTTTCAGTCACTAATCTCTCTCAGATTGCCTCGTCTACATAGAATGTAGTCTACCTGCGTACTCCTACCTCCACTCTTATATGTAACTCTATGTTCCTCCCTCTTCCTGAAATAGGTGTTAACTACAGCCATTTCCATCCTCTTAGCAAAGTCCACCACCATCTGTCCTTCTAGGTTCCTTCTTTTGACACCATCCATCACCTCCTCATCACCTTT
>NW_018127919.1:610303-618838 GCF_001952655.1 Monopterus albus
TTCTGATCGCAGGTTCATGGTAGTCAATTACTGAGTGAATATCTCCATCTTACAACCTCAAGCAGTGTTTGCAGTATTAATAAGTTTCAAATATGCCACCTTAGTGTGAGAGGTTAAGCTTTATTCCATAATAATATAAAGGCATAATATAAAGAAGACTTTATTACATGTGGGGGCTTGTCAGTCTCACATGTGCTTATCAGCTGCCTGGCTTTACCATTTGTCTCTGTTTTTCATCACCTTGTCATAAACTGCTTCTTCACAGAGAGGATGAATCATGTGGTGAAACATGTTTTTCTCTGACAGTGTTGGTGGTGAGAATTTCAACATTTTTCAGCACATATGATAATCTTGAAGTAATAGTATGTTTCATCTGTCACTCTGATGATATTATGAGTCAAGCAACAGAGAGGCCTCAGAGGTTTTCTCTTTGTGAAGCAACCATTTTTACTGCATATAAATGACCACCGTCTGATTTAGTGAATCAAACCTCAAAATATACAGTACCTTACTATAATAGTGTGCAAATGTGGCCCCTTGGTATGGTTTGTATTTTGATGCAAAGTGTTTGCGTGCCACATAGATAATAAAGGTTTTGATGTGCAAAGAATCTCCAAAATAAAATCACACAAGCACAAACCAGATCATTGTACATGCTCCGTAAATTTCGCTGTTATTCCCTTCACTTCAAAAACATCAGCTTCTTCTTAGTGTTTAGACACCAGGAAGCTGTTCTGTTATTGCAACAGTGACACAAAGGCATGTTATGAGCCTCAGAGGATGCAAAACTGGAGAAACCAGATCTGCTCAGGGTCAGATTCAATAGGTGATACGATTTTAAAGTATATATCATGGTGTGAATGTGTAAAGGTTTATCAGCAGCAGAGCTAGAAAGTGCATTAACTCAAGTACTGTACTTAAGTACAATTTTGAGGTATCTATTTAACTGAGTATTTTCATTTTCTGCTACTTCATATTTTGACTTCATTACATTTTACAGAAAAATAGTGTACTTTGTACTCACTGAATTTATTTGATAACTTTAGTTACTAGTTACTTTGATGAATGAGGTTAATAAAACAAAATACAGTATACTCATAATTGTAATTGAATAATATGATGTACATCAGTGTAAACTGTGCTGTTTTGCATAATGAGTACTTTCACTTTTGGTACTTTAACATTATTAAGTGCTAATACCTTTGTACCTTTACTTAAGTAACGTTTTGAATGCAAGATTCTTACTTGTAACAGAGTATTTTTACACAGTGGTATTGATCCGTGTCCTCAATGTAAGCCAGGTCTAAGTAAACAATCAGAGTAGTTCTTCCACCACTGGTTAGCAGCATGTATCCGGCCAGTGGTGCTGTTTTCTCAGGGTCTAACCGTGATGAGAAAAGGCTGTATGTTGAAAGAATTGTGCTGCTTGATTTACTTTTTATCTGCATAAAATCCTACATGTAAAAATGTTGTTGTTGTACATATAAAGTGTTTTAGCTATTAGGTCATAAGTGAGTGTATGAAATGTACAGTAGGCCTTTTAAGGAATGCTAGTACATGGCATGTGAAAAGGGAGGCTGAGATTATAATGCTACAATTCATGACATTGTGTCCAATAGCCCATATTCTGGGATGTGTTGCTTATATGTAGCCCATAAATTATTATCCCTACACATATACTTAAAAATCTGTTTATTCCAAATGTTAACATAGAAGGTAAGCTAATGTTAACATGTTAGCATAACAGTTATTACTTATGTATTACTTATGTACTTATAATACTTGTTCAGGTTATTAATAGAAAATACAAAATTTTACCTGATGTTCTAGAAACACTTGAGCAAACATAGTGTTTGCTTGTTTGTATGACAGCTCTGCAGCTTTTCATGTAACAGGTTCAAACACAACAGGAACTACTTTTAAATCTTGAAATGTGCTTTGTCCCTTTAGGTTTAGTGACACACGATACATTCAGTTCTCTCTTCTCCCTTTTGATCCTCTTTGCTGCAAGACAGTAAAATATAAGTTATGCAGGCAACATTACATTTTCAAGGTTTGATTGAAGTATCTATGTACATTGGAAACTACACTCAGTCGAACTGTACATCTTCACAGAGTCACAGACGGGAGCAACGTTTGAGCTGCCCCTTCAGGAATTCCTTCATTCATAAGCTTAACCTTTTCCTCTGATCTCACTGCCAAACAGGTTATACCTGTCCAAAGTAAACTTGTGCCAGTTAAAACAACTTCATGTATGTGTTTTCATGGGAAATCACAGAAGGAACAAACTCCCCTCCCATTACGTACTGAAATCAATACAAAACTAAAGAGAAAAGACACGAAGTGCACAGTATAACATAAGTTGTGCATGTGTGCAAGGATCAAGGGTGTAAATAATACAGAGAGAGAGAGAGAGTCCCAGAGAAATGAGCAGAGAAGCTATATTTTTAGGCTTCCACAAAAAAAAGTTACATTTGCTAAATCTTACCCCAAGTGATGTGTGGCAAGAATAATTTCACATTTGTTAAACTCAGACTTATCATTTATGTCCTGTCATTTGAAATAGTTCACCACAGTGTGCCCAAATCTGTCAGATGCTCAGTGACCTTTCCACACAGTCCAGCTGTCTCAAACCGGATGCTCTTCAACAAGAATGGCATCGTTCAAAATGATACCGTTTAGGACAATACAAAGATTATATGTCAGATGGACACACAGCCATGTCTGCAGACTGCAGTCTTTAGAACAGGAGTGCCCACCAGCACAGATCCTGGATCAACCTGCTGGACCATTTAGAAATAAAAAAGGCTTACAAGGGCACTGAAAATCTACATAAACCATAAAAGCCATGCCACAATTACAACCTTTTAGGGTTATTCTCTCTTAAAGGGACATGCGCAGAGTATACAAACAGAGGAGGCAAAAAGACTTCTGAAAAAGCAGCAGGCTAGGGAGAGTTATTTTCAAATTTTCACCCACTATTGATTCTTGATGTATAATTTTAAACTCTAATAACATAATGCACTGAAACACTCCAGTTTCAAAGGTAATCTAGCAATTATTATTTGCAATGTGACCCATTCATTTTCATTTAGATGAAATATTTCATGTCATATCAGTTAATAAAGTGTGTGAAAAAGATAATTAAAACAGATCCCCCCGTTTTTTTTTTACAGCTTGTGATTTCACATTGTTTTTAAAGTGAAACCAGACTGAATTAAGTTGTTGTAACAGTCAGATCCCTGTCCCTGTCAACTTTACAATAATCCATTGTTCCCAACCTTGTGAAGCAGTGAGTGTGGCAGACCAGTCACATGCATACAATGGGAAATATTAGGCTAGACACATGAGTACTAACCTTTGGCTCTCTGGCTGTTGTACTAAACATCATACAGAATAACAGACAGCTGCATTTTAGCACAGAGCAGGGTTTTTTCTCCCACTTTGGAACAATTTGACATCTTTCATCCTTTCTTTGTTTCTGTGGATGGCAGAGACCTGTCACTCCAGCCTTTAGCCTCCACCTCTGTAGAAATTATTAGTCTGTGAACAATCGGCAGTGAGCAATACTGTATATAACCTGTTGTTTTTCCATAATTGAGAGGTTTTCTTTTTTTCATACATGATAGAATGTACTGCGCATTAATGGATATGCGCACATATTGGAAGCATAATGTTGCTGAGGACATGCAAGTTGTTGAGTATACAGCAGAGCAAAAAGCAATGTTTCCCAGTGTCACTGTCTTCTTTATCTTCTTGAAATGTCACCTGTCACTCAAATGTGCATCTTCAAGCGCGCGATTCTTTCTTGGAGTGTGGCTTATTTCCCAGCAGGGCATCCATCTCAGTAATGGTTTGAGGGGTAATTTGAGATAAAATCTGCAAGTAAGAGGGAAATCAGTGAAAATGTGATCTGTTGTATTGTCCCACTTATGCAACTTTATATTGTACACAATGTAGCATATCTGTGAGTCAGGCAAAATTACTGATGTGGGAGGAAAAAAGGGGGGAAAAATCTACCCGGAGGGCACCCAGATTCTCAAGTAGCTGGTCTGTGTTAGAAACTCCCAGAAGTACTGAGCTCACTCCCTCACTGCGCAGACACCAGGCTGTAAAAGGAGAGACAAAACCAATAAAATTCATGCTCAATTAAAAGCAAATATATCAGTGCTAGCCAAAGACTGTTCTAAAATAATGTTTAGTTTTTTGCACAGTCAGATTACATGTCACTTCTCTATTGACCAAATTTGAACATCTATCTACCAAATGTATTTGAGCAGGAATTCTGATCCAAGATCAACTGACAAATGCACACAGAAGATCAGGTGATATCAGAACAGTGGTCCTAAATCAGTACCTTTTACAGTTGAACAGAAGACTACACTTTCTAAACACCATTGTTTAAACATAAATATGGGGAAAAGTCCTGTAATTAACTAATAAGGTCACTGATCAAGAGCAAAATGGTTGAACACAGGCAGATTGACACATGGAAAACATTTGTTTGAAGCACTCTGTGCAATATATAAAAGCTTTTATCTTCTGTGTGAAATCAATGAAAAAACATTTTGAATCTGTAGTTTGTGACTCTGGCAACACAAACACATTCAAGATCTGAAAAATGCCAATCTAAAGCAGTCCAATCCTGACCTCCAGTCACATAGCAATATAACAGACAAAGAGCGAGTCCCCTGTATATAATGTATACACTTACACACTGCATAGTCATGTCATTTGCCTGGTTCATACCTATGGCTAACTGTGCAGCAGTGCAGCCCAGTCTGTCAGCCAGTAGATGGAGCTCCTTGATTTTAGCCAGCTGCCTGCGGCCCTCCTCGCTGTTCACTCTCTCCTTCAGCCACTGGTATCCCTTCACCAGGAGCAAAATGAAAAGCACTGATAAGGCAACATGCTTCTCTACTGATTTCACACTACGATACCTTGCCGATCAGGGAGACAATTACACTGGGCTACTTTTCAGGAAGAGAGAAATCCCAGAGGAGAGGAGCAGTCCGATCAAGCTGACCTTCATTGCTGCTCTGGAGCACTCTGGTACACCGTCACTGTACTTCCCAGTGATTAATCCACAAGCAAGTGGAGACCAGGTCATTGCACCAACACCTGGAAGAGAGGAGTAAGGGTAGACATTCAAATGATACAAAATAAGCCTTCAATTAAAACAGAAAGATAAATAAAGCTGTGGACTATGGATGTCTGACCAATCTTATGGTAGAGCTCAGGAAGCTGCACCTCAACTTTATCCCTTTGGAAATAGTGATACTCTGCCTGCTCACACACAGGTGGAATCAGGTTGAACTGGCGTGCCACAGAGTACGCCTCCTGGTGTCAGACAGAGAGTGATCAGAACTGAAGCCATAAGCTGACCATATAAATTTTTGTCAAGTATGGGAGATGAGCATTTACCATGATTTCCATAGCACTCCAGCGCGAGGTTCCCCAGTACATGGCCATACCTTGATTTATTACAAACGTCATGGCTCGTACAATCTCTGCAAATTGGAGTATTTAACATCATAATTTAAAAATTAAACTTTTGATGATTTTAAGACAGTTAATTGCAGCTGTTTCCACACATTAAACACATACTACTACAGCTACTATATGATCTCTGCACATTGGGAAACAAGAATAATCATTTCACTGACCTTCCATTGGACTGTTGACATCATTTCTGTTGGCAAAAACAATGTCCACATAATCTAGCTGGAGTCTTGATAATGATCCTCTTAAACCTGTCATAAGAAATAATCAGATCTTATCCAAAGTACTCCGCCTTTTGTTCTGCTTTGTACCGTGTATACATCTTAATTTATACACTGTTAACATGCTCATAAGCACTAAACCCAAAGCTGACGGTAAAGGGAATGCCATTAGTGTTGCAGATATTTAGTCATAAATCAGAGTCAGTGATTCATCATACAAGGACCATGAATGTCTCTATAAAATTTCATTGGAATCTGTCCAATAGCACTGTAAAAACAGTAACTTATATTAAATTATCAGTAATTCAAGAAAAAAAAATCTAACTGTGCCAACAAATCAAACTCATCTGCTACTTCAACAAAAGTAAGTGATTCCTGATAAACTTGAATCTTATTCTGTGATTCATCACAAACTGAGAAATGCTCTGTTAACTTGCCTTCTGTAGCTGGAGAATGCAGGAAATATACCTGGAGAAACTTAAAATCATGAGTTCAGCTGACTAAATGTACAATGAATTGCTTAGTTAACTCATTTATTTAAATTACTTCAACACATTTCCCAGCATGCATTTCATTTAAAATTCTCCAGGTTGTCGTTTTTTTGTCATATAAAAAATTGCATGATGGAAGTCATTCAGTTTCTCTTTATACATTGTCTCAGAGGAGCCAGAAGGTTTTCTTTCTGCTCAAAATGAAAACACCAAAAACCATGCTGAAGAAAGGTCTTTGTGTCAGACACATCCTGCACTGTTTGAATTCAAAGAGCTTAACGCTTCTTGAGAATTGACCCAGGGCTTATCTTAAGAAAAGATTCCATGATAGACAACACATGACATTGTTCCTGACTGTACTACTAAATAAAGAAAACTTAGTTACAAACCAAAAGTTTTGAATGGACACAGCTCATGGATTGGAGTTACTTTAACTTGACAGAATCAAAAATTCTAAGTTGTGAAGATGTAAAATAAGATGCTACTCTAACTTGAAGTACGTTAAAAATTGTAAGTTGGATGAACTCAAAACCTGAAATTAAAAAAAAGTATGTTTAATTGTCTCACTCAAAAATTTACCAACAATTGTTGCCTTGAAATTTTGAGTTTTCTTAGCTTTTTCCTTTCTTACACTGAGGTGTTGAGATACTTCAGTGTTGACGAGAGTGACAGACCAACCAACCAACATTGCCATCCATGGAGCCATGTTGCTAGATGTTGATACCCAAGCAGTCATGAGCAATACTCCATACAATATGCTATTGGAGGGTAAAACAACCTTTTTATGTATTATATAGTTTTTGAAGTTTTAATGCTGCATTTTCCATTTCTAAATATTTTCTGTCAGTGTCTGCTGTGTGTGAACATTTCAACCTTGGGTTTGTCCACGCTTTGATAGAGGTTAACGTCATGAATGTGACATGTGAAATACTGTATTTAGTCCAAATACAAGCACAGCCTTAATATGCTGTACTAACCTTGAGAGCTGCACATAGTTCACTCATAATCCAGTGGCCTCAAATTAAAAGATTTGATCTTTAATCAATTTTAAACATACCTGTATGTTCAACAAATTGAAGTTCAGTAACAATACACAACTCTGAATGGACCACTTTCTGATTAAATATGAGCTATAGGATTACTGAAAGATGTACTGGAGAACTGACTCAAATTTCAGGGCCTGAACTTAACACTGAACCTTATTTGCTTGATTCTTTCTGAAACAAATCCAGGTACATTACCTTCAATGATGTGCTTTCTAGAGAGTCCTCTTTCCGTCTCTGCTCTGTGAGGTGATGAAAATACACATTATTGATGTTCTGTTGAAATGACGAAGACAAAAAAAAAACGATTTTGAATGAAAACAAGCACAGTGAAGTGTATAATTTCTGTGTTATACTTACTGGCCTCCCCAGTAGATTTTTGTTGTGATGACAAAACTTGAACGCCTGGCAAGGACAAAGGACAGTTTATTTTAATAGGACAATGGAATTTAGGTGAGAACATGTCTCCTCTATCTTCTAATACTATGTTGTACAGTAATATGTTTTTTCTTTCTCTGTGCCTACTAACATTGGTATGATACATTAAAAACTGTATATTTGGACTTGCATTGTGTTTCTTTAAATATCCAGTACTGTATGACTCTGACATAATGAGTGGTAGTGACAAACTACACACGCTTAATTTAAAGTCTGACATTTATTTATTGATATATTTTTCTCCAAATTAAAAATATCTTGAGGATTTCCCACACAAATAAGTTGGCAGTTGCTCAAGACAACCAACGAGTATTATGATCTGGGAGCTTGTTTTCACATGGTAACATTTTTATCCCTTTTTTATAGTCTTTCTGAGGTTGAAGCTCATTTTGCTAAAACATATTAATTTCCTTTGAGATAATTTAATGGTGCGACTGTTCCAAAAGAAATAAAGACATGAAATGTGGTACATTTCAGCAAAGCAGGGAATTGTTAGGATTATTAAACTTTCAAAACTAAATTCACATGATGTAATAGAATTAAAAATCTTGAGTGATCTCACCTCCATCCTTTCTTCTTGATAATGTTCCCCAGAGTGATTTCCGCTCTGCAGAGAAGCACATCACTGACTGTCACATTACTGAACAACAATAATGAATCATACAGAAAATCTGCAACATGTCATATATTAAAGGTGCATGAACTAAGATTTTACATATTGTCTGATAAATCAAGTGAAAATGGGACAGGGCGTGGCATCTAGCTCTCAAGTATACGGCCTCCTCAATGACACTACAGCCCTTCTTGTTATGGTTAGTCTCCCTCACCTGGAGGGTGAGG
>NW_018127919.1:619243-640350 GCF_001952655.1 Monopterus albus
CGAGCAGAAGAGACAAAGGCAGAAGAGAGGCGGGTCGCGCCGAGCGGACCTGACACTTTTGTTGTTATCCCAGTTTCTCTACCCAGTGTTGTCAAGATAGGGTCCATTAGCCTCACCAGTAGTCACTTCAAACAGCCAGCAATGAATGACCTGCCATCAGCTAATGATCTAAAACAGTGCCTGCCAGACTGAATAGGTTGTTCTTTTGCACTGAGAGAGTGGGACAAAGAAGGAGGCTGCATTTTGTACAGTTTGATGCAGCCAGGCATCCGTAGTTTGCGTTGGAAACACAATAGGAGGGGCAAAGAGTGGTAAGGAGTGGAGTATGCTGTGATTACTTTTGAGCATAAGTATATTATTAGAGCTGGAGACGGCCCTGCCACTCAACCATTGAACCAGTTTTTCCAGTGGCCACTCACGGTACTGCAATGCAAAATCCTGTTCTCCATAGACCACAATGATAAAAGAGCCATTTGTAAAACTGTTGACAAGACACCTTGAACAGCAAACCAGGTCAAATATCACTCCATGTATCATGAACTTTTAATCCATGGAGATTTTATATTTGTAAAACCTTCGCAGAGCTTAGAAGACAGATTTATTTTCATGACGTCATCCCATTGTAAAACCTAATGTGGGCCAAACTGGAGTGTGTGAGCAGGGGAAGTGAGGGAAACACTAATGTGCATGTGCACTGAGCCCCACAGTTTAGGAGTCAACCTGAAAGAGAACATTTTTTGAAATATGTACCACCTGGGCGACTTTCACTGGGAGGAATGGGGACCATTTTGTAATCCACTCTCTTGTTCTCTATAATACAGTATGTCCATGGTTTCGACCATCTAGTGGCTAAAAGGAAGTGTGGCAGAGTACAACAGAAGTTGCCTCAGAGGATTTGAAGCACATCCTTAAGTGCTGATAAAAAAATTCAACAAGAAAGCAGAAGTTTTATTGATGCTTAGAGGAGAAAGTGAAGACTGACCTTCCAGAGGCGTACACCTCTGCTGTGTCAAACAGGTTCACTCCATTCTCATAAGCTATGGTCATCAAGCTCTCAGCCATCTGAGGGAATACAAAAATTGAAGCTGAGAGAGGGAAACGGTGGATAAATTCCAATTACAAAGAGGTCATCTGTGAAGGCCACTATGCAGGGAGAATAAAACATTAAAGATACAGGCTATTGTACTCTCTGTAGAAAGCATTTCTATAATTAAAATACTGATATGTATGCTGACAGTGCCATAGTATTTTCCACAAAAAAACAATGTTATTGAGGGTGTTTTGGAGCTGACTTCCCATACAAACAAAGAGACAACCAAGCTCTCACCTCATCAGAGATCTGTGATCCAAATGTCACCCAGGTGCCTGAATGAGAGGAGCGACAGAGACCTTTGGTTTGTTTGGGGGATGAAACAGAGATGAATATTTTTCTGCCATCAAACCAACTCACCTAACCCGAGGCAAGAAACACGGAGGCCTGACTTCCCCAGGTTTCTGTGGAAAAAGGAAAGAAATAAAAAAAACAACGAAAAAGACTGCATAATGTGTGGGCATATAGGCCACATGCACATAGATTCCCATTTTATATACACTGATGTGTGTGAGTAACATGAAAATACTGTAGTTAGTACTGAATAATTAGAGAATTTCTACTTTTACTCAGTTTTGATCTGTCACAAATGACTTGTACATGCAAAAGTAAAAATTCACACATTAAATCTTACATATAAAATTATTATAATACAGTAGATAGGTTGTAAACCAGATGTGCCTAAAACTGAAATATAACACAAAATAAAAACATGATGTTAGTACAGTTTGTTTCCATAGTGTTCCTGGATGTTAATGCTTCCTCTACTAGAGCTGCTACGTGAACATCTTTTTCACCTGAGGTTAAATTGCTTCCTGTGTCTAATTATTTCTGTACAGCTGACCTCTTAACCACATGTTAACAATTCAACATATTACAGCGGGTCAGTGAAACAGCTGGAGGGAACAGAGTTTAGCTCAAATAGAGTCCAGGCAGAAGTTACTTTGACCTGTACAGTGAATGGCTCAAAATGCCCCGTGAGCTGAAGAGGAGGTCATTACCCAATATGCCATGTGTGATTATCCAGACGGCTGAATTCTTAAGGACGAGCACAGGGAAGCAGGGGGCTGCATTTCGGACTACAGGAGCGTGTACAGTACAGTTGAAAATAATGTGTGCTTCTTGCTTTCTCTCCTCCTCCATGCTCCCCCCACCCATTCTAATTAGCCAGGGAGCCAGCTGGAGAGGCAACAAAACTGCAGTGCAACTCACTGCTCACCATCATTTCATCTCCAGCTCCTCTCCTCTCTCTGCCTGCGTCCGCCACAAATAGCCAAATGCAGAAAGACAGACTGTCAGAGCATTCAGACTCAGTCAGGCGACTCTGCTTTTATTTTCTCTGCTCTATTTTAACGTCTAACCTTAAGCTATTTTTGTTTTTCTGCATATGTAAGCATTTGTCACCCTCAGTGTGCATGTGTGCCATGTGGGGGGAGGGGCGTCGCTGTTCACGTGTGGTGTTGTACCCGGTACTTTTTACCATCCTGACTCTGAGAGACGAGACAGTCCAAGTAACTACAAAACAGTGCTGATTTATTCAAAGGATCACAGGTAAAATTAACATTACACGCTCAGGTATCTTCCACCTCCATCCCGCACACAGGCAGATGTAAGATGAAAGACCCTGAACCCGTGTGTAACTAAAAACATTCTCACACGACCTCTAGTAACATGTCGTGTCTTAAACATAAGAACATATTATGGCTAAGGCTACAGTTCTACACGTCATAATAATAATATTAAACACCCTGTCTGCTGACAGTCATCAACTCTTCTCTCTAGTTATCCTTGACCAGATGTACCCTGTAGAAACTCATAAGCATGACTAAGCATTTAACAGTCTAACTAGACATCCTATCTCCACTAAACATTTCTAATACATAAAGTATCTATCCAATATCTATCTGACTAAAAATACCTAACAATTCCCCCTTTCGACACGACCAAAATCGTGTCAACCTAAATCAACGTCCCTTTGTCCCCAGATGCAGCCACCTAGCGTTTCGAGAGGTGAGAGGCCCCCCCTCATGGCCACTCCCTCAAGGGTCAACTACAGAGCCGAGTACTTTAGGGAAAAATGAACTAACAACACAAGAGGCTGGCTAAAAATCTGGCTAAAAATACCTAACAGTGTGAAACTCATTGTTTGTGTCACTTCTTTAGAGCCTGTCACAACAGCACACAGGCAGAAGGTCATGGCTGCTACATAAAGGAATGAAGTGTTAGTGGGATTTGATGTAGTTGATTCTTTGTATAATAATCTGGCTCTGGTTCAGTGTTTGTCAGCCAATGACAGCTCTGCCTGTTCTCACACACTGACAGTCACTTTGAAGACTGGGAGTAAATATAAATGATGCATATGGGAGAAAACACATTTCAGAGACTTTTTCCAAATCTGATATCTTATTTTATGTTTTTCCATTTGTTTTCTTTTACTGGCTTTTTTGTGACCTCCATCGTATTATGTCTTTTTGTCCCAACTTCACTGTGAGGAAGTTAAAAGGAAATTTGGTTGGACCAGTAACAGCATCCTAAAAATATCTCCTGCTGGTTAAAAAAAGGCCTTCCTCAGCTTCACAACAAAAAGAAAAGTCTTCATAAAAATCAGAAGCAGCAGCAGTTACATCTGAACGCCTCCTGCATCTGTCTTCATGCTGAGAGCCTGTCAATTTCATGTCATTATGTTAGAAGACTGGGTGTTTTGGGAGCTTAGTTTTCTTATATCACCTATATTTTGAATATTCAGTGAATTTTAGGAAATGAATTTTGTATGTAAGGCCTTTTAGTTAAACTTGTATCGTTAATAAATGTGAAATAATTACACTAATAAAGCCTAGATCAGCCTTAGTTCCACAAATTACTACATTCATTCAGTGCTTTCCTTTTAAACATTTTCCATGATGAAAAACAGAAAATCTCTGTATTACAAATACAAAACATGAGTCAGCATCCAGTAGCATCCGCAACTGCTTTTCTTTTTCACTGTGCTTATATTGAACATTCTGTTTAAAGGTAGAAACATATTTGATAACACCGGGTATGAGCACATCAGGCAAACCAGCAAGCATGACTGCGTGAATTCCATGACTAATGTTCCACATTAAATATTTTTCTTTGTTTGTATCTGGGCAGCGGAGGATGTCATTGTTTGTGTGTGTAACAACTGGCTGCCCCCTCCCCGCTCTCAACTCCACTGCTCTCTGCAGTGCAGCAGTCTGCTAAATTACTATCAGTGAGTCTGGAGAGACGCTTTCCTCTCACTACCTCCCTCGTGACAGCGTTTCTGTCACACTCTCTCTTACACACACATGCTTTGCTTATAATTATGTAGAAGCTTTGCTTATAATTCACATGATATAGTTTTGGCAGACGTAATGCTGATGGGATCGATACTGTGTGAGTGTCAGTAGGGCCGGCTGATGCTTTCACATGAATATTCAGGGTTGATGGGAATTTCACTCAAACACAGGCACAGATCTGCATATGGCCACGCATGAATGCACTTCTGAACGGTGCAGAGAAACACAGATGCTGCTCTGCAGCCTTATTAAGTAGAGCTTCCCATGTTTACTTGTCTGTTTCTTTTTCTCATCATAAAACGTAACAAGGTGATTATAAGGACTTGGCTGTTCCATACAATGTTAACAGTAAGAGAAAGGCAGCGCCAGGTACGCTGTCACGGTGTAGTCAGCATTTTAACCTGTGCTGACATTTACAGTTAGTTTCCACCTGAGACAGGAGGACGATGGTTAGGTGCAAATGATGGAGGCTTTTTTTCCTGCAAAAAATGTCAAAAAAATGCCACACACATGCTGAGCAGGCTTTTCTCCAGAGGAAGCACACCTAGATATTAATAACACTCATACGAGTGTGTGTGTGTGCCTGGCATTTCTCACACTGTGGGGACTGAATGTCACTGAATAATAGAGTGACAACATGATGTAAGGTTAAGCTGTGGCTGAGGTTAGGTTACAGTTAGGGCAAGTAGGGATCATAGTTAAGGTCTCTGTGAGTTTCCAGGAAATGAATGTGCCAGTGTGAAGTCCTGACAAAGGATGCAAGCAAACGTGTATGGGTGTGTGTGTGCACATGCTTGTACATGCACTTTCTGAGCACAAACTGTGGGAAGATGGTTACTGTCTGTTCTCTTTTTAATAATGCTGCACACTGTTCACCCCGAATACAAGGAACATATTTTCTCACCAATGCAGAGATTTCTGCCTCCAGCTCAATACAATTAAGTAAATTAACATGTATTCATTTATATTTGTGGATCTCACAACATTGAGAAATTGCAGTTTTTTAAAATATCAGCACCAACTTCTCTTTTATAATGTGTCCTTGTTCCACTGGATAATCCATGGACCTGTTAACAGTCTGCAAAGAGACTGTTTCTCAAATTGAAAGCTGTTTCACTGAAAAGCGAGGAAGTCTGATGATTATCCAGAGTATTAAGGACGCTGTTTCCCTTGCAGCAGGATTTATAATATATATATATATATATATATATATATATGCATTTTTCAATACTGTGCACACAGAGCGCAAAGCTTTGAGAGAGAAACTTGGGCAAATATTTACAAAACAATGTGCATGGCTAGATACTATAAGCGAGTAAATGTTTTTATGTGTGAACCGGCCCTTTAACTCAGGGTGTAATTCTGACAGTGTATTATTTGCTTCATCTATTATGAATGAAACAAATGTTAAACAACAAACTTTTCATGTAATGGGGTGTGTTAAAAATTCACTTCAAATGAAGTGGCACAACTAAGAGATCACACCAGCTCATGTTAAAATTGTGAACCATTAAATGATGAGGGTCTGTTTTTCTATTCAAAAGTTGGGACTGGACATGAGGATATGTGTAGCACTTCGTACACTGGCACAGGCTATGTTGTGAAGGGGAATTGGATGCAAAATGTGATTTTAAGGCAAACAAAGTGTCCATGAAATCTGAATTTTTAGCCACTGCAACATGTCCTGAGGGGGTTTAATAATGAAATTCAGCGTTTGAAAAGGTCAGTGCACTGTGCTGCTACCTGCTGACCTATTTTGTCTCTGCTGGGAGAAGGATGAAGATGAATACTGAAATGATGTGTCAGTTTCTGGATCTGCTGCCTCATAAATACAGACTTTGACAGCTCGGGGAATTTAAAAACAACTAAATGTAGTCACTAAGGTGTTTTTGAGTATCACAGCACGCCTCGGTTTGCCAAGGTTCTCTTATTTATTTTAATTTAAAACATCTCAGGTGGGCCCCAGTGAATTAAGTAGTAGCCTTTGTTGAAATGCTGAAATTACCTTTATAGTTTACACAACTAAACATCCATTGGAGCTTTAAAGCCACTTGGAAACTGTTAGACTATTTCAACACATTTCTTTATTTTTCCCTCAGTGACTTTATTTTGAAATGTAAAAAATAAGAGTTCAAATGTAACTGCCGAACAATTCAGTGAAACAGCATAATTTTTGTTATTTATCTTATTATCTACTTATGTAAATAATCTGTCAGGACAGTCTTACCACTGCACCAAAATGAATTTTAATTAAAAGTATATGTATTAGCAGCAGGTATTTAAATACTGAGATCTTGAGGCTGTGTTTCTGCTGCTACATAATGGCACGCAATGATGTCAGAGCCTGCTTTCCGGCCTTGTTCATGGTGCTTCATGTTAGCCTACTGATTGCTGATGCCATCGCATGTGTCCATGGGCACACATTGACAGATGTTAAGTCTCTTCAAACACCACTGACCCCGCAGTCACTTCATGTTTTGTAAAGATTAAGTTATCTGCTCTGTGAGCTTTTCTGTAAACAAGTTTTAAAATCTAGTAAAGACTTCCAACTGGCAGCGACAAACTATTGTTCATTATTTATAATTATAACATTCAGCAACCTGTTTATGTATTAGTAGGTGGCAGATGAAATACACAGCCAGATCTTTGCAGTTTAGCAGCCAAAAACAGAACATAATTTGGATATATTTTGTTCTTGAGCCAGACTGAAATCAATCAAGTGAAGATAGAGTGTGATTTTGTCTAAAACTTGTTGCAGAAGCACAGAGCGATGTCACTAATCTGCTCAGTGTACTGATAATGTGACAAAAATCCAGAGTTGAAGGTCACGGTTGTCTGGTTTTCCTACCTGCTATCCAAACCATTTGTTTCCAATAATTACTTATCAAGATAAAAATATAAGGTCAAGATACTGAATTACTGTTCATGATGGTTGCACTCTATGAAATGAATACTTTTAACTGCTTGGGATCTAAATACATATGGTGTCCATAGGGTTTTATAAAATTGTGAGTAGTCTGCTAGCAAATTCTATGTATTGGGCAACTACATTAAACTTAACGTAAAATGCCTCGGATCAAAAGAACAACTGTGCCCTCAGCGTAGAAGAAGTACCTGGAATAATGTGCAGACTGCGAGAGTAATGGCACTGGAGCCGGATTAATGTCTCATAGCACTAAATGACCAGACTATATCTGTAAAACCTGACAGGGTTGTTCATCAGTGGCTCAGTCATTACTTCATCAGCTGCTGAGAGTCCTGGCTTTCAGAACTCATTGTTCAAGTGTACTCTTTTAGAGAGCAGCACCTCTCTGCATAACTGAATGTCAGGACTCTTCAAATCCAAATGCAAATACATAAGCCTTGTTCTCCAGCAAAACATGCAACAGAATATTCAGTATTATTATTGGTTTTATATCACTGGACATTTATGAACTGCTTTAACTGCTGCCCGTTATTTCATTCATGTTAAAATTGTACTTTGGAATTGAATTTTACTGTGTTTATCTTTTATTTGTTGGCTTAGGTCGGTTACAAGAATGGAGGTTTTGCTGTTAGTCTAAAAGGACTTCTTTGGCAGGACAAGAAGAGACTTGGTCTATCCAAGGTCACTGAACTGTTTAACATTAGAGGTCAAATGAGAAGATTAATAACACTCAGATCTGTCCATTAAATATGAAGCTACAACCAACAGCTGGTATAAAGAGTGGGAAAAGGGGGGGAGCAGCTATCCCGGCACTGCAACAAAATCTGCCTACAGCACCTCTAAAACTATCTAAACACACCGTGTTTCACCTGTTTGAAGCTGAAGTGGTCAGTCATGTGTTAAGCTAAGCTAACCAGCTACTAGCTTTACATTTACTGTACAGGAGTGGTAGGATCTTTTCACTCTTATCAAGCAAACAAAATCTTAATTCCCAAAATGTTTTGCTAATCTTTATGAGCTAAATTCACTTCATAGAACCAAAATATTGCCAGGAGTTTATCTGTCCTCCCTGAGGACACAGGGAGGACAGATTTAGAAGCAGCAAAAATTACTACACACATTCTTCTCTCATCATCCCTGAACTCGCCCATGTTGCTCTGCTGTCCTAGAAATGGCCTTAGACCCTTCAGTCAACATTTTTTAAATGCTTGGCTGTTTAGCAATATTTCACTCTCTTCCTAGTGTTGAATGTTGTATGTAGGTATAGCTGATCCCTCATAACGACCGCTGCCTGCCACTGACACAATGCACCCTGTGGCCAATGGTTTACAAAACACCATGGGAATTGTCCAACGATGGCTGATAAATCTATGCTGCAAATGCACCTGACCTGCTTACCGGGTTGCTGTTGGTGAAAAGACGGGACCTGGTTACCATAGAAACAGCCAATTTGCTGAGCGACACAACTTTTCCTGAGTGACTTCTGGACTCACCCTACCATAAGTCCCAAAAAAAGACTATCACTACTGTTCTTAAAACTTGTAGAAAATCGTCAAATACCCAACATAGTTATGCAAACATACAGTAAATTATTCTTTTAGGTCTAAATCTGTGCTTATCTAGGTTTAAGGGATTCATGTTCAAAAGCTGAAATCAGAGAATGTGAAATCTGACTATATGAATGCACACTCTAAGATTTCTAACAGATCTTCTCTAGAGACATAAATAGCAGTAAATATAGTCACAGACAATCCCTGACAATAGCCATTTCGTTATTTATATAATCTGCTTTTTTCGTTATCTTATGAACTACACACAAGCACACATTTTCAACTTAACAAGTGGAAAGGGGAACATTTTAAAGAAAATTTGTCAGAAATTCAGAAACTTTGATCAAAGAAAAGGAGATAAAGCGACAGTAGGCGCTCAGGGGATTGATAGCTGGCAGCAGGTGCCATTGTCTGTGACCTGCCAATAAGTGATGAACCCTCAGGTTAATGGGATTGGAGGGGGTTAAGAAAAGACACGGTCAAACGACAAAAATTGGCAACGACAGCTGTAAGACTGTTTCTTCCTGGCCTCGGTCAGAGATGGGCGGCAGCGTAAAGAGAATGTGGAGAACGTGTGACAACTGTGCTGCCACAAACAAACTCTGTGGCCGGGTGGTGCGGCTTTGAGCGCACTCCTGTTACAGAAGGGACTGATAAGGAACAGCAGTGCTGGCAGATTAGGAACTAAGATAGACAAAAACTAAAGGCAATGTCTAGGGTGTTGCCACTGGCAACTGGAGATGGCCATATGCTGTATAGGCTTATTGTGCCACTGCACTCCCTATTAATGACACTTTTCCAGGGACAGCACAGCAACCAGAACAGTCCAGTCCAATCCAATCAGAGGTATGAATGCAATTCTCAGGGAAGAAAAAACAATTATTGAGATATCTAGGTTTCGTCTTGTGCCTCATTCCCTTTTTAAACATCCTATTAAATGAAAAGCTAAATTGGCTGAAGAGAATGGTGGCGATTCAATCAACCTGGTTAACAGGAAAACAGGTCATTAAAACTTTCCTCCTGCAGTATTATAGTCAAAATGACAGAGACAGATGGCACAAGGTTGTGGTCCTATTGATTATGGATAGTGTGAAGTGCATGTTGTGTGATTTTATATACACATTTATATAAGTATGCATTATTTTCCACTAGTCTCCGAAGCCCTGCGAGAGTGGAGACTGGCTCAGTTGTCCTTGTCAAGTTGAAGCTCTAATCCATCAAGGTGAACTGTATCTGATTCTGTGCCAAAACCTCCAAGATAAAAAAGACAAATGACACTTTTCTTGCATTTATACAGTATCTGGTCTATTTTTCTATGCTACAGTATGACTCAGACCTGGGGTGTGCAGCAGTAGTTTTCTGCGCACAAGATACTTTGCTGCAACAATATTTTATAAAAATGAAACGCTTTAAAAACCTCAAAGAAAAGCTTGGTGTCCAGGGGTGATTTTTAGGGAAGCTGTTGTTGGAGCGCAGTGTAAGTGGCCATGGTGAAATCTGCATAAAGCACATAAGACAATGCCAGCGCTCCTATATGCAGGCTGTCTGTTATACTGTGATGACATTATGGCTTGGTTTGGTATGGATTATATAAGCATTTTACATCCATCAGTGGAAGCGTTTTGAGGAGTAAATGTCATATTTCTCCTAATGCCAGTGAAATCGCTGCTGCACGTTCACTCACTGAAGTGCTTTCATCTTTGCTAATGGATATGGAGGTAGCCTGCACAGGATATTATAGAATGCATGCTGGTGACAATTCAGTCTAACCTCATATTCACTTCACATCAAAACAAAGAGACAAACAAAGAAAGCCTAAGTGGTAAAGCTTTGTGAAGACAGAAGGCCCCCATCACATGACCTGCCACCTCTTGTCTTGTGGAGGATTTTCCACTGAAGCTCATCATACACTGATGAGCCAAAACATCATCAGCATGGTCATAATGTTTTGGCTCACCTCATCTGGAGGTCAAAAGGCTGTAATATTCAAAACCATCTGAGTCGAGTTTTCTGATATAAATTAAACCTCCACCCTTGAAGCTCCAGCTCCCCATGTCCTCACTGGGCCCATACTCACCTGTACTTCATACTGCTGTGGCGCCCAATGGCCTCCTTCATGTGGGCGTGACCCTGTGGAGTGTGACGGGACCCTGGCCCCTCCCTGATCTTGACAGAGCCTTGAGAGATGTAGTTGCCATTACTCCCTGGTCCACTACCTCCTCCTCCTCCTCCTCCTCCTCCACTACCACCACCACCACCACCTCCTCCTCCCCCTACTCCTCCACTGCTTCCTCCAGGAGGTGGAGCAGTGCGAAGGCCACAGAGCCGGTCCTCACTGCGACTCTTGAGGTTGTGCTCAGTGCAGGCGAAGGACACCTGCATCCTGACCCTGGTTTCCGGTGTTTCTTATTTTGAGAGCTGGTGGGTGGTGTGAGGGGGAGCCTTTTTATAAAGTCACACAAACAATAATGTCTGCAAATTGTTGGTGCTGCTTGACACTGTTGTGGCAAAGCAGTGATGCTCATACAAAGGGCTCAGACTGGGCAGGTCAGAGATTTTGTCTCAGAGTTGAAGGGAGCGGGCAAGAGTCCAGCCTCTAACATGACACACACAGAGTTACCGTCTGCTCTGTCTCCTGTCTGGTGGTGCAAACCTGGCAAAAGGCGCTCAGAGTTTTCACACTCACAAGATGCATCGAGGCTACCCTCCAAAAATCATCAGGAAGCGTGTAGGCTCACAGCGGCACTCAGACGGATTTGGGGATGTGGCAGGTCTTGGGACGCCCCCCAAAAACCTCAGTGCAATAGATGCCTCCCTTGAGAGTGTCAGCTCGGCCTTTTCCCACATACATGCACAGGCTCGTATGGCTTATGTTGGGTGGTAAAGCACTTGCCAGCTTGCTGTCTTGTCTTCAGCTGAGGTTAGTTGTGCTGAGCTGAGCAGCTCCGGAGTGTGCCGCAGCAATGACACCGTCACAGTTACAGGCATCCTCGCACCTCTCGTCGAAACAAGGCATATTTTTGTCGCTAGGCGGGTCAGCGAAAACTCAGTTGCTCGAATTTACATTGCTGAACGAGTATATGGACAGGGTGCGAATTCACACAGTCCAACCCCAGCGATGCATTATCGCCCAGCTGCCTCAAATCGATGCATTAGAGAGAGCGAGGAAAGAGAAGCACAAACAAATTCAGGAGCAGACACAGAACCGGCTTGTATTGCCTTCAGTGTGTTAAGTCGTTCACATACCGGCGGCTGCAGCAATTGTTCCGTCCTGTTCTACGAGAAAATTTCACGATGCACGGATTTGAAAAAAATGCCGGCATACTGGCCCAAGAATCAGCCGCATCAAACATTTGAAACGCTCGGCGCCGCGTCTTGGTGCCCGGTCAGCACCGTTCTGTCAGTCCGGAGTCCCACTTTGTGTTTTTTCTTATTATTCCTTATTGCCAAAGGCTCAAAAATGTTCACGACACATAGGCAATGTGTTGGTTTGCAAGATGCTCTCCCTCTCTCTCTCTCTCTCTCTCTCTCTCTCTCTCTCTCTGTCTCCCCCCCATCTCTGCGTTTCATTTACACACTATTAGATTCTGAGAAAGTAAAAGAACATTTTAAAGCAGGTTATATATTAACACGCAAAAAGCCTGATTTTACACTAATTATTTCCACTTAATATTCACACATGGCCTCCTCCTTTGTCGGAATATCTCTCTCTCATATCTTTCACCACACCCATGCTTCCATGTCTAAGAAAAAGTATTTTCACTTGATCTACTTTATATCTATATGATCAGTAGCCCAAATTAGGCTATACAAAACTCTGCACACCATCTTCTCAGAACAAAAAGCTGATAGATAGCCTGTAATTCACATCACATCTTAACCAGGGGCGTATTAGGAAACGTTTGCGTGGGGTGGCCAGGCCAGAGAGAGGTGGCACATTTGAAGAACATGTAAAAAGTCAATTGAATCCCTATTTCTATGAAATAATAAGCCATACATGATGAAGAATCCATTTGTTTGAAACACAGTGCTTTTTTTGGCTACCTTTGGCCACACTCCTTGTTTACTCCTGGTCAGGGACATCACAGTGCCACCCCTGGCCACCCCCTGGATCTGCCTGTGATCATAACAAAGCACAGCATATCATATTGCCTCACATCATATCAAACTGATGTGTCTTCTGGTGGTCAGGCAATGGCTCCTTCCAGGCTCTGTTTACAGTCTAAACTATGCTGCCGTATCCTAAGAGAAGGCTGAGGGTCCACAAAGTTTAACTCAGTACTCAGGGTGTGTTCTGCTGCTCACAGCAAAATATCTCACTCATGCAAATAAAAATGCAGACACAGACACAAACTGTGCAAACATTCATCATTTCTGTCAGTTTGTTTTCTTGTCTAATAAAATCTTGCTTTAGAGCAATCTGCAGTCCCAGGATGATCCTGGAGCAGACTGCGTGGCGTTCAGCTGCCAGCAGAATGTAACTCTGAGTTGGCAATCAGCTCTTTTTAAAGAGCTATTCAGTACGGGATGGGGAAGTTTCCAGTTGTATAGGCAGAAAGAAAATGAGAGTGCCACCCAGTGTGACGTTTTAAAAGATGAGGTTTAGTGATCTCCTGTCTTGTTAAGGCACTGTGAGCACATATATTTGGATGTGGCAGCCACAGTCAGCTTCCAAAGAATCAACTTATTCTGAATATCCAAACCTCCACATAATCACTTCCTCCACACATAGACCTTCACCTTCATTGCAAATAATGGAAAAACTGTTGCCATGTCTTTACATCTATTGACTTTTCTGCAAACCACTTGGTATTAAATTGAGATCTCGGGAAATGGAGAGCTTGATGAACATCTTTCTTATGTAGATGCTTTTATATAACAGATTGTAGAATGAAGCTTTTCCTGAAGCTGTGGAGAAATTATATGACACAAACTCAAGCACCAAATGTCATTATAAAAACATGTCCTCCATAAAAGCCCAAGCCTCCATCATAAATAAAATACTCAAGCTCATTTACATACTGCTTTCCTGAGCTGATGTGCAGCTGATGTGGCTACGTTTTCATTTAAAAACATAAAAAACTGGTGGATATAACTGTGTAGTTACATGTTGTTGTTGTTCTGGTAGCTGCAGAGATGCTAGCAAGTGGTTTTGACAGAAATAAAGAATGCAGAGAGTTGTTTGTGCTGTGCCTCTTGATGTTATACACATGTGAACTGTCCTCACTAAACTGTAGCACTGAAATTTTCCCTTAGACATCATAATTTTTTTGTGGCTTTCTTTGACATTAAAATGATTCAGCCTTGCATTAATTTGTCAAAAAAGCTGTCAAAGAACAGCTATTAAATGCTTTTAGTGGAATTGCTTTAGCTTTAAAATGTAGACTCCATCTGACAAACTGTAATATATTTAAATATGTTTCTCCTTTAAGCCTTATTGTATTGAAAGATAAGATTGGCCATTCATGCCTTGTTATTTGTTTGTCAGAAAATGAGTATCTATCTTACTTTCTCAAATTTGCTCTGCACTTAGAGGATCAGCGCATATGGAAAATTTGTTTTTCCAGAAAAACCAGCAAATCAGAAAGAATGCCAAGGTTGATGGTCTCTGTTGTGTTGAATACAGGCCATCGCTTTCAGTCACAAGGAAGCTTAAATCTGGTGCATCATTACACAAATGTACTAAGGCTAACATATCAAACAGAGAAGCTGTAGCTGCTTAAAGGTATTGAATGTAAGGAGCCCCTCCAGTGCTGCCAGAAGTACAGGAAGCAGCTGAATCAGACTTTGATGTGGTACATTTATTTCATTTATCAAATGTATGCTATTTGTAAGGTAGGTTCTAGATCAGAGGGCAAACTTTCTGAAACTGCAAGTGTCACTTGTTCATAGTAATGATACGTTTTGGTTCTTTTTCTGGTTTTAAGTCATTGTGCTACAGGGCTGATTGGTCTTCTCACCAGGGTGATGCTGCCCCCTGCAGGCAGCTTTGCTGGACTCCTAATGACTGTGTGAGTCTGTTCTGGCTGCAGGGTGTTAAATAAAATGTCATTTTGTGTCTTAACAGCCCTGTCCTCTAAAAATAATATTTATATACATATTATTTCTCAAAGGCCAGTACATCATGAATGGCATTCATAAATAAACTATCGATTCTCTTACATGCACACAAATCTGCAACAGTATATGTGAGTCATTTCTTCACCTTCTGTGGTTATGCTGTAAAGTATGTCCTCTTTTTATGTTGTTACAGTTTTTTCAGACAGTGGATTCATGGTTCAACATAGCCTTAAAGCCCCACCCTGACCCCCACCGCTGAAGTTGATCCCATCACTCTGTCTTTTAGATGTTGATTACAGACAGCGGATGACGTACTAGTCATTGACATCAGTGGTCCTGAGCATTCAGACATTTCTGCAGCTCAGTCACATTTATTCAGCACTGCTGTGCTTTGAAATCTCATCAAATGCTTGGTATTTCTTTCTAGGTCACTGGTTTAAAAAAAAGGATAGCAAATACCATTTTTGTTTTATCCATGAATGATGTTTCAATTTGCTGCCTTCAATTGCAGCCGTCTGCATACACTCAAGTACCTTCACGCATTAGTAATATATTAGAAAAGTATTAAATGTTATTTGTGTAAATGGATCATCCACAGCTGGCTGCCTGCTCAGGATGGTCTGACCTTCTCTCTTCCTGACTCTCTGCAATATCTACTAGTTTATCCTGTGTTTCCTTCTTAGAAGCAGAATAAAATCAAACTACATATAAATTCTGGAGGTTTATCAGTTTCACACATTTGTATGTTGCTATTTGTCAATATATGCCTAATTCTTTTAATGTGACCTCTTGAATGTGCAGGTTTAAGAGAAAAGATGTTTTTAGGTTGGCTCTTTCATTATTGAAATGTTTTTAACTTCAAAAACCTAATTGGATTGAGATTTCACACCGAGTCAGATCTAATTATGGACTACATCATTCTTCTCTCCTGTCTCTTCCTCTGTTTCCATCCATCCATTATCTACATTATCCTCCTTCTCTCTCACCTGTATATCATTGCAGAGCGTTCAGCCTCACACTCAGCCAAAGAAATGCCACATTCTCTTAAATAGAGCTCCAATCGTCGTCGCTCCACCAGCCTATGTGCCGCCTCCACAATCTGAGAAGCCAGGGCCTCTGACTCAGTCCTCTGGTCTGGGGTCTTGCTGCTCCGGCCTCCAGATTTGGCCGCAATACTTCCTGAGGAGCATGATGCCTTGGGCTTTTTACTGATGCCATAAATGTCTTCTACTGAATATTTCCCTCCCTTACCTCCTCCACTACCACCACGACTGGCAAACATGATCTGCAATCAAGTGTTAGAACTGATAAAATCTGTTCTTCTCTTTAGCTCTGTTTTACCTGCTACATCTACTTGAGGAGAAAGCAGCTTCTGAGTAAGACACACAACAACAAGGCAGTGCTATTTTGATAGAGATCCTGAAGATTTGAAACATCCAGCCCAAGGATGTCAGACTTCAAACTGCTGGAAGAAAACTGTAAAATATCAAAAAGTCTTGATTGCTCCTTTGTGGAGTCTGAATCCAAAACATAACAAAGCTAGTTCCATGTCATCAGCAGCAGCCAGTCATAAACAATGACTCCTGCTGATGTGAGGTGCTTCTTTGAGTAAAAATGAATAGAAAAAGCAATCAGCATCTTTCTCTCTTTATCTCTCAAAGGAGGGACAGTGTGGGATTTGTGTTGAAGCCCTGCCAGCTTACATTTGTACAGATTAATAGAGCACCCGGATGAAGTATTCGTCCTTCTGTGGCTGCTTCATAATCCTGAATCAGTGGTGAGAGTTTAGCTCTCTGACCTTTTCTTCAAACACCGAGTGGTAATGATTTTTTTTCACCTACATGGACAATTGATCAGTTGATCTGCATGGGGCTATGTCATCATAGCCAACTCTCTCGCTGCCTTCCAGCTCCTGTTGGCTCTAACAAAGGGAAAGCGGCAGCCTCTCAAAGCCTGGCACCAGCTTCAGGCCAGTGCTGAGTACTGTTGTCGGGGTCTGGGTTAATGTGCAAGCCAAACCCCCAGTGCCTGTTTTTCACACAAACCACAAAGAAGCATAGTGTGTGTGAATCCATTTCCACTAGAGGGGAAAGTCAAATCTCTTCCCACCGAAGAAAAGGAATGAGCATCACCACATCTGAAATAAAGACAGACAGAAATAATATGGAGGCACTGGAGGTTACAGTTTTGAAATATGTTGATGGATGTTAAGACCAGTTTAACAAACTGAATGATTATTTTTTTTACATAGAAATAATTAATTGACATTGTCCTACCATGAAACAACACCAGGAGAGAGTCATATTTTTAAAATAGTGAAAAATCTTTGCACACTTGCTCACAAGTGACATACAGAGGGTTAAAGCTACAGTATATAACTTTAAAAAATATATTTTTGTTATAGAAACATGCTCCAAAACCTGTCTTAATGTGGAGAGGTGCTGTCGAAGCCTCCTGTGACTCAGACTCACTGATCAGCATTAGCAGTAGTGCAGAGTAAGTTTGGTTTCATTCTCATTTCTTGTAATTTCATAACGAGAAAAATCTGAAGAGCCAGGCAAAGTGTGGTGGAGCACAGCAAAGCATAGCGGAGCAGGGAGAGGGGGCGCTGGGCGGAGCAGAGTGGGTTGATTTGGAGTTTCTTGCTAGTGCTACCTTAAGTTATCTAAGTTATTTTTAAAAGTGGGATGCATACTGTAAAATTTTTAAAAATGATCAGTGACTTAATGGATGAATGAAAGTGCTTCAGTACACAAAGGTCAAACTCGTTGACTGGCTGAAAATCCATTTATGGATGTAACTATTCCTGCTCCAGCTGTCATGGTGGTCGGGCACTGTTCCTAAACTGCAGTCCTTCCTGCCTTTGCTGCAGTGGATTTTAGATACAGAGATCATCTGGGATTAAGCCGCTATAATCGCTCGTTCTACTGGGGACAGTCACACAGATAGCTAGTGGAGGTCAGTCTTGATCCTCAATGTAAATTACAGACTTATGTGATTCCAGAACACAGAGGGTAGGTGGTGGCCTCCACCTGTTCTTTGTAGATGGGATTATTATGACATATAGTAAAATGACAAAGTACTGGATAGAAAAATATGTTTGCACTTCTGTGGGTGATACAGGTCTCCACACTGTACAACTGTCAGATTGTACTGTCAGGGTTGGAACAGCAGAGGTTGTTTTTGGTAATCTGTTTCATAACTGTGCAAAGGTAGGCTTAGACAGTCTGACAATATAGAAAGGAATATAAAGCACAAAAAAAAAAAAAACATGAGTCAAATCAGGCTATTTTTTGCCATTGTGTACACACTGCATGGTGATGAGGGGGTTGGCAAGCTCACTTGTTAGAAGAGTGAAGTAGGTTTACTGCAGATGGAGGCATTTCTCTTCAGATGTGTGGCAGGAACACTCACCTTTTAATTCAAAATCATGCCAGTGCTGTTGAGGATCTCTACAGATTCAGCATTATTCACCCATCTTTACACACTGCTGCACCAAAGCATGTCAAACTCATTTTATTTTAAGTACTGGAGCAGTGGGGCAGGGACAAGGTGTAACAGTCAGGGTGGCCAAACACTAAATCTTGTCTGCAGCAAAAAGAAAAATACCTAGCCTACCCGTTTTCTTAAAACACACACCTTCCCCAAATCATTTTTGTATAGTATCCAACATGACAACTTAAATGCACCTCGCTTCTCCCGCTCACTGGCAGAAATATTAAAACTAAATATTTAATTTTCCACAAGTCATTATTAAGTTTTATGAGAGCACAACGGCCTAAAATGTTTTCTTGTATTTCCCTAGATTAACATTTTTACTGCTGTGAGGCACTGATTTGGTGTGTTTGTAATTTAATGTAGGCTACATGTTGTTGCTGTGGGCAAGTGGGGCTCTTATTGCTGCTATTACTGTTACATGTCGTGTGTTTATTGCTTCTATAACTAATGAGGAATTATAAAAATATAAATAATGAATTGTTTTACATAATGTAGGTATAAAGAGAAGCACAATGATTGGTTGGAGGGAGATGATTATGCATTCAACCTCATCCCCAACACGAGCAAAAGTTTTAAAATAGCCTATTTACATGTACTGTATAAAGGCATAGAATATACTGTATTTATGAAACTGTTTTTTCCTATAATGACTTCCAAAAAATGGCTCAACATAGACCATGTTAAAATACAGCCAGCGTATTTGACAGGTTGTGTATGTGTCTAAGTCCATGAAGTCTTTTATGTTAGTGAAAAATGCCACCGACTCCACCCAGGCCTCCCTCCCTGGAGCTAAACATGACTCTGCTTTTCCTTCAGGCTGCCACACCATCCTATTACCGCTGGGGGGCGACAAAGTAACGCAGGTGAATAATACCGACCTTGTCTAACAAGTAGCAGTAGATTCAAAGTTGCGGTGTCGGAATCATAAAAAGGTGTCAGTTCCGTTTGAAACAGTAGACGACTCCCACCCTGCGATGTGTCAAGCAGACATTGCCATTAATAGTTTCAATGCTGTTGAACGTTCCACCATTAAATCTCAGGAATGAAAGAGCTTTACACAGAAGAGACACGTTGAGCTGATAGATTGCAGATCAGTCCCAATTTTGACATAATTTGTAAGTGTTAGAGAAGAACCTGGTCATTTCAGACATGCTGCTCTCTGTGCTCGGTGCCTGATGTTGTCAGTCCAAACATGTGGAGGCAATGACATACGCAGTACAGCGTTTTAGTTTTTGGAGAGCACACGGTTCACACACTGACAGACGAAAATAATCGAGCATTAAAACGCTTTGCAGTAGCTCTGACACGTACGAGCCTATCACTTGAGACAGCGGATTTTCTGCAAGTTGTAGAGCTGCAGATGTTTCGGATTAAAATATGCTGAACATGCGCTGCTGAACTTGGTGCAGACCACTGCCTACGACCACGCCCGATGTGCACATCACATTTAACTTTTATTTTCCCCTGGTGATAATCTATGTAGGCTAAGTGGAAACAAATGCGAAGTAAAACTGATTTGTTGCTCTGTGTATTAGAATAAACAAAAGCCCACTTTCTGTTCAGTAGAGGGAGCTCGTAACACGCATACCTTTGCTGTAAACTTCTGTTTTGGGGTGGGGGCATTTATGCTGCATGTGCACTGTGTTAGATGGGAGAGCACGCCCAGGGTTGATTACAGTCAGCCTACTTTATTTCTGACATCTGAATACATTCAATACCGCACAGATACACGTTATACTGTGCAAACCTTGTTGCATTGTCTCCAGATGCCGGTTAAATCATAGCCACATGCTCCTTTCTCAGATTTCTAAGCGCACATAGGGAACAAAGGTGCAGGGACCAGAGGCGCACATGCACGCAGACATGCACACGGTTCTGACTGTCACAACCTGTGCCCAGGAAAACACAGTTTGCTCATAGGGTCAGTACTAAACGTGAGTGGTCATGTTTTTACAGTATAATATGCAGTTGTGATGAACCGTCATTTATGCAAAACAGTTGGTGAAGCTTTATTTGGGGTGGGGGGGGGATGGGGGGGACTTCTCTGACTTTACATTTAATCTGTTGTCAGTGCAGAATCTCACATAGTGTATGTGTATGACTGTTTATTTGAATATTCAGTGTTGAATGCTCTTTCATGGAAACACCTATGAAAGTAGTTTATGTAGGCTGTTATCTGCCAAAGTATAATTTAAATCCAGTAAACATCCAGTAAAAAGCTGACCATAACACAAAGACCGAACTTCACTGTAATCATAAAAACCAGACAAAGCTGATGGGTTTATTGCAAAACAGAAGTTAACCATTAGATGTTTTAAACTGCTGTTTGATGGTTTCTCTAAATCTTAAAGAGTTCTACTAACTTTGTCTGATTAAATGAAACCTAAACATGCCCCATGGTCATTACAAAAAGGCTCAGTTTCCAAGTTTGTGACAAGCTGACTTTTAGTGGATGCATGCTTTTCAGCTGGTGGTGTAGATTTATACTTGTGGGGTTCAGAGGTGAGGAGGAGGAGGAGGAGGAGCTGGGTGGAGTTCGACACCAAGGAGAGGCCTGTGTGAGAGGTTCAGCTCAACACAGATGCATTAACTCACCAGTAAGCATCAGAAACACATATGCTATTTCTTATAATGGTCCCCCCCCCCCCCCCCACCCCCACCCACACACCCCCCCAACCACAACA
>NW_018127919.1:640549-651570 GCF_001952655.1 Monopterus albus
TCCCCCCCCCCCCCCTCCACTTCAGACATACACCACACACACACACACAATCCCCTTTGTCACACAAAGCCTCTCTGCGTTTGAACTTTTAGAGCAATTTGATAGTTTCTCCCCTACTTTTAATTGCATGTAGATTGGGTTTCAGAGTATGGGGGGATTCACGCAGAGAGGATAAGAAGCGGGAAGGTTACACTCCTTTCATTTCCTCACACAAGGCAACAAGCATGTCTTGGCGGAATAGAAGACAAAACAGCACCGCAGGAGAGATGGATGGCTGCTGTGTGTGTACTGAAAGCTGAGACAGAGTGAGAACCTACAAAAGCCTTGGAAGGGACCTTGTCCTGAAGGTGCTCATGTTCATGTTCACATTCTTCATCCTAACACCTGTACGATCTGTTCTTTGAGAAGTGAATACTAGCTATATATGTGACTTATGGCCGATTTGGAGCCATAACACGTACCTGCAAAGTGCTTGGCTTTATGAATAATCAATTTTTATTTATTTATTTACAGATGCACAAGGGAGCAGGATGAATCTATAACTGTTGCCAAATATATTTTTCATTTGCATCTTGGAAATTAATAATAAATTAAGATTACACAAAAATAAATTATTTGTTAAGTTGACAGCCTGGAAGTAGATAATACTGTATGATAATATTTGAATACTCTGCTGCTTCAGCAAATAACAACAACACTGTGAACGCAGCAGGGGCCTGTCATCTAAAGGTTTACAGTGATTAACTGGATTAGGTTCATGATGACAAGTACAAGACTGATTCCACATCAAACTGCACTGCAGCACGAACATGTCATTAAATTCTTACAACCTTTATTTGACCAGGTGGGTAAGCTAAGAACAAACTCTTATTTACAGCAGTGGCCCTGGCGCGGACTCCTGCAAAGTCAACAGATATGCTGTAAAACAGCGGGACTGACAACTTTCCCAGTGATCCGATTTAATACAAAACAGAGCATGAGCGTTCTGCCGAGCAATGCACCCACCATCTTTCACTAAAATCACACTGCGTGCACAGGTGAGAAATAATCTTAGCTTGGCTTCCTTGTGGATTTGCTAAGAAATAGAGTATTACAATCAAATTTATTGTAAAGTGAGGAAATCTGGGACCTGGATGGGGGAGTAGGAAGCTTCAGCTGGTGAGTCAAAAACTAAAGAACTAAACAGTTCTGCAGATTCAAAAATCAAATCAGTGGTTTACAAAAGATTGATTAAATATTAAAGGGGCAGTCTGCCTCAGATGCAGGGTGAAAAGCCACCTGAAAGACTGTTTTTTTTTTTCCAACATTCGCATTAATCGTGTTGTACTTGTTTGTTCAAACAAACAAAAGTAGTTATGCAAAGACCTTTGTAAAAAAATAGAGAGCCTGAGAGAGAAGTTCAAACCCTGCTCATTTTCTCATCTTCAAACAAATGGCCAATCATTAAACGCTGAACACAAGCCCCTCAAATTCCAGTGTCAGAAATGTGTGTCCTCAGTGACCCTGGAGGAAGCTTTCCAGTGCTTTAAGAGATAACCCCTTATGATGTCATCAGGGTTATCTCATCTAGGGCATGGGACAGAAAGCCTGCAGTACAAACCCGAGATGAGAAGAAGTTTAGGAGGCGGGAAGGGTCTAATGAAACAATGCTATAGAGTTGCATAATGGAAACTGTAAGATGTAGTGTATTGGGAGCTCGACCCATGCTAGAGGCTGTAGCTCAGGATACTTTGGTTTCTTTTCTTTCCTGTGCTGTTTACTGCTCCAGACAGAGTGAAACCATTTCAGATCATCTCCCTCCCTGCCCCCTTGCTTTCAAACACATATGTACCTGTCCCACTGCTCATCCCCCATCCCGGCACTACCTCCCACCCATGCACACTCTCCACACTTGAATGCGCACAGGAATGCAAGAGGAATGACACAATCCACTGAATGCTAAAACCTGGTCAGCCTGGTCCACTCTCTGCAGCTTCGATGAATGGACATTCAGATACACAGACAAAGCTGAGATTCTGTGCGGGGTCAAGGGTCAATGAAAGCACCGACAGATGTAGAAACCAGAGGTGAATGCCCATGTCTGTTTTTCAAGCAGTGAATCACTCCGACACAGAGATTCACACACACCAAAAACACAGTGTATGGCAAAAAAAAAATAGCTTACAATAGTCAGTCATTGTTATTTATCTCCACTACATGGAAGCTTCACTTGCACAGCTCTGCACTTTGTGGGCCACACTAGAGCAATAGAACAAGAAGAATGAGTCAGTAACACAGAGATAATCAAAGTATATTAATCAATGGACCTAACCACTTCTTGAAGCCCTGGCAGCTTCGCCTGGTTATAAGGTAGGTCTGGAGATAGGAGAGAGAGAAAAGTGTGTGTGTGTGTGTGAGTGAGTGAGTGAGAGAGAGGGAGAGAGAGGGTTTAAGCCTATGCTGTGCTATAAGCTGCTCTCAGCCCGAGGCACAGAAGAAGAAAAGAACATCTCTTCATGATTAAAAGGGGTGAGGACCAGGAAGGGAAACACAGGAGAGGACAAGCTTAGAGCCCTCAGGGGTAAAAGCTCTCTGGAGAAACAGAAGGCAAGAGGAAAGGCTGCAAGATGGCAAAGTGGGTAAAATGCAGCAGGAGTGAGACTCGATTCTCTCCGCTGCAGTCTCCTGTTTCTCTCTCATTATTAAAATCAGGGCGATAGATGAAAGGCATGTTTTCCACAAGAACCACAGAGATGGCAGAAAAATACCCAGTCAGACGTTTTTTACTTGCACATATGCTATGATCTGAGACAGCTAAAGAATTATCTAACCAAAAGATTTAAAATAAGACAATTAGAGCCATTTATTTTGTTTGCATCTGTGAGCACTGCATTAAAACTCAATTAGAGGAAAAAAAGGCTCAAGCCATTGGAGAAACATCAGTGTGTTTTGGTAATGGTGGAGCTTCTTTGTTGTTTAAATTTGCTCTGAATTCAGGACATAAGTCACCAGGGCAACGTGGACAGAACAGCCATCAGACTGAACACAGGTAAATTGCGTGGGATTGCATTTTCAGGTCAGACGGGGACGTCCTATGACGTCTATAAGATGACGTCCACATCTTCCACCTGAGGTATGAATTACTGTGATAAGACCAAACATCTACAGAGGCCATCTGACATTTTAATAAGCTGAGAAATCAGCCCTTCATGGTAAACACTGCTGTGTATCTTTATTATGAATACTGAATACAGATTAGCCTACACACAGCACGGTATTCAAAACATACTGAATCATTATCTCAAAGGTGATTATTGAGATCTTCAATATGAAGACCACTTTTCCCATAATCCTTAAAGGAATCTCGTGGACTCTTGCATGGCAATACCAGTGTTTTTGTCTAAGGCCTAAAATAAACTTTATGTTGGGAAAGGGCCACATTTCACCACATTTGGCCTTGCTCAAGAGAACCCCGCCTTCAGAACTCATATTTGGTGTGCATTAGCCATTTGAATGCATGTTATTTATCACATCTGAATGGACTGTGTGTAAATTGCACTTTAAACCTCTGGAAACCCTAGAAAATGATATTATAGAAATGCAATGTAAATATCTGAGGAGCTATTAGCAAAAATCAGCTCCTTGTGAAAAAAAGAATCAAATTATCATCTAAACATTAAAAAAAAACACTATAAAGCATAAAGAAGAATCACTTTACTATGGCACAAAAGGAAAACCACTTTGTATTCAGCATAGCTGTTTGTATGCAAGTGTCTGAGTAGCTGTTTAAGCTCCATTTTCCTGATTGACTGCAGGTCTCTGAGCTAGCTGGGGACAATTATACATGACCTAAATGTCAAAAAGGCTGGTATTATCCTTGAGCAGATGCAAAGTCTTTGAGCAATACTTTGACATTTTGAACTCCAGTCTGTTATTCTCCATCAACAAGCACTTGTAATAATGTGGCTGCACTGCTCATCAAACAGGAGCTCAGCAGTGTTGTTAGCATTCCACTCTGACACCATTGGATGCTGCTCACTGCAGCTAGCCTGTTAGCAGGTTTTCCTCTGAAAAATGAACAAACTAGCTTTGTGTAGCTTTGGGCCAAAAGCAGAAACATCTCTCAGACCACACAACCAGCATCCGTTTAAGGAAAATAATCCACTAATTTGGGTGGGGTGGGGGCTTTGCTAATCAAACGGCAGCTCAACAATGTGGTTAGCATTTCGTTCTGAAAGCTATGGTTACTGCTGGCTGCAAGATAGTCTGTTAGCACCATTTTTGTCTAACTTTAGGGCGAAAGCTACACAACAAAGAAATGAAAGAAGATTAAATTGAACTCCAAAATGTCAAAGTAACCCTTTAAGGTTAAGGTTTAAATCTTACAAAATGTAATCACTTGTGACAGATTTCTGATTTATAAAACTGGCATTGAAATTCACTAAGACAACTGAATGGCACTGGAAGATTAGGGAAAAATGAATACAAAATAAGAAAATGAAAACTACACCAGGAAATTTTAGTTTACATCATTTAAAACACATCCGAGGCCAGATTGCTTCCTTGGTAAATTTCTATAAAGTAAACCAATTCTACAGTCTGTTCTGGTCTCTGAGTCCACTTGGTCCTTGTTCACTTGGATTATAATTACACTGAGCTGCCGGCAGGAGCACAGGCAGTAGAAATAACTAACAACATTCCAATAGAAACACATGGAGGTACTGAACATTACAATTCACCTTGATATGACAAAAGTGCTGATATGTCTCTGTGTTTCTCCGCTCCACACACATTGCTAAGCTGGGGAGGGGAGAGCCAGACAGTGGAAGATAAGTCTGATTAGGATGAGTAAAGCGCTCTCCAAAGTCTGCATTACACATCACACCTGAGTAAAGAGGAGGTAATGATGAAATCAAATGGAAAAATAAGTCAAATCCAACAGTTGAACATGTCGGGTCTTGATGTGGAAGGTATCTATTTAGTAATGTAATCCAGATGGATTAATGCATGACACCCAGGGTAAAAGCAGTTCTTGTTTATAATTACACAATAACATGTAAAAAAAACTTTTTTTGATTGGCACTGGTATTTCTTTTGGTCTCATTTGGTGAAGTTACTTTTTCTTGGGACAACAACCTGTCAAATGCCAGTTTTCAAAAACACCATAATACTACAGAAATGCTGTAAACTCTGGGGTGTTCACCTCTGGAAAGTATAAAAACACTGATCATAAACTGTAAAAATGAGCCAGTCTTCACATCCGTTTCACACCCTGGTCACTGTGGGTGACTGGGACTCACAAGAGTCTGGATGACTCACATCCTGGTGGGAAAATTGTCTTTAGATGCAGATTTTTTAGCTTTTTTTCCCCTCGTCATGAATGAATTCTGCCAATCTCTCTTGGAGTCTGTGTTCAAAGTGGGTCACAGGAGAGAATCCAGAGTGCTCTCAGTACATGGCTACACCTGTGTGCTGGTGGTCAGGTTAGGAGACAGGAATGCTAGAAGGTCACAGCCGCGGTGCTCTTGTTCCGAAAGGTCATTGTCTGGATGCTAGAAAGGATTTTCCTCTGATGCCCGGCCAACGTCACTCCCATGTGCAGCAGATCCCTGAAAACAGAAAAAAGAAATCACTAATCAGAGAGGAAAAACCAAAAAGATTCATCATAGGACGTGATGAACAAAAATACCATTTCAGGGATCCCATTTTCTTTCTAGTCTTTAATAGCTACAATCTAGTCTGTAAGTATTTAGATAGAGTTATAAATGTTTTGTTCTTCAGGCACTGTACCTCAGCCCATTTAATTTGAAATAAAATAATGGATACTACACTAAAGTTCCAAGTCTCAGCTAAAGAGCTGTCTGGGAGATAACACATACTGTAGTGGCCAGAGTTCTGGAGTTTAAAGGTAACTGGATAGATGCACGAGTTCAAACTAAAGAGGTCATGAAGTCTTCCCTTGATCGCTGACAAGGAAACGTACCGTCTGTCTGCATCCTAGCGAGCATTCTTGACTTGACACATAACTGTAATGTAAATTACTGTGTTGTGCATATACTAATGTTAAAACACCACACAGCTGCCCAGGAACTATTTGATTGTAAAGTGTCCAATTACTTTGAAACACTTGCAATTTGGGTAATATGTTTTAAAAAGGACATAGTGTATCTCCCCACACACATCTTTCTATACTGACATAAACCTACTTAAATTAAAGCAGAGACTTGGCATTTTATTGTAGTATCCATTACTTAATTTTAAACTGAATGTGTAGAAGCACAAAGCTTGAAGAACAAAAAATGTTCACTGTCCAAACAGTATCAGCCTGAACGTCAGAAAACAATGGTCATAACCTTTCAAGAAGCTATTTAGCCTGCTTGCAAATGTCACTAGTGAAAGCAAGGCAACTCTCTGACCTTGTGGCCAAGAGGTGCTGACTGAAAAGTGAAACTGTTCCTCCAGAGATAAGTATCAATTTAGATAAAAAAAAAAAAAAAAAAAAACTGGAGACAGAGACTGACTGTGTGGTGATCTGGGCCAGCTGGTCCACTGAGTTGAAGCCAGCCTGCAGGAAGCTGTCTTCGTAGCGTTCCATCTTAATGGCCCTCAGCCACTCCCCCACTGAAGCACACGACGAGAGGGCTAAAGGTGCACGCTGGTCCAGCAGGGGATAGGATGGCCTGGGGGGACAGAGTCGAGAAACAAAGAAGCAATTTACACACACTGTCACCAAAACAACAGTGAGGTGCTTATATGTATCCTGCAGCAACATTCCAGCTGACATGCAGAGGTATAATCTGAGGCCGAGTGACTGACAGGGACAAACAATGGGATTTGTCAGGGGTGGAGTGTCCTATGCTGTATGCTGCCAGCTGACAGGCAGAATGCGGAGGAAGGGAAATGGGCACAGCAAGTGGCTGACAGGTCACAGCAGGACATAAAGGCGGTACATAAGACTGGGCAGCAGGAGGGTGTCCTGTGACTGTCAGAACTCCAAATGGACATGAAGAAGAGACATTATAAAAGGGTAGACCTGGTTTCTTTTTTATGTTCACTCTCGAGCTCCACATTTCCTGCTATTGTGACTTTTTCAGGCAGGTTTAGTGTCAATCACCAACACACACATGCGTTCTCACCCTGCTCCTTCTTGAGCCACTATTTTCAGTGACGCAGGGTTGCGGATCAGCTTGTCCAGAGCGCTGACCAGGTCGGCGAAGCGAGGGCGCACTGAGCGGTCCTTCTGCCAGCAGTCCAACATTAGCTGGTGCAGGTGGGTGGGGCAGTCAGGAGGCGGGGGCAGCCGGTAGTCCTGCTCAATGGCATTGATTACCTGATAGGAAGAAAGAAGATCAAACCATTGCATTAATTGAATGGTATTTAAATCAATACTGAGGTGCTTGGAGGGCTAAAAGATAAGTAAAGAAAAAATAAACTATACAGAACAAGAAGAAGGCAGAAAAGCCTGAACTTAAATTAGCACTGTACGACAGCTGCCTGGCAATCTCATGATTCAGCTGCTTTTCAATCAACTGTTGTTTTGGAAAAGCTCAGCTTCATGCTGTGCTTAACAAAACCTTAAAAATCATTGTCAAAATTTGCCCAACATGGCTTTTTGTTTAAACTTACATCCTGGTTGCTCATGTCCCAGTATGGTCTCTCTCCGAAAGACATAACCTCCCACATGACAATGCCATAGCTCCACACATCTGAGGCTGAGGTAAACTTTCTGAAGGCTATCGCCTCCGGTGCTGTCCAGCGAATCGGGATTTTTCCTCCCTGCACAGTAAAGAAAATAGTCAACACTCCAAAACTTAAACGGGGTTAGACAGGAAAGTAAACTAATAACTTAAGTTACTGCAGCAAAATAATGAATTTGCTTTAAATAAGATTATAAAGTGCTCTGTTTGTTAAAATGCCATACATGTACACTCCATATATTTCAACAAATATACAACTACAGTGTTAGAATAAATAAAATTGTTTAACATTATGCAATATGCACATCAGTCTTATGGATTAAAATTAAAACTGAACAAGAAAATATAAAAATCACTGTCTCCTGATCTCCCATTCACATGCTAGAGTGTTAAAAATAAAGTTTTGGATGACTTCTGTTCATATACAGATGTATGAATACCATCCTACAGGCAGAAATACTGTAGATGAATGTCATAATAAGAGGACTGTCGTCTCACCAGAGAGCTGGTGTAGGTCGGGTCAGAGGAGTTCTCCTGCAGGAAGCGTGACAAACCAAAGTCGGACACCTTACATACTAGGTTGCTGTTAATCAGGATGTTGCGGGCAGCCAGGTCTCGGTGGACGTAGCTCATCTCCGCCAGGTACTTCATGCCGGATGCAATGCCACGCAGCATACCCACCAGCTGGATGGGTGTGAACTGGCTGTCGTTCAGCTATGGAGGTGAGAAACACTTCAGTTTGAGTGAGAGAAGACACGATATCTTTCACTGTGAATGAAACACAAATGTGTTTCTTTGTATGTTCATCATCTCACAAACTGACCCGGAGAAAAGAGTCCAGAGCTCCGTTCTCCATAAACTCTGTGAGGATCATGACAGGACAGCTCGCTGTGATGATCCCCTCCAGGTGGATGATGTTGGGGTGCTGGAACTGGCCCATGATGGACGCCTCAGACAGGAAGTCCCGTCTCTGCTTCTCAGTGTAGCCTCCTTTTAGCGTCTTTATTGCTACGTAGTTTTCTTTTTTCCCGGGGATCCTCAGCCGTCCCCGACACACCTCCCCAAACTCTCCTGCAGCACACAGACACATAAACACACCTTAGAGGTGAACACACCACAAACTAGTGCACTGTTGACGCCGGTCCCAAGGCTAGATAAAATGGGGAGGGTTGCATCAGGAAGGGCATCCTGCATAAAATGTCACCAAAATCAAGTATGCAGATCATATACTAGGTTTTCATACCGATTGGGTTGAGACCCGAGTTACCAACAGTCGTCCCTGGTGCTGTTGACCAGCAGGGTAGGAACTATGCTATTGTTAGGTATTTTTAGTCAGCTAGATAGATATTGGTCAGATACTTTATGTATTAGAAATGTTTTAGAGTAGACAGGATGTCTAGCTCAGGCTGTTAATTGCTTACTCATTTTCATGAGTTACTGCAGGTTGCTTATGGTCAAGGATAACTAGAGAGAAGAGTTGATGACTGTCAGCAGACAGGATGTTTAATATTATTATTATGATGTGTATAACTGTAGCCATAGCCATAATATGTTCTTATGTTTAATGTCATGACATGTCACTAGAGGTTGTGTTAGAATGTCTTTAGCTACACACCACTTAATCAACAAACACACACATTGACACATTGATTTTTCCTCATGTTTTGGCTACTGCTATAACCAGCTGCAAAGCTGTCCCTGAGAGACGCTGTGGCTTGGCGTCTCCTGTTAGCATGGGATTAGCCCGAAGTGATATAATGTATTAGGCCTGTTGGGTTCGGGGTCTTTCATCTTTCAGCTGCCTGCGTGCATGTTGGAGGTGCAAGATACCTGAGCGTGTAATGTTAATTTTTACCTGTGTTCATTGAATAAATCAGCACTGTTTTGAAGCTACTTGGACTGCCTCGTCTCTCAGAGTTAGCATGGTAAAAAGAACCGGACTGCAACACTATTGTTGGGTGAAGGGGGAGAAGAAGAGGAGGAAAGCATGTCCAGAGAAAAGCAGGACAGGAGGAAGGGTAAGAGTGTGGAGGTGAGAGTTGGAACTTTAAATGTGTCTGACAAAGGAAGAGAGCTGGCTGATATGATGAAGAGGAGAAAGGAAGACGTACTGTGTGTAAAAGAGATTAAGCAAAAGGGGAGTGAGGCCAGCAGCATTGGACGTGGGTTCAAACTGTTCTACCCTGGTGTGAATGGGAAAAGAAATGGTGTAGGGGTAATCCCGATGAAAGAGTGCATTAGGGGGTGAAAAGAGTGTGACAGTGATGAGTGTTAAAATGAAAATTGAAGAGGTGATGATAAATGTCATCAGTGCATATGCCCTGCAAGTCATGTGTCAGATGGAAGAGAAAGAGGATTTCTGGAGAGTTAGATTAGATGGTGTACCCAAGGAATAAAAAGTGGTAACTGTACAGACTTCAGCGGGCATGTTGGTGAAGGGAACAGAGTTGATAAGGGAGTGATGGATAGGTACGGTGCCGAGAAAACGAATGTGGAAGGGCAGAAGGTGGTAGATTTCACAAAAAGGATGAAAATGGCAGTGGTGAATACATATTTTAAGAAGAAAGAGGAGCACAGGGTGACTTATCAGAGCGGAGGAAGGTGCACACAGGTGGATTAAGTCCCATGCAGGAGATGCAACCTGAAAATGATGAGAGAGTGTAAGGTGGTGCCAGGGGATGGTGTAACTAGTAGAATGACTCTGGAGGTGAGGATGAGAGTCAGACCTGAACAAAGGACCAGATGGTGAAGGAGGTAGACTGCTGTGTAAAATTCAAATAAGAGGAGAGACAGACAATGGGCGGGGTAAAGAGGTGCCTGACGACCATGAAACTACTGCCAAAGTGGTGAGATAGGCAGCTAAGAAGGTACTTGGTGTAACATTAGACACAGGAAAGAAGACAAAGACTTGGTGGGGAAGCTGGATATTTCAACAACTTAGAACTGGATTCAAAATAGAACCAGCTATTGGAACCCACCCCTAAATCAAAGTAATGGAGAGTGTGGTAGAGAAGTGAGGAAGAGAGAGCAAGCAGAGTGGAGTGGGTGAAGAAGAGCAGCAGGAGTGATTTGTGATGGAAGAGTATCTGAAAGAGTGAAAGAACATTTACAATACAGTAGTGAAACCAGCTCTGCTGTATGGTTTGGAGATGCTGGTGCTGATTATAAGATGCTGCGATTTATGTTGGAAGAGATGAGCATGGACAGGGTTAGAAATTAGTACATTCGAGGGACAGTGCAGGTCAGATGGTTTGGAGACAAAAGTGAGAGAGGCAAGACTGAGATGGTTTAGCCATATGCAAAAGAGCGATGCAGAGTATATCCAGGAGAAGAATGCTGAGCATG
>NW_018127919.1:651715-662754 GCF_001952655.1 Monopterus albus
GGGAAAGAGGAGCTTTATGGATGTGGTGAGGGAGGACATGCAGGTGGTCGGTGTGACACAGGAAGATGCAGAGGACAGATGGATGATCATCAACTGTGGCGACCCCTAAGAGGAGCAGCCGAAAGAAGAAGAGCCGTTTCTTTAGCAGGTGTTCATCACATTAGGAGGATGAATGTTGTCGTCAGCAAACCTAATGCTCGCTTGGAGCAAGTGCTGCCCTTTAGTTTGAATGAGGCCTGCTAACATTGCTAACATGTTTATCAGTTAATTGCTTTACATGCACACCAATGTTGAACTCTGTCCATAAAGAAGAAGAGGGACAATGGTTTTAAATGTCACAGAATCAATTTGACTTAGAAAATTAGATGTATTTTTAATAATGTTATTTCCAAAGAGTAAAACCTGCAAGGCTAAAATAAAAAACATTCAGTCTGAGTCAATAGAAAGAGTTGAGCATAGAGTTTAAACACTTATAAATAATAGGAAAAGTGTATGGCTGGGACTTACCAGCGCCGATAACCTCCTCAATCTTGACAAAGGAAACATCGATTTCCTTGGCAAATTCTCGCACTGCCTCATTAGGGTCCTCATAGGTGAAGGGGTCGATATAAACCTTGACCCCTGCAAGATAAACAGAGCCGTGGGAAAGGGAAAAAAAGAAATGTTATAGAACTATGAGCAGCAATGACTTCCTTGATGTGAATAATTTAAGTCCTGGCTGAGGTTTAATGTGCGCGTCTGTTACCTTGGCCAACGAGGTACTGGCTGGTTTTGTCACTCAGTTCTGGATCCTTTATTTGGCTATGTCTGCTGCAGGGAGAAACAGTGTGGGATAAATCAAGTATGATTAATATGGCTTTGTAGTTATCTGAGGAATGAGCGCTTTAGTTCATTTTTTAGCAAGCGCTCCTAATGCTTTATCAGCGTGATGAAAATCAATGATCTTGCCATGTGACCAGCTGTTCTGACCCAATGACAATAACACAATGCATGACTAAAATACAAACTTTAAAAAAGCAAAAGTCACACTCTATTTTTATTTAAAATGAAAAATTCTAACATGCAAGCACACAAAAATTTACTGATGAAATATATTGGCAACTTTGTGATCCCTTTGGGAACACTCCGCTAGGTAGCTACAGCCCTGTACCCTCTAGATGACAGAGCTGCAATGTCTTGAAGGACAAAAAAGACCCACAGCCATCATTTTATACTTTTTTTTTTTGGCACAGAAATGCTGCTTTGTTGTAGAAAGGCATGATGGCTTGTGGTAATTGTGAATACCTGAGCCAAACACTATGGTTCTGCTTTGGACACATGCAGCTCCATTATAATTCTGCTGCTGGCGCAGACTCATCCCTGCAAGACTGTAACAACCCTGTAGCCACTGGATCCCTGCCTTCCTCCATTTCTCTCCCTCTCCCACCTCATAAGCCTAAAATAGCAATAATGCACCACCCTAGGTTAGTGGCAGATCTAGGCCTCAGCCGCTGGTTTGTGTGTGTGTGTGTGTGTGTGTGTCTGTGTGTGTGTGTGTGTGTGTATGTGTCACAATGTCACAGCTATTGTTCTCCTGTCTCCTCCTCCTCCTGTGGAAACAGGGTTGGGACGCCTGCATCCTGTCTCTCCCTGCCCTCTACCTCTATCGTCATCTCTCTCTCTCACACACATACACACAAACACACACTCTCTCTCTCTCTTGTTCTCCCTCTGATGGCATCCAACACTATTTACTCAAACAATGAAGCCTAAGGAAAACGTTCTAATGAGCAGGATAACTTTTAGCTGTGCAAGCAAAAGACATCATGAGCATTGCTTAGTGTCTGAACTGCCTCACACAGAGATAAATGTGTGGGTAACAGAGTGCAAATCTACTGTTGATAAGCTTGTGTAAACAGAAGAACAAAGTGGTGCAAAACTGTAAATCTGGGGTCACGTTTGTTATTGGTTTTTGATTTCCTCTTTTTTTCATTTCTCTTGTTATTGTGTCTGGTTCTTTCCCCTCCAAAATCATTCTTTTTGTCTGGCTTTTTCCCTTTCCCCTGTTCTCACCGTATGCAGTAGGCAGCCAAAAAGACAAAAGTGACAAGCAGCAGCATCCCAACAGCGATAAGGATGCCGGGTACCAGGAACTGGGAGGCAGAGTCATGTCCTGAGAAAGGAGACAGAGCAGAAAGAAGAGGAGACAGACACAAAGACAGAGAGTTAGAGGAATGTGATGACAGGAGCTTTACATTGTAGTAAAGAAAAGCATGAGAGGAAGACAGAATGTGACAGGAATTTATAACATTTAGGAAGCTCAATACAAGAACACTCCCTCAGTACAAGGGTGCAGGCAGAAGAATTCAATAAATGAAATTAAAAAAAAATGTGTAACAGACAAACGGAGACACTTACTATGGTTTTGTGGCTCATTTTCTGGTGCTACACATTGAAAATTGTGTGTTTATATTTACTAAGGCGTCCCAACAGGGTTTTGCAGTAGAGAAACAATAAATGTGGCACCTTAGGAATTTGCAGGTTGAGCCTCATGCAGTATGTATTTTAAGGCGTTCCCGTTCAGGGACACGAAAATCAGGAAAGAGAGAATGGAAATTCAGACAAATACCCTGTGACTGGCAGGAGACTATGTGATTGAAGCTCAGAAATGCGTTTGATTTTTTCAACCATATTAAAGTTTGGTCGCTGTAAACTTGCACTTTACACTTCCTCTCGGCCCACATGCGCGCTACATCCTTCAGGCAGCAAATCCGAAGCGGAGGTGTATTCAAATTAACACAGCTGCGGCTGTGCTCACTTACATAATCAGTGTTGGTAAATATGCAGCTAAATTAAAAAACAAAAAAAAAAAAAACTGTGGTGCCGCAATATTTTCTGTACCTGACAGTCATTTCCAACAGGTTTAGTAAATGTCCCCCCAAACGTGTGTGAAAGTCCTTCGAGGGTAAACTGGGCTTTTTCTTACCATCAGGCAGGGTGTGGAAGGTGGCTGCTCGACTGAAGCTGCCATAACCGGCTATGGTGCGCACCCGAACCTGCACTTCATACTGAGTGGCCCTGCGGAGGTCCGTCAGCACGGCCTGGTTTCTGTTACTCTCTGTGTAGTGGCACTGATCCTCACTACGTCGCTCCTGCCATATGAAACCATATGAAGTTAGATGGACTGGACGTGAGCGTAAAACAGGAATAAGTTAGGAGATGATGGAGGTCACATGCATGGTGACTAATATGTTTACGTATACACGTTGCAACAGTGAAACAAAGTTTTGAGCTGCTGATTATACTACTGTTACACTTAATTTAGTTTTCAACATGTGTCTCTGTTGTTTTTACTCTATGAGGAAATCCACATTAACTACTGGGCCACAAACTGTTTCATTTCTTTGCACAGCACTGAGAGCTTTCCAATCCTCAACCACAACTGAAAATAAGATAATGAAATCCGAAGAGCATGTAACCTTTAAGCTGCACCGCTGAGAAATGTCGTCAGGGAGATCTTACCTTCTCACAGTAGCGTAGCTGATACTGCAGGATGGTGTAGTGTGGCTGAGCTGGGACTGACCAGTACAGAGTCAGACTGCTCTCTGTGGAGTCACTCTGGCGAATCTCAGACACCAGCGAGGGCACTGCGCAGACGGCAGAAGAATTATAAATACCTCATGAAATTCAGACTAGTTATACCGTTGTAGCTCTTCCCCTCCACCTCTTACCATCATGGCTCGTGGTGATGTTGACACTTTCACTGGCAGGATCCTTGCCGCTGACTTGCGATACCCCATTGAGCGCTTGGATAGTGAAGGTGTAGGTGGTGTGGGGCAGCAGGCCCCACACCTCCACCCTGCGACCCAGCAGGCCCTGCTGAGCGGGCCGGTAGCTCACACTATCTCCACACGAGAGGCAGGGTCCCTTGGGTGACCTGCACACCGAGCACCGGACGGCGTAGCTGAGGTCTGTTCTGCCGCCGTTGTCCAGAGGCTCGTTCCACTCCAGACTGAGCGTGGTGTCATTGATCTGGGTCCCGATGCTGCGTGGGGCTGTGGGAGGTTCTACAGTGATGCACAAGTGAAACTGATCAGTTCTTCCTTAATTTCTAGAAACAAACAGAATAACTGTCCTCTTGAGCTTCTGGAACAGCAAATGGTTCTAGTTCACCAGTTTGGGAAATGCACTTATTACCAGATGCTGATGTAGCTTTATTTAACGTATGCTATTATAACAACATTACATATGTTTTTTCTTATGATTAAACAGCTTCAGAAAGCACCAGTAGTCGCCCCCCAGACACTGTCACATTACTGTCAAAAACATTATACTGCATTTTGTTGCTTAGGAAAGTGTCTCCATCAAATAAAATTATAATCTCTTCTGAGTCATTTTACTGCTACTTTAACGTTCCGTGACCCACACAAGCCGTTTGTTGATGTTTTTCCATATGCGCCGAATACATTCTGTTCAGCCTCCTGCAGTGGCTCTGCGTCACAGCAGAAGCATATGTATTGAAGATTTTAACTGGTGCAATTACGTTTGTCTAAAACTGGATGATAATTATCACCGTCTGAAAATTGTAAGAAGATAGCTATTGCCTCCAGCCAAGCATAACTAAACAGCAATACCACTCAGCCACTGCGAATGACTTTCTGTTCCTGCCAAGGAGACAGAGCTTTGTCAGTGAGCCTGCAGCTAACATAAGTGTTAATAGTCCTCTCATTGGAAACTCAAGTGGGGCAACATCTCAGGCAATCTGGGTGCGTATGAATTTCAAACTCACCATTTGGGAGTGGGGATTGTTAGAGGTGATAAATTTTATGATTTAACAATCTGAATCTGCTTTATTTAGATCACCAGGACTTGTCACAGTCATGTAAAACAGAAAAGCTGCGTCATTTCAAGATGGTTGGCAATTCTGCACACAGACTGAAAATGTAATCCAAAACAAAAATAGAATAGGTAACAGGAAGAATCTAATTAAGTGATGAATAATTAAGATAAACTTTTATAGCTATCAGTAATAATAAAAATCAATGGATGTTCCTTCCTGTTGGTAACACACCTGCAAAGAAGTGAAACTGTCAACAGCCACATATTAGGTTTTACATCGTTTCACATCCTCTTGAAGGTCATTCACGCATCCAGGTCCCATTCACACGTCTGACATGCGACAGAATTAAAATTCCTGAATCTGCATGGAGGTGTCACTTGAGACCATCAATGCCTACTTCAGTTTGGAGAGAAAGCCCAACCCCCAACAACCTGTCACAAAAGACATGCATCTCAATACCCAGCAGTGGGACAAAGGACACAAAGCAGATTAGAGGAGCCTGGCTAAATGACACAGGAGGAAAAGAGAAAAAGCCTCAGAGACGGTAAAAACAAAGTGAAGAAGAGCAGGGGAAAGTGAAGGGTGAGAACAAGCGAGGGGATGCTTGTGATACTTAGCACCTCCACATTTGCATGTGGATTCGTGCATAGGTATCTTGTCTGCATACTTACTGGTGCACGGGGTGTCAGGAGTGTCAGATTCTGCACGTAGGTATCCAGAGTTACATTTGCACTCCGACGCCCCCCTGATGGTAGTCAGGCTGAATCTTGGACAGCCTGTGCATTGTCCCTCTGTGCTCGACTTGAACTGACCCACAGGACAGGCTGAGGAGGACGAGGCAGGAGAACAAATTATCAGAAGCAAATTACCACAAGTTCTGATTCTGGACATGACCTGTGAACACGACAGAACACTGCACAATATCTTCACACCGACTGTGTCCTAGAGAGACCCGGGTCAAACTCAATTTACGATTGCAATTATGTTTTTTTTTTCTCAGGGTACTAAAGTGCCAGATGGCTGCAGATTGACAGACAGAACCATGTAATAGGGGCTGTAAACTGAAGACAATCACTCTAATGAATCTGTTAGTAACTGTCAATTTAGTGAATAAACCTGTCTGTCATTGGTATCACTGAATTTATGTGACCATGTCCGAATAACAAGACCAAACATGTGGAGGTCCATGCAGAGGAGTGCTTTTGTTTATGATCCTAACATTGCTCCAAGTCTCCTCACTAAAATAAAAACAGCACTGTATTTGGCACGTTTCTACACAGGGTGTAGAAAAACTGAACTAGTGACAAAATGTTTAGTCGAGTAATCAATTAATTGACAAGCAGAAACTCAGTTTGCAAATCCATTAATGCAAACATGCCAAACACTCAGTGTTCAGCGGCTGAACTGTCGCTCCAGCTGCTGACTGACAGGAATAAAACAATTAGCTTTCACACCACGTGGAGCTTTGTTATAGTCTAAACTGATTTGTTTTTGCAGGGTCAACACACTCAGGGAGGTTGGTTTTGAACTGGCAGGAATGTCCCATGTGTGAAAAAACTGAAACACTGTACAGTTGTTGGTTCAAATAAATCAAATGACAAATTACTAAAGCCCCTTTCTGACATACTGTACGCTTCGTTTTCTGAGGGCACCTGAACGTGTCGGCTTTAGGTCTGGATAAGCGCCCTGGTCACTTTTCCATAAACGTTGCGATGGCAATCGTACTAAGTCTAGTAACATTTACATATCACTTTCAACATGGTCTGAACTACATGCAGCTGCATTAACAGATAAGCACATGATTATAATGACCTTGCATGTATGACAAATATACTGCGTGTGTACTGTAGCTCTCTCTGTTACAGTTGTCGGGGTGTCACTTAATGTAAAAGTGACTTGCTGTATATCTGAATGACAGAGAGCTGTTGCTCTGACAGAGTGATGAAGCCAGCAATGTTACACATCCCATGTCTTGTTCTTGGTTGTTTCAGCTTCTAACATTTTGTCCTAACTTTAAATACATCTGGGAATATTCATGGTGTCATCATGGTTTAAACATTCTAATCAAGTTTATCTAAAACACTAAATCACCTTGACAGCATTCATAAGTTTTACATTAGAGGATTGTGTTTGACCCGCAAAGTATATGTATTGTCTGCATGAGATAATGGCGTTACAGCAGAATTAACTGAATTTTAAACCTAGATGCCGATTTCATTTCTTAAATGACAGGCCTACGGAGGAAATTAACTGTTCAATCTTGCTATAATGGCAAATTCCCTTTATGGTCTGGTGAGTGTGTTTTCCCTTACAGCTGTCTTCAGATACAAAATGCCAGCCCCACTTCAGTAGAAGCAAAATGTCAGAAATGATTTTTTTGTTATGAAAAACCATTTCACCTCCTGCAGAGATCAGGCTGAACGTTACCTTCAAACAGGCAGATACAACAGCACCACTTTCTTCAGAAACTGTAGCATTTCTTCTTGTGTTTCTTTGTTTTTTCGGCTTCGTGTGTGTGTGTGTGTGTGTGTGTGTGTGTGTCTGTGTGAAAGTGTGCGGGTGGGGGCTGTTCATGCATGAGGCTTGTTAATTGGACTCATTAGACAGAGCTGCTGCATAGCTCCTGAGAGAATCATCCTGCCTCTTCCTTCTTTTCTTGTCTACTTTGCTTTGATGTTCTCAAAAATGATATGATCTTTACCCTGAGCACCCCCACACACACACACACACACACACACACACACACACACACACACACACACACCTCTCTCTCCCCTCACCTTTCTCGCTCGCCTGTTCGTCTTCTATCTTAGCGGAACCACGAGTTGTAGCAGCAGTAAGCCTTTGACCCTGCTCTTCCTTCCTGAGATAAGTGCTGCTCTACCTGACCTCTATGCTCCCTCGGTGTCACAGCCATTCTCCTGCTTCATTAACTTCCTCAGTCTCTCATTTCCTGTCCAACGCTTCGACCCACCCTCATCTTGCCATTGTTTTCTTGCTCAGCCTGGCTGATCTGCCGAGTGTGTGGGTATACATGCTTCTATATGCAGCCTAGCCTTGCCTTCTTACCTATGCATCGCGTGTGTCCCTCAGCAGACTCAAATCCTGGTAGGCAGGCGCAGGAGGTTGTTGGCTGACCCACCCACTGGCCGTCTTCCCCGCAGAAGAGTTTAGGTGGCCGAGGCCGGGGCCCCTGCTGGGCAGCATGTTCCACACAAACACCCTGCGCCTCTTGCACTAGAGTTCGGGGAACAGTCTCTGGGAAAGCGGAAAGAGCACTGACCAGGGGAGGACACTTTTTAAAGAACACTCTGACGGACAGCAGCGCCATGCAGGCGCCCTGAGCCTGAAAGGCCAAGTAGAATCCTCTTTTAGATAGAGGGCCAAGTCTTAAGGTCTTCACGTTAGATTTCTTCTCCCCACCAATCCTCAGTAGAAAGTCTGCAGCCACCGTGTCCACCTAGGACAGGAAGAAAGAGAAATAGATCTTATGTAATGGAAGGATTCTAGCACACAGTAAAAAGGATCGGACTGGTGGGTGTGCACGTTTTAGTCATTCCAACGTGTTAACTAGACACTGCATATGCTTTACATTATTGAACGTTTTCCAAAGCATGCCTCTGTGATTTTACACTGATTTACAACCTTCCTGGCAGCGATTGTTTCCCATTTGTTACAGTCCGCTTTGAACCTCAACTTGCAGGGACTTGAAACTCGCTTGAGAGAAAAGGTAATTCATCACAGCAAACATTTCATCACTTTTATTTTTCTGTCAGAGTTACATGATTAAGTGGTAATGAGGACTAGGGTGTATTCTCAAACCTATTTTGGCAGCGTGTTCAAGGGTGCTACCACATCAGAGGTTTGCCAGCGACGTGCATTCAAAAGCTACGTATGTGTGTGGAAAATGAAAAGCGAAAAACAAATGATAAGCAAAGAGGAAGGCTGTTAAACAAACTGAACGCATCACCTAGGAGTTTTCAAAACAGTCCTGATGATGTAACTTGGATTTAAAAGTGACAAAATGTCAACTGTAATAAATTAGATGACTACAGTAACTTTTCAATGTATCCAAGCTGATTTTGATACTGTAATGAAACAGATGGAAGCATATTGGACGGTAAGGAGTCTGTCTAAAAACTCGTCTTGGAAATTGACAGTATATACAGTACGATGCAGCAGACCCCAGATATAACCGGACTACTTAGTTCCCAGTGCAGGTAAAACTTCGAAAACACTGGGTTTTACACTTTTCATATATTTGATGGTCACTAGTTGCTTGTTAAACTCCACAGCCTCAGTCTGTAACACAGGCTTTCTGTTAAAAAAGTTCAACATACAACCTTACTTCAAGATAACCTGGATGAAAGCATCAGGATTCATTTGGACTGAGATCATTATTTGATCGATTAGGCAGCCAAAAGAAAATGAAACTGCAGCTGTTTCCAATCGATGTGATTTTGATAAATCACTTCTTAGCAAAAATGCCAAACATTTTTTCAGCTTCACAAATGTGTGAATTTGTACTATTTGTCATATATAACAGTCAAGTGAATACCTTTATATTGTGAGCTGTTGGTCAGACATCACTGTGGGCTCTACAAAATTATCAGGGGTCATTTTTCCAGCATTTTTTTTTTACTTCACAGAATGAATCAGTCAATCATGTTTTCAGATGTGCTCCATTCCAATTGCTCCAGAGCCAAGTAAGACATTGTACAGTGGTTCTCACAGACTGTGTAGTAGTAGCCATGACAATACACTAAAGCCCCTTTTACACAGTGCTGACCCTCCGTTTATTAATATATCAAACAAAACCAGGTAACAGCCCGTTTGTTTTGTTTTCAAACTGGATGAGAGGTACGTCGGACGTCATGATAAGCATCAAAAGTATAGTACTGGGATTCTGGCAGCTGTGTAAGAGGAACACAGGAGTGGCAGTGTGCCAGCTTTTTTAAGGTCAGTGCCTAGATAAAAAAAAAATCTCTTGAAGAAGGGTCAAAACACTGGCAGTTTGCCACAGTCTCTGTGTAAAAAAGGGCTTAAGCTTCGTGTTTAAAATGGGTGGAGTACCTGTTTTTATGCAGAATATTATGCATTATATATTAAGAGTAGTGATTTTTAAAATCCTTCCTCAAACAACTAAGGAGAGAATGAGAGATAAGTCCTTTAAATATAATGATAGGATGTCCCATAACAATGACTGTTTATAATATCAGAGGGTGGGTGTGGACAGACCTTGGTGTATGGGTTCTCCATCCAGGGTGGGTAAGTGGCTGTGGCCTCGTTGGAGTCCGCCTGGTAGTAGTAGAGGTTAAAGGTCTCCTTACAGCTGCGGTGATGGGTGCTCCTGGAGGAACACTCCATCATGGTGAAGCGCAGCTCCACGTAGACCTGAGACGCTCCTCTTCGCTGGATGAAGCCGCTGCGTAGCCAGTGGCTGGATGAGCTGTCGGTCTGACAGATCTCATAGGTCCTCACGCTGTTGTTCTCCTCATCTAAACCACTGAGTTCCTCCCACTGAGAGCAAACAGGAGAACAAAGGCTCGTCAGGTGCCAGGTTAAAATGACATCCATCCCAGAAGCTCTGTCAGCCCTGGCTCTATGTGATTCTCCTGTAAAGACTTTCACTAGGGTCTTTATATAATTGGCCACATGAAAAGTCCTATTCATCATAACAATGTTACAGTTCTTTGCTGCCTGACGTGCCTAGCTCGCGGCTATCAAATGCAAACACTTTTTGGCACTATTTACAAGTAGAAAAGTCGCTGATAATGTTGTTCTCACTGGCTGTAACCACAAAGAATTTCTCCCATACGTCTGACTTGGCCTTCGATAATGTATTGTCCAAAATATTATATTCACGACTAGCTATTTTCTCTTTTAGGTTATCCACTTTGACATACTGACGCCTAGCCTAGGTTGATGTCTGAGTGACGTCCTGTTAGCTAGATGTGAGTTGAGGGGTCAAAGGTTGTACCACAGGCCTTCACAATAAATGCATTGATCATTTAATTATGCTGGATTAGTTGTTTAAAAGACGCTGTACATTCACTCCCGCCCACATTAGTCTATTTTTTTTTTTTTACCCATACCCATGAATTAGCCTATTTAAAACATATTTTTACCCATTACAGATCATTTTTTGTGGGTACCCGTTACCCGACCTGGTGGCTCTGGCCTCTGGGACAGATCTGACCTGCTGTGGCTTTTGATTCGA
>NW_018127919.1:662848-673505 GCF_001952655.1 Monopterus albus
ACACAGCATCCCAGAAAGACAGCTTCTACCCTTTAAATGCACTTTTAGGCTAAAATACAAGGACACGGAGTGGATATCACAAATATGTATGACATGAAAAGCCCCCGACAGAAATCTACATTTGTTTGAGTTTTCTGAGCTAAGTGCAACAGAAATGCTTTAATATTTAACTGATGAGTCAACAGCAAACATGTTCACCAGCACTATGTTCCTGAGAGTGGGAAACAAGCAAGAAATTAACATATTCCAGGCAGAATTGAGCAGATTTGCTGAACTTGAGGCTCAGAAATTCAGTTACATAAATATGTAAATCTTTAAAAATCCATTTGCAGATGATGTGTTGAGTGAGGCAAAATATTGGGCTGAATGTATTACTGTGCAGCAGAGCACTGAGAGCCAGGTTTGAATCTCTTGAAGGGAGAATTTCTCTATTAATCCCCCAAAAATAAATACGGTGGAGTTTGGTGACACATAACTCTGTGAGCAAAATGTTTTCTGTGATGAGGACGCACAAAATGTCCCATCTGGATTTGACAAAAATGACTGAGACCATTTGTTAAAATGTGTTTTGAAGCAACGGCCACGGCCAGACTCCAGCTTCCAAATTACTCTTTAGAAAACCAATGGGTGACATCACAGCGTGTTTGTCCGTCATTTATATAATAATAATATATGGTTAATGGTTAATATACATAACAGTTAGTCCTGTGTTAGTCCTGTTCACACCTGATTTGAGTCTGCAGCTGTATTTCAACAGACAGTAGCTTTAGTCTCCATATAAAAAATTAATATTGAACAAATTCAAGTATTTTTAAAACTGACAGAAGTTGGCGCAAATGTTTACAGTACTATGATGGTAGCATTCAAAGCTAAAAATAAAAACACTGGAAATTTATATCTGTCATATTTGATGCAGACAGATCATGGCATCTCTCCACTGCCAACTGTGTCTTTGACAAATGACACACAGTGTTTAAAACATTTAGAGACTGTCAGTTTATTTCTCTTTGCATCACAATCAAAAGCACAGACATAAGTTGAGCAGTTTCGGTCGTGGATGCTGTTGGCAGAAATACCCTAGCAACCACTCTTCAGCGGATCAAATTACAAATATGTCTTTTTCTGGCTGCAGCATAAAACTGTGGGCAGCCAGTGACTGTAACTCCTTGGTTGACTGGATATATCAAAGCATCTGCTTTCAATATACTTTGAATCCTGCATTCACTCTGGTATTTGCTGTATCCTGTCAGTTACCTGCCATATAAGGAATCCTTTTATAGTCCAAGCAACAAAGGAACAGCTGGAAACCAAAAACCACCACTCACCACCAGGTCTGTGTTGGGAATACAGATAATATAGTGGAGCCAGGGTTACACACCTCTGGTTTGGCTAGCGAGTAGATGGTCCATTTCAGATCTGAAGTCTCTGCCTTAGTGTTCATCAGGACCTCTGGGGGGGAAGAAAAAAAAAATCAATCACAGCAGGAAATATAAAAATGACATGTACAAAACTCATTTAGATTCAAAGAAACACTCAAATGAATTAAAATCACTTACAGAGTGAACATAGTATCAGCTCTTGCTTATTCTGGGATTAGGATGGAAGAAAGAGCTTCAGTCAATTACATCTACAACATTCCCGCTACCCTAAAAAATGTCCTTCCTCTCATGTTTGTTTTTATCTCCCCCACGTCCCCTTTGCTCCCAGCAACGTGCTGTGTCTGTGGTCACACTACACCTGATGAAAAGAGACTGCTTTCGTCCAGGGACAAGTACTGAGCACAGGAGTATCGACCAGACTTGCATATATACAGACACACACATGCACATATAAAAGATTTAAGCCCTTCCAGTCACGTTCTGTGATTACAATAGAACTGATTTTTGTAATCTTAAAAGAAGCAGGCTGCCAGCAGACAAACAATCTGAGCACTTCTGCTATGATTCAGTATCCCAGTAACATCTGAGCAGCATGTAACTTGAAGCACAGTTAGGTTTGCGTGAAGGGACTTCTTTTCATGTGAGGACATCATTTTCCCCCCCAGCTGTCTTAGCAGATTGTCTCTGCTGAATTGTGACTCATATTTATACTGTGGGGATGAGGTTTCTGTCACAGACAGGCTTTTAAAGCCTTGTGTGTTCCCTGCAGCAGGGGTCAGGCAGTTTGGTTTTGCCAATAAACAGGATTTAATGCAGCTCTCCTGTGTGCCATGATCAAGGACAGCACTTGCATGAAAATGGATGCTGGAGGAAGCGAGGGTTTCACTGAGGCTTTATCATTCGGGTTATTAAGATGTTTTGTTGAATTAGGCTCACACAGTAAGGTTTGACGGTAAAGTCAGCACCCCATAACCCCACTAATACACACCACAGTACTCGCCATGGCATTTCCCAGTTTTCTTTTAAATTTTTAAAAGGTTTTATTTGTTGCTGATCACACGTCACTGATTTCGGCGATAATGCCTCACATAAACCATCGGCTGAAACCCAATAAAATCTAGCCTTTCTAATATAATTGAATTTTTAACAAGATTCTGTTTGTTGTATTGCTGCATGTGGTGGGTTTTTATATTCATTAAAAAATGATCTGAAAAATGTTACACTGAGTCCTGGATGAGGTCAAAGTGTTCTTGACTGGCTAAGATGTGCTGCCTCCGCCTCCTGCTTGCTTCAGCGTGTTGCTTCGCTGGCCAAAGCATCCGCTCTGCAAACATGGATGTCAAAATCAGGTGGATAATTTTATACACAGATTCAGTGATTCAGTGCGTAGCCATCCCCGTCTGGAGACTAAATGGCCCCGTTGATCAATTGGTTTAATAACGGCTACTGACTTCATTTATCTCTACATTATCTGCAATTACCTTCATAAAGAAAATTGAAATGTGCATCATACAGGATGCTCATTATGCCACCAACATTCAGCCTGAATGACCTTACAGCCTGATCCTAATGACCGACTTACTTTCACTGTCTGCTCCATAATGTGAATCCCTGTGATTACAATGAGTTTTCTGTGGGAGAGGATAAGAGGATGTTTTGGCAGAACCTTCAACACACATTACCAAGAAGTGCTAGGGACTCCTTGTGCTCTATGAATATATTTTACACAACACTGTTCAACACCAACACGTAGTATTTTACCAAAAATATCCACAACGCCTACAGAGACTAATCCCTGTGATCCTGTGCAAAGTGAGAGGCAATCACTTCTATCACTTACCAACCCACACCCTGGTGAAATACACATGTAGGCACTAAAAATCGCAGTGATAAAGCCAAGTCAGACTTGTGCTTGCTACTGAGACAAATATTATAGCTGCAGCCATCCAGAGACAGACATTATTGTTCAGCACTGATGGACGTTTAATTGTACGGTGAAACTGTGTCTTTAAGCTTGGATATGAAGAGAAGCTTTAACTATTCAAAGCATGTACTATATGGTAAATCTGTTTATGAAGGTGACTCAGTCAACTGTTTTTATTTCCCTCTCTGTGTTAATTAATTACCCTACGCCCCAGATCGTTCTGCTAAATATTAATAGGATAATTTAACAGGATAATACAGTAAAACTACAGTTGCTCACAAGTCACAGGCCACTTTATTAGGTACACGTGTACAACTGTGTGTAATTCAATGCAACACTTCTGCCTTAACATCTGTGTTTATGAAGCTCAAAATGTTTCAGTTTTTAGTGAAATTGTCATAAACGTTTAAAATCAATTAGGTATTTATTATTGAGGACATAGTTGAAGGTGGTGGTGTACTGGTCTGCACTATATTCAGAGGTGTTCCTAATATTCTGACCCTCTCATGTATATAGCTGGGGAAGATAAAAATATAGAGACACCTCTGAATATAATGTAGTGCAGTACAACACCACCTTTAACTATGACCTCAATAATAAACTGAATATATACACAATTTCACCAAAAACTGAAACATTCTGAGCTTCATAAACACAGATGTTGAGGCAGAAGTGTTGCACCTAATAAAGTGGCTGCTGAGCGTATAAAGGCACACACACAAATGCAGAATTCATCCTCTTCTCAACCTCACTCTCACTGTCAAAGAGCCAAAATGTTTCTCATTGTGTTCAACCTGTGTCATTTGCACGTTGCCGTCGTCTCTGTGACCAGTCTCCTGCACAGCACACCAGAGCAGTGGCACGATATAACTTATCAGCAGCGTTGCACATGCAGCACATCTGCCATTATATTGCACTGAGGTAAAATGTGACTTCTCTGTCTGTATTAGCTCCTGTTAAAGAATTACAAACATATGTACTTCTCATCCTCTTCCACTTCAAAACCACAAAAGCCCGCCAGCTTTATGACAACAATCGGTGGTGAGAAGGTGAAGAAAGCCTACAGACGTTAGAGTAGGAGAGGAAAAAGGTGGATGAGGAGGATAATTGAGTGACAAAGATCAGGCCGGCGCTGTCCCTGTATTTAGTCTGCGTTAAGTTCACTCCAGTGGGAGAAAACCACCTTCATAATACGCAGGCCTCTGGCCCAGCTCCGCCGTCCATATGCATATCTGTTTCACATGGTGAAACAGAAAGAGCCCCCCCCCCCCCCACGTAATCACTGTTTACCACTGCTCTATCATTAAGGTTTATGAGATAGGATGCGTGAGTGTTTCTATGAGATGGTGGCGTGTATCTATTATGTGCATGCACGGTCTTGCCTTTCACTGAAGTGCATTCAGACTCAAGCCCTGTTAGAGGAAACTGGTGTTTCCCCTGCATTCTTTCACCAGCGGCGGCCACCCACGACTAAAAAACTGTCCAGAGTGCTAGAAAACGTTGAAACAATGAAACGTCGTCATCTAACCGTATACAGCACCCGAAACAAGCAGCGGGACGGTAACTATAGTACAACTGTCCACATTAGGACAGAAGTCTAAACCGGTGCTGGCGAGAAGACTAGGACTAAGCTTTGGAATTACAGTCAAGGAAAAGGTTTTGAAATCTGTAGTCATTTTGTTTTTGAGTAAAGACACTAAGAGGCGAGTCTGAAGTGGATGGGCTGAGAGTTCGGTATTAACATATTAATGCAGCTGTTATAGTTTTATTTTTATCATCACGCCTCGTTAGAAAAACAGCAGAGCAAGTGGCGTTAGGTTTTCTGTGTGGAAACCAAAGAACAATGGAGGGTGTTGTGCACAGTTCTCTTTTGAAATGTAAAACCTGACCCTGTACTTTTTGTTTTTAATTTTACGAGGGGGGGGGGGGACGCGAAAAACACTACACCCTCATTTTCTACGCCGCTGTCTTCAGGCTTTAGATAACTGACTTGAAATTGAAGAGCAAAACCCATTTGATTTGATTCCCTTCATTCCATACAACTTCACTTTTGTGTTACTGTCTGCACTGTGTGCCCTTTCCCTTTTTGTTTTCCACTTTCTCTGTGGTTCTGGAGCGTGATAGGGAAATTATAGGCCTACCAACATTTTCCTTGCTTCAGCTACAATTACACATCATTTTAATTAAAGAAAGAGTGCCAATTATCCCTATGCACTTAGAGAAATGGAGACAGAGGGGAAGGACAGGGATCACGAAAAACAGGAATGTAAGAGGAGGAAGAGATGCTCGGGGGTGTTTGGTCAGCTGACATGAAGCCATGACAGGCTGACATCTCGGTGTCATCACAAGGTATTTCTGTATACTTAATACTTTACTTTTATATAACATCTTGCCAAGATACAGTAACACATGACACACACAGCCTATTTATTTCAACATAAAAACAAATACTGACAGTATTTTGGGCCAATGTAATACATTGTTTTGGTTAGTTTGTTTTCTTAATATCATTGTTTTCTGTAGAATTCATAAACTGCTAAGCAACAGCAACTGTTTGTAAGTTTTATCTTGATAGGAGAGTTACTGTCCCCCAGGCCGAACGCACAACCTCGTGCTTCAGGGGATCCAGCTAGCACATGTTTTAAATTTTGCAAAGCCAGTGCCCTGAGATCAGCCATGCTTGGTGAATGTTCTGGTGCCACAGGCAATCTGATACCACCATGTTTCACATTTAAAATCACAGGAACATTTGGAGAAATATGCTTGGTATAATATGTTTTCCTTTCTTGCCAGAAAATAGATTTTATTGTCATGTGTTTGTGGCTAGACTATCTTAGGACAAAGACTGAAAAGAGAGAAATAAGGGGAAGAGGAAGACACAAGGTGAATCCCGTTTCCTTCACTTGTCCTTGCATCTTAGTCCCGCCCCTGCCGTAAACAAAGCAGTTCTCACTCGCCACAGATGGTTTATAGCTGCTTCTATTCGAGAACATGTCCAATAAGAAGTTGCAAAGGGATGACATCATGTAGCGACAGGCCCAAGGGGCTTTCCCGAATTTCCTTCACGTGCCAGTTCTCCAGTGTTGTTTTGTGAGTTGTGGATAGTGCGTGTACTGAAATAAATGTAATCATCACGTGTGTGTGTGTCTCAAAACCATGTTTGTGTGTCTTTGATGGAGTTGTGTCTAGTGAGACTGGACTTCCTGTAGTTCCTGTCCCCTTCCTGTCTCCTAGTCTGGTGGGGACGCCGTTTAACTCCTCGTCTGCTGTATAACAAAAGCCTCCTCCTCCTCCAGCTACAGTATGTGCAATGGGAGCAGTGAGATGAGAGGAACAAAGGTGAGATAAACTAAAGGTGTTAATGTTTGACCCATTTTTGTTTTCTTGTCTGTGGGATGCATATCAATAAGTGCTGTGGTTTGTCTCTGTCCCAGGACGGGATATGACCTAGTTAGGGAAGGAGCTTCATTTTGGACAGAAGCCAAAGATGCTACCAGAGAGGATAAACACTGCCGTGAATCTGACCGACCCAAAGCGCTGAGGATTAAGCACAGGTCTAACAATACCTGACCCCTGAATGTTTTGGCTTACATTTACATGGCCATCAGAGATCCACCAAACAGAGACATTACATTAATCATATCCAGCTGAAGATGCGTTTTCCCCAAGCACAGTATCAGTCTCAGAGTTCACAGTGAAGAGGTCAGATGACTTCTCTTCCTCAGCTAATAATAGCTGTTCTGATTTCTAGCTGTCGCTCAGCGGAACATATGTTCTGATCTCTGTGCAAATCTCCTTTTTAATTTTCTCTAATCCTTGCTCATTGCTAAATATGAATCAAATGCGTATCATAAAAGAAGAAAGGATATAACAAAAGCTTCTCCCTGGTGCAGGAACACAAAACAAACGAACACAGGTAGATGTATCTATGACTGCCTGCTATTCCCTACTAATTAACTGTGGTAAAGTGGAAGGAAAAAACGTTGTTTAAACCAAGTGTTTACTTCAATCACAATGGAATAAATACGTTCTGAACCTCACGAACAATGTAAGGTTAAGAGGATGAGAAACATCAAACTGGTTCTGTGTCTTTTTATTTGGCCACCTATGAGTAATGAGTTTTCACCTGCAGTGCGAGCTGCTGAACAGCATTCAGGCCTCTTGGACTGAACAGCCTCGTTTTCCTCAGACAAACAAAAGTTTTTTCCTACAGAGAAGTAACATCCCTGTTAGCCAACAGATAAGTGTTATAACAAGACGTGTCTGCTGTGTGCAACAGGAACCGTCTCAATACTGGCAAGAAAAACTGAAAGCAACAGTTGGAACATTTAATGTTAAGCAAGGAAGAAAAACTTCTCTCTGGTTAAACTGTTAATCGTTCAAAGCTCAATATGAATTAGACGTTTAAAAATGTTAACTAATATTTAACATGGAAGTCCCTGCACTTCCTTTCATACAGTATGATGCCTTGAGGCATACTTCAGCGTCTTTCCAACATTGATCTGACACCGAGTGTATTCACCTCCCGCTAGTTCCAATTATGGGCACCACTTTCTCAAGCCCTATTCAAAAATAGTAAAAGTCTGTGAAAAGCTGAGAACATTGATGCAGCTACACTGGCTCCCTGGTGGCTCCCTGATACTGAATCCTATAAGAGGAGAAATGAAGTACAAAGGAGAACATCAAAAGGCCTCCTTTAATAAATATCATTATATTTTGGGAGGATATACCACTTTTTTCAAACCCCTACATTTCCACCAGGCAGTCTGTCTTTAATTAAAACACACTGTAGGGTAAAAAGAGATAGCACTCGAGATGACGCCCAAATTGGAAACCAGACAAATCAATGATGCGTGATCTATTGGTTTTTGTGGTAGACCATCAGATTTATCATTTCCCATGTAACCTAGAGACAAATCTCATCATGAAACTCCACAACTAGGGCTGCGACTAATTATTTTCCTTATCGATTAATCTGCACATCATTTTATAATATTTATATATATATTTTTTATAATGAATCATTCTGTTTATGAAATGTCAGAAAAATTGTGATGCTGTTATAACTACACCGATTAAACTGCTGATTCTTTCTTTCAGAAGGAGAGGAGGTGAGGTAGATGTATTCACTCCAGAGGACGCGTCTCCAGGTTTTAACTGTCCATGGTGTGAGTGAGGTGGGGGATGTGGAATTTCTTGCTGTCCTTTGCAGTGAGTCTGATGACGGGAGATAAAATAGTGAATATTGCCAGTATAATTTCCCACAGCCCAAGAAGACATATTCCAAATGGCGTTTTTGACAGACCAACCTTCCAAAGCCAAAAGATACGTATGACAAAAGAAAAGCCCCAAATCCTCCCATTTGAGAAGCAGGAAATAACATTTTCACTCAAAAAGGGACTGAAATGACTAAATCAATTCAATTATGATCTCTTGATTAATCAGTTTTCTAATCACCACATCACTCTATCCACAACACTTTCTAAACAAACTCTCCTTCTCCACAGTTTTTCTCTTCTTGTTTCATGTGCTCTCTTCCCTCATCTGTTATTTCTTAACCTTACATTCCGTCCCCAATGACATAATCAGAAACCGAATGCGACAGCTAAACTAAATAAACTAAAATGTCAAATTCAATAAGATGTAAAACTAAATAAATACAAAAAGATCACGTTTCCTCACCATCATTCAACAAATGTTATATTTCAGTGTCTGGCTTCATTCCCTACTCTAGAGCTGGGTATCAAACTTCAGCAGTGAAATGTGGGTCACAATCATTAGGATAAACAGACATTATTTTTAATCAATACATACTCAGTGACACTGCTGGAGCCTACATGAATCAAGAAGATGGTGAGACAAGGAATGCCTTGTTCTTTTTTCACTTTGCACCTCGTCTAATCTTTAAACCCACGTGGTGACCTCTTCTAGACTCCAAAATCCGTACCATTCCTTTTCAAAGACCTTGAAGCTAGGGAAGTGAAAGGCAAGTGACTTGGTAAATACCTCTACTGCACAGCACATGCCAGCACTTTGGTCTTTCAAAAAGGCATGCTTATGGTAAAAGGCTTTACTTTTTTAGATGCTGTAAAAGGCTACAATCTGTACAACCGCAGAGCAGAAGAGAAAAACTACAAAACAAAACAAAAAACTCAAAGCCATGAGAAATGGCACTCTGGTCAATGGGGTGATGTGCTAGTCAACATCAGAGCAAGCACACTAGGACCTGTGATCAGAATGCAGAAGGGACAACATATTTCCATGCTTGACTGCAAACAAACAAATGTTACACATGGTCAGTTTGTTATGTAAGAGGAAAACCCATCATCTATCATCGAGGAAGGACTTCTCATAAGACAGAAGCCTGTGTCTGTCACTGCAGCACTGTGACCCTCCTGAAGCAAATTCAGCTCTGACAATTTTACTGTCTGACACTTCACCGCTCTATAGCTCTAAGCTATCACACATCATCACACTGTGGTCAACACGGCTCTGTGCAAACCAACTAGCCTGAAGTTAAGCCATCTCTTTTATAGAAGGCTTGAAGGCAAAGCCAGAGAACTGAGCTAAGTGCAAAAGCTGCAAAAGCACCGGGGGAAAGTGCAGGTTATGTGCTTGCCGTCAAACCCTTTCTCGATCCTTGAAGAGGATATTCATCCTCTTTACTTCTCTGGTCCACAGCAGAGGCTGGCGCCCCTGCAGGGCGGACACTTTGGAGTCACATAGCACTGAAATCTGGGATGAACTTCCTAACCAGCAGGAGATTCTGGTCTGCTGTGTCTTCTAATAATTAGACCAGAGAGTTTAATTATTAGCATGTTTGTGTCTTGTGTCATTTAATCATGACTAGAAAAGAATGGCACCCACTCCACAATGCTGTAATGTTCCCCACAGGCCTGGAATGGTACATTATACTAGAAAGTTGCAGCAGCAAGATTAACTCCCATTTGTTAAAGTGGAAACACATGGAAGTGTCACTTTTTATGAAATAATATACAACAGGTGACATATCGTATTTGAAATCTGGCATGATGAAAATCCTACAACCCATCTGCTGCTGTGATGCATTTAACAAACTCTCCACGAGCCCCAGAAATATCTACTGCTGTGTTTAAAGCAGAAGTTTTTAATCAAAGCCTTTGCTAGTTTACACCTAGCAGAATCTACAATTCATTTTGGAAATGAAAAAAAATCTTGGCAAAGAAAATGCACACACACACACACACACACACACAGCTTTCAGTGACTAATCTGCTGTGGGAGGTGGACAGCTTGAAGCAAACAGTGCAGACTCCAGCTAAATGAACCATCGAAGGATTGACACATCTAAGTAAGGATACAAGAGAACAGGCTC
>NW_018127919.1:673544-674052 GCF_001952655.1 Monopterus albus
CTCTTTCAACCAACAACAGACACGCTGCGAGCTAATTCTCCACATCAGTCTATGCATTACTCTAAAAATCTGGCGATTGCGTGTTTGTGTGGGGGGTGACAGATATATCTAGAATAATCATAGGACTCATTTTGGGATGTGAAGCTATGTGTTAGAGTACAAAGAGCATCATTTTCCTTCCTCTGGCAGCCATATTATGTTTTCAGCAGGGGGTGAATTCACTAGTTTACAGACTATTTGAATTTCAAACCCACTCTTTTGTCCGATCTCAGAAAAATGAACCGAGTTTAATAATACAGTGAGTTTTCTTCAACAATTGGACAGGGCCGAGTGGAGACAGCAATCAGGTGCCACTGAAGCGACATAAGAACATGAGGGAAGGCAAAAAGTGAAAGAACATTTTGTGTGCAGCACTCCTTAAAAATAAGATATCAAGCTGCCAACAGAAAGTGTTTAATGCTTCTTTGAGCTGGTCCACTCCTCTTTGGAGAATGAGACCTTCTCATGG
>NW_018127919.1:674102-687481 GCF_001952655.1 Monopterus albus
GTGGGTTCAGTGCGGGATATGAAGCGGGCCCTGGGAGACACACCCTAAAGCCACGCGCATGCAGGAAGGTGGGAGCGAATAAGCGCTTGTTCTCTAAGCTGATGTCAAGCCAAGTGAAATGCATTTTAACTTAAAGCCAGCATATCAAACACAGGATGTAGGCCAACCTGTGACGCAGAGAGGGAAATATCCCGGATTCAAACTGAATCAAGTCGACGGCGCACGCTTCCAGCAGAGCCATTTTTACATCAAGGTGGCTTTTTAATCACTTCTCGACATCTCGTCAGCCTCGTGGTGCCTTTTTCCTCTCATCAAGATTTCATTCTATTTTTGAATGTAACAACAAAAACATCACAAGGCAAAAGACAACAATGACATGCAGAAATGTTTCACAAAAGATTCCCCCCTACCCCAATATAAGATTCAGTGTATCTCAAATAACGGCTGTGATTAGTGTGAAAGATAAATGAGGAACATGGACCGGAGATAAATAGCTCCTTCTCCATTGTTGCCGTCTAATTAAAAGCCTTTTTAATCCCTTTATTATAATCAAATACTCAGCCCACCACACATACGTATCGCACACACTATCTGTCCCCAGGTGTGTGCGATTACAGAATGCAAATATACATTACTTTGCTCATCATGCAGGGCGCAGACATGCACGAACTTGCACCCTCCTTGCCCTCTCTAAACTTGCTTTCTATTTCGTTGACTCACGCCAGTCTCCCCAGCTCTCCTTGATTCACTTCAAAGAGACCCCCCGCCCCCACCACCCGTCCTTCTAAAAGTGCCATTCTCCTTGGTGCTTATGGCTGATAGGCTGTGGCCTCATTCCCTCTCCGCGGCAGCCATTGTGTCCCACTCTCAGAGAGCAGCGTGTGGGTGGAGGACAGACTGGCTCTCCAAAGTGAAAGCCTGACATGGATGTATTGGCCGGGGGTGTATCCTCTCACCCAGCTAAACTATCATCCACCTGCAATTCCCGGCTGCCACATGCATCCTTCTACGAGAGGGGAGCAGAGAGAACATGCACTGAGAGTACTTGTGGCACTCGGATGCCTGTTTAACTCTTGAGGAAGCTAATCATTGGATTGAGGTACTGAGGATGATGGGCTACAGGCTTTCGGCGTGGGGTGGGGTGGGGTGGGAGAGCTTGCTTTAAATGCAAATCCCTTTCTTATAAAAATCGGTTCCATTTAAAAGGATTTCTGGGAAACGATCCACATTTCCACGGCAGGGGAGACAGTCAGCAAGAGAAAACAGCATAGCAGCAGTCAAACATCAAGGAGACAGAGGATGTGGAAAGAGTAGCAAAAGAAAAGGCTACATATCAGTCTGAAAGAAGGGATCGCGGCTCAAGTAAGGCCTCTTGGATAAAAACATCCTTTCTGCATTTGAGACACTTTGTGGGCTTCAGTTTAGATTGTGAAGCATTAAGCTATTCAGTGTAGTCAGTCAGCAGGCGACAGAATACATAAAAGAGGGCCTGTGTACAAAATGTGATCACCCCCCCCCAACCCAACCACTTCTTGAGAGTTTGAGAGCTGATCTCAGCCTTGCCTTTCACTTCGAAGTGGTCATCAACAGAAACTACAAAAAGGAGCCCTGAATGTTCTGTTTCATTCCTTATTAAGAAGCACGTTACATTCGTGTTGCTGGCTGGATCTGAGCGACTGGCGACTGTTGCAGTATTTGTTTAAAGTGAGTTACAGATGTGCGTTGGCCTACATACTGTAGCTCCTTCCACCCAACCACAACAAATCAACAGTGGTGCACAGACATTTCTGTGAGAAACCGTGGGCACCATTTTTCAATGGCACACCAGCTTTTATGATGATGTATTATGGAAATTTTTCACAGTATGTTTCAAATCATGTTACTCTAACCGCAACAAGAATACCTCCCACTTTGCCCACAGTCCGTGTACTTGTAGCTGTGTGAGGTAAGTGTTCAGAAGTGCCGAACAAAAGAGGTTAATGGCACCTCTGCTGTATAGGGTTGCTTCGGTTTGAGAGAGAGTAACATGGAACAAGCCAAAGCTGTGTGTCAAGTCCGCAAGACAAAGGATGACACTTCACCCCTATTTCTATCAGCGTAAGGTAAAAAGTGCTGTGGATATTTTTCAACCCAACAACAAGACAGGCCCACTCTAAACAAAATACCCCGGCAGCTGCACTCTCTCATTGCAAACTGTGTGAAAGGACGACTTGCAAAAAGGAGGCAACAGCTGCAGCAGCATACCATACTGCAGCAGATACACTCCCCATCGCCAGCGAAAAGAAAGATGGAGTTACAAAGCTGTTAGAAACTATAAGCTCTGTACTAACAATAAACTATTTGGCTGAAGAGACACTGCCTTATCTTGACAGTGATGTTTAGCAGACAATCAACTTCAGCTGTTCCTCCACCACAGCTCATTTGTGCGTGTTCAATCAGCACAACAAAAAATTGGAAAATGGTGAAAAATTCCGTAAAAATGTGTTTGAATAATTCACATTCTTTTGCATTTTCTCAGGCAGATATTCTACGGATGGAAAGCCAGTGGTGGAAAGTAACCGAGTACATTTACTCAAGTACAGTAGTGAAGTAGTGTTTTGAGGTATCTGTACTTTTCTTGAGTATTTTCATTTTGTGCTATGTCATACTTTGACTTCACCACATTTTAGAGGCAAATATTGTACTTTTTACTCCACTACAATTATTTTATAACTTTAGTTACTTTTCAGAACTAGATTAATAAATAACCAAAGTATAATCAGACTTCACTGGCCTCTGGTGGAAAATTCACAAGCAACTCAGAAGTATGTAAAGTACTTCAAATTCTAAGCATATAAGCTGTTAAAACTAGCTTCCCTTTACTTGTGATGTACACAATGATGCATTAGTAATTATAATTCAATAATACAATATTCATTCATGTGAAATGGGCCATTCTGCATAATGAGTACTTTTAATACTTTAACTATGTTTTCATGATAATACTTTTGTACATTAAGTAACATCTTGAATGCAGGACTTTTGCTTGTTACAGAATCTTTTTAGATTTTGCTACTTTTATTGTGGACACTTTATCACTGATATTAAGAGTGATTGTCCATAATCGTGTTATAGACAATCACACAGGTGATTTGGTAGCTCTAGCTATTAAAAATACCTTCAAACCACTGAAATTGAACAGAACAGAATATCATCCACCAGGGTGGAAACTTGTCTGGCATGTCTAGATGAGGGGAAGCAAGTTTGCATCACTTCTGACAACGGCATTAATATCAGTAGAGCTATGGACCTAAACAGGTGGAAGAGACTGCGGTGCTTCTGTCACTGGCTGTGTGTTGCTTTTGGTAAGAGAGAAACTGTATGTGTGAGGAATAAAGATGGGCACAGAGATAAACAATATGGGTAGTTTGATGGGAGGAGAGCGAACCTTTGCAGCTTGCATTTATAAAGTCTAATATGTTTTAAAATCCTAATAGGGCAACATTAGTAATAAACATTAATACTGGCTGAACAGCTTGAGGCCTTGGTTATACTTTTCTGTACAATAAAGATTTTTTAAGTGCGAGGTGCAGCAGAGCGTTGTGGCTGTGACAACATGTCTGCATTCTCATTACTAATTTCTACTCAAAGCTTGTTATTAATTTCCAGCCAAAGTAATTATGGGATCAAGAGGCCTCTGTTTAAATCTTCATGGAGACAGAAGGAAGAGCGATCCATGTGCTGAACAAACAAGTGGTGTGTAAATGAGTTATTTATCCTTTAGCTGGAAAAGGAGCAGAGATTTGGCAGTTGTGAGCGTCATCTGCCCTCCCTTCAGTTCATTACAGAATTCCCCAGCAGGTCGGGAACGAGGAGGAGGATGATCCCAAGTACGCTGGCAAAGGAGCGAGCCATTACCCAGGACATCAGACATCTTGTTCACACTTGGGAGGACACAGATGTTCTGGAGTCAGCCGACAAGGCGCTGCGACCCCTCAGCTACACTCCTGTTCTTCATACTGTGCCTGTGCTGCACCTGTTTGGAACCAGTGTCTTGTAAACATCAGCAGGGGGAAAACAGAGCCAAGTCAAGTGAGACCATTCTAGGGAATGTTCCAAGAGACATGTTTCATCATTTTGCCAGCAAAAACCTGCTGGACATTGCTCCACACACACACACACACACACAGATCTGTGTTTAAGTATCTCCTATGTCCCAAAAAAAGACTGCTGAACAGGTTTTCTTCTGATGTGCAGCAGCTGTGACTCCTGCAGCCAGAGTTTGGAGGAGAAGCTACGACTCCACACAGATGGCCATGATCCCTGGCTTCCTAAAAACTCTGACCAAAATTAATTGTCTGGGAAAATCCCAAACTCCTCTCCTGAAATACAATGTCAACAACATTCCTACCGCAAGAATTCAGACTCTCTGTAGCTGCACTATCTTCTTGCGATGGATGTGTGCGTGCACGAGCAGCAAATCCAAACTAGAAACCATGGTTGATTGTTTGACTGCCCCACACATACTACATCCATGTGTTTGTATAGTCTATTGTACAAGTTGCACTGTAAGTCCCTGTAAAAAGAAAGATCAGCGGATACATAGTGTCAAACCAGAGGCAGCTGCTAACAGATCTGTGTTCCTGCTACAAAGTATGTGAAGTCATGCATGTTCATGGTGTTCCTGTTTACAACAACCAGTGACTGGAATGAGAAAACTGGAGGGAAAGTTTTATTGTTAAGGTGCTCATTGTTTCTTTTTTTTTTTTAACTTGCAAAACACCTCACAGTACATGTTGTACAAGTGTGTACTACTATATATGGGTCGATTTTTCTGTGCTTGATGATAACTGATAACGGGCAATTAAATCTAAAAGAAACATGCCGATTGTGCCACAGTGAAGCAACATTACTTTCAGCAGCTGTGTACAAGCCAACCAGAAAAATGCACGATGAATAAAGAGCAGTCTTCCCAGGAGCATAGCGGCATGCAGCCCACACAGCATTAAGGTGCTTTTAAAAACCATGTGTTTCAACAGCTCCTGAAGAAACCCAGCTTTGATTCTTTGATTCTCTCCTACACATAAGTCTGTTGTTTTTTTTTATCAGTGGTTTTACAGAAAGTTCATTAATCCAGTTTCAGTGAACTTGCTGAAACTTCCCTAAAAGACAGAGACATAGGGAGAGATCACAGATAAACAAAAACCCAGCCTTGTGATCTGTGTAGTGTGGCTCACTGAAGCTCAGTCCCCCCACCCCTGTGTTAAGCCCTGCCACCATGGCCCTGCCGTTATGCTGATGATGCCAAACTATAATCACCTGGAAAACCAGATCATCTGAAACTATTATTTCCTTTTAACACTATGGTTCTGGTGTATTTGTCCCTCCAGGGTTCACAAAGCTGCTCCGCTGCCATAAAATATATCTTATGATCCAGATTATATATTTGCTACAAAGAGTTAGATGTTTTTCCTCAAACTAGGAGTGAGAGTAAGATGGTTAAGGACCCCCCAGGAAGCAGTGCGAGTGAAAACTGATACTGACTGGGCCTTCATGAAGACATCAGGAGGGTAAAGCCAATATTTATGTTATTCCCAAGGCAACACTGTAAAAAAAAGTCTGTAAAATAAACTAAATAAGCCACCGCCTTAAGACGAACACACGCACGTCCTGGACATTTCCACACTGGCATCCCAGTATCTAATACTTCTAATTAGTGCTGTTGCAGCCATAATATTCCTCTGACTATTCCCAGAAGACTGAGGGTGTTTGCTAATCACTTTTTGCACTCCTCGTTTCTCCAAGGAACAGGGTATAATGTTAAATGGACAGCTCATTGAGCCGTGCAGCCCAAAAACCCCAGACTCACCTTCCTCTGCAGAAGCCAAGAGAGCCCAGCGCAGACAGACGCACCCCAGCAGGACGATGCTCCACAGTGTCAGCTCCATGGCGGTGTTACCAAACCGTACAAAATGAACGCACTTCTGTTTTGTCTCGAGTCGAAAATCAATAGGCACTGGCAGCTCGGCTGTGCACTCACTGACCGCAAACCAGTCCGCATTTAAAGTGGACTTCAGTTCAGAGAGCCTCACGCTGTGGTCGGAACACTGCAGTAGAAAATACACTTAAACCGAGTGCATTTTGAGTGTTATTACGCAATGGAAACTTCTCCGTACAGTCCAACTTTGTGTTGTGGTGAAAGTCTAGAGCCAGAAACGAGCCACAGTGTTGCAGCTCCTCTCCCACCTCGGTGCTCTGTCAGCACACCGGGCGCATGGTCCTGACTTGTTGTGTGCTCGGCTTTAATGTGCCCTTTGTGCACCACACCACTTATCCCAGGTTGTCCCCCTTAGCTTAGTGACCGAGCAGGCTGAATCCACAACCATGGCACCTCAACTGCATATCTGTTAGTTGCAGAGATGCTCCTCATTCTCAGTCGTTACATACAGTCTTCCCCATCCTCTCGTCTCGTCATGGTCGGTATACAGTCCGCCCAAATGCTATGTGTCCTCCTTTACCCCCTTCAAGCGCCAGACTGTTTGGCTACAGGAAAAAAATACGAAAGGTGCTGTGGATGTTGCGCGACAGGTCTAGTCTGGCCTGGTTTTACAGGAAAAATCTGACTATAACTGGAAGAGAACGTCCAGTTTGCTCTCTGGATAAGTGAGCGCACTGGACCCACAGCGGATATTTAAAGTTGTGCGTTAAAGGAGCTCGAACATCTGACTACAGTAAGCTGGTCACCGAGCACTTCACAATCACATCAAACCCGGAGTCCAATTGCACCAGCAAGCCCCGCCCACTCCCATTGCCATAACCGTGTCGTCAAGAGCTCGCGATAACATACAAGAGTTCCGGAGAGCGCCTTAGAAATAAAACCCACATTTAGAACCATTGGAACTGGTAAATATTTTAGATACCACAATGAGATCCCAAACCACCACACAGGAACACAAAACTACCTCACAGAGAAGCAAAACAATCACAAAGACATTCAAAACAACCACAGAGTGATCCAAAACTACTGCAAAAGCATGCAAAGCAACCGCACAGACACTCAAAAGCACATACAAGAAGATATAAACTTTTATTTCAGCCCATGTGCTTGTGCATACCCACTAATGGTTTGGACTAGGCTGTATAGTGCCATTCATCCAGTTAAATGCATTGGTCTTATACTGTAGATCCTGGGGCTTCCTACACATTTGTGTCAAATTATTCATATTTTATGTCAAGGCTACTATAGTAGGCCACTGTAGGAAAGGCCCGTGACCAGCCTTCTTGTCTGTAGTTCAAGCAGTGTCTAACCCAATATGGTTTTTCCATTTCAAGCGCCCTGCAATAAAAAACTTTATTTTGACAACAGATTCTCACAATTTCCGGTGTTATTTGTATTATTCTCACCTTCTTGATTACAAAATAACAATTAAGTCTGTCTCCTCTGCAAGTACTGACTTGCTATTTCAGTAAACTGTGTTGAGTAAAAGGTGTACAGTGCGTGTCCATTACGGCCACACGCAGGTCGGCCTGTGTCTGTTCTACAATATGACTGATGTAACACTGTCTCATTTAGGGCATATCAGAAGGACAGAGGTTCTGACACAGCTATCACACATTTATGCCAACTCACTGGTCAGTTTATCACTTTTACGTTTTAATGACATCTCTTCTCCAACTAGCCACACAGCTTGTTTTAATGAGAGTCATAACATTACAGGTTCTTTATCTCCAGTGAGAGTCATAACATTACAGGTTCTTTACACCAATGCTGCAGTACAGTTTATTTTCTTTTTAAATTAATAGCTGTTTTCAGCAAGGGGGGCTGAATGGAAAGAAAGAAGATCAGGAAAAGACAGCAGCATAAATAAGAGGAAATGCAAATTATAAGTTGAAATGACAAAATGTAAATAACAACATTAGCAATTCAAGCTCACTAACAAGGCCACACTGGTATAATTTTGGCAAGGCAACACTAGTGTGTCTTGCTCTCTTCAGCTCTAATGTCTGTATAGCAGAATAATTTAGTGACTTACATTCAATTTATCCAGTCTAATGACGTTATCACAGGCTAACACATGGTGCAATGCCTTATGTTCTAAAATTTGACATGTCCCAGTAATAAACAAATCCCTGAAGAAGAAATATGAAAATGTACAAATTAGACTATGAGATCCGTATGGCACAAAGACTCTTATTCTTCTAGTATTGCTTTACTCAGCATCAGTACTTGTTTTACCTAAGTATAAACTGTGAAGGGTAAAGAAAAGAGAACTGAGATCAGTTTATAGAAACAGTACAGTTACAGTACATGATTTTTCTTTTGTTTATAAAATATTTGCACTACTTTGGTTACTGTATCTTTGTGCTGAAAATATTGTGTGACCATTAATTATAAGTAAATTCAGTGAGAAAGATAAAAAGCACATCACAAATCTATGCTTTTTGTGCGCCATTTCTATAATAACTGTATTTTTGTTGTGTTCTTTTGTTCACATGTTAGCGTGCTATATAATCAAAACAGCAGGCATAATGATGACACTTAAGGTTTTCAGCTCGGCACAGCTGTCATGCCTTCTGTATGCGGTTTATGAAATTCTTCTTCATGAGCTTTAATAGGCAGCATTGACAAGCTGCAGTGGGAACTTCAACAGGGAACAAGACTGAGAATAGTCCCTGGGAGGTTCCATTTTTGTACTTCACACTGAGTCATTAATTTGTAGAAGCTTTTCTTTTTCTTTAAATGGAGGACTGAAAAGCTTTGGGATCAGAATGACCTCTCAGTGGGAAAAACAAGGCAATTTGTCAGTGGTTTGTTCACACTGTATTTTCAGACATCTGAGTGCCCTCCCAGTTTTATGGATCATCACAAATTGTTGAAAATCTGTAAGAAGACACAATCTGGTAAGTTTGGGACAGCCTTTCCTACTACAGGAGGGAAACATAGAAGGAGGGGAAGCAATAAAAGAGATCCTGGAGCAAATATTTGGAAAAACTTTATGGAACTTATAGTTGTAACTAAAACTTCAAATCTTTTCATTCCTGAATGGTGTGCACTGATAGAATTCTAATGGACTGTCACATAATTTGGTACAGACATGTTCCCTTCTTAATGACTTTGGTGACCTTAGCGTCACTATCAGATCAAAATTTTAATTTGTTGAGCAGCTTAATAACTGCCAAACCGATGACATTCCCATCAGTCTTAGCTGAACAGTACTTATTAGAAAATGCTGCTGATGTACTAACAGAGACTGTGAACATGGTAAACACACCTGCTGCTAAAGATCAGCCTGTTAGCATTGCCATTGTCAGCATAGCATTTAGTTCGAAGCACCGCCTTAGTATTGTCTTTTCTGAGCTTCTTGCAGAACAGTGCAGGAACTCCTTTCTTGACTTGTCACAGAATCAACAGAGAAGCTGTCACTTTACCAACAAAACAGATGCCCTGCTTCAGGATCAGTAGTTTTCCTCTTCCTTAAACGTGTATATGATATTTTATGTATTATTGCAGTAGGCTCATGGATGTGTTAAACCAGTTAAAAATTCTAATGCTGGCATATTCCTTGACACCAGCGACATTTGAGATCATATGTGTTCACTGCTTCTACAAAATGAAAGCATACTTTGGGTTTGGTGAATGGGTTAAATTCCGCCCTTGCAGCTTGATAAACCTAAATGCACTGTTTTAAAATTAAACTAATATTTTTGTCCTTTTTCAATTAATTTCAAGGTTGATAAACATTACCTGCAGAATGTAACATTCCTTGCAAGCCAGTATGCCGGATTTTAATAAGAGGAATAGGCCTAGAGTTAACATTTTTCAACAGAATATGCCAAAACACTTCTCACAATCAATTTCATTAAATTCTCACATAATATACAAATATCTCCTGAAGCAGGGTTGGCTGCAGCGTGGTGTTTGATCAAGCTTTTAAGCATCAGACGAACCCATCAGGTTTAATCCAACATCAGTGGTATTATGTTTGTCTATAAACTTAAGAAGGCACCTCTTTTCAAGGCGGCATAAGGCGGCATCTTAACACTAAAACCCTGCACCACACCCTGTCAGGCACCAATCTGTGCATCAGTGGATTATCTGATCCTTATGCAGGCAGTGGGATATGTGGATAAAGGAGCAGTGATGCAGTCAAAGTGGCATCATCTGGATTTACTAACACAGCACAAGATACAAACAAAGAGTTGAACTCTAGTTTTCCTACACAAACAGTTTGATGGGTGCCAGCTGGGACCTCATGGGTGGTGGAGTGAGGAAAAAAACAGAGGGAACAAAGAATAAAACAAGGAGAAGAAGCAGCAGGCTGAAATGAATAATACAATATGAACACTGAAAGGATCTCTGTGTTTGATCCTCTACCTCAGGCTGTAGCTGCCATGCTGTAATCAAGGTAACAAACGATGGTGACAACCTCCTGTGTGTAGCCAAAAGTGTGTTGGCAAAGTCTATAACTAGCAGTAGCTCTTTTTTGAAATCTCTAGATAAAGCATTCATTGGAAAGGTACAGAAAAATGTAATAAATTAGAACGTATATGGGCTAATCTACTTAGGCTAATGTCATAATACCAAAATCTGGAGTGTGAACTGCAGGTCAGCACTGAAAGTAAAGATTCAGGGATGACTGAACTGGCTTTGAGTTGTGCAATAAGTCGTGTTGTACTGAAATGCTTCCCTGCTTGCCCGTTAAATGTGACTTTCAATCTCTGTCTCTGTTAAACAAGTAGTTACTCTTGTACGCATACATCATTTTATATATTCCCTTGTATATATAACTTCTTGCCTTTGTCTGCTTACCCTGACCTTGAACGCACCTTGAATAATAGCACATGCTTGTAATGAACCTGTTTAATATGAGACATTGTGCACCCTTTACCACATACAGAGAGGAGACCACTCATCTATCCCGGCTTTTCCTTTAGTTTGTCACCCGTATTTCTATGAGCTATACTGAGGTGGCTTTGAACACTTTGGGATAGTTCGCAGTTGAGTCTTCTTTCCAAAACTCACAAGACACACATGTCAACTGTTCTTTCATCCAAATCCAGCCCCGTCACTGCAGCTCTCCACCCCAGTGACAGGCATAAGGAGGTATTACTCCATTATCACCTTGTTGTGAAAGAGGCTGAGAATAATTGATGGCGGCAGAGTGCTAGGAGTCACTCGCAATGCGTCGTCTTGATCTCACTAGGAGTTTTGTGAGGTCAAACTGTCTGACAATTATCCTGCTAATTTCACTCTGCTAGCATCCTCATTTCTCAGTGTTTAGTGGGGAATTTGATTCTAATCACTGGCTTGATTTAATTATTCCATTTGGAAGCATTAATTTCTCATTCCTTAGTTTATAATGACTGGCAGTATGATTACGATGGATTGTGTGTACATCTGTGGCACATGAGGTTTCACCATGAATCACTTCAGTGATTAAAGAGAGAGTTTATTCTGTGAGTCAGTTACTTAATCAGAAGGAAATTTCAAGTTCTAATTTTGAGGATGCCACATTACTTTGGCAAAATTATCAATAATCCATCTGCCAGGCATCTGCCTTGTTCTGGGATCCAACTGTACATTTTCCCACCAGCTTGTGGGTTGATGCATTATGTACCCTGGTGTATGGTGTAGACACCTGTTTAATGGCTGATAAGAAGATAAGAGAAGCATGAGGGCTGGAGTAACCTAATGCTTTAAGATCTGACCAGTTTGCAAGTTTAAATCCTGTTCATGACCTGTGATGAATGTCCTCCCCTCTCTCAGTCTGAACACTGTGGTCAGTCAGGTTATGCTTTGAGTTTTGAAGTTTAATACCTCTGAACAGAATACATGGCTGATAAAATGCATAAACAAGTGAATATCATTCATTTAAAACCTCTTAAGCATAACTGTTTCCCATTTTCTTATTTCACACTGTCTGAGCTGGTATTTCTAGTGCTGATATAAATATTTAAAGGAACAATATGTAACTCTGACAGTATAAACTGAGTGAAGTCAGAAATAGAAAGCCAAATTAAATCTTAACCAATCGGACTTTATAATATAAGGCTGTTTTACCCTTTGTTAATACACAACATGAGAAAACCGTAACCTAACATCATTAGAAAACATAACAAAATTACAGTAGATGCAGGTGCCTGGGCATTAAACAGGTCAAACGTTATGTTTTTGGTAGCTGGATTAACCTTTTGTTTCAATTTACATCACAGATTGTGCCTTTATAAAATGTACAGATGATGAAATATGCTACAAACCAGAGGCAAACACAGGGATATAGGACTATGGCTGGCATACACACAGTAAAAATGTCCACACACACTATGCCATAACATGCAATCAAATGAACAGATCCTCATTGTGAGATTTTCTAAAAGAGAAAATGGTTTCCCTGATGAGAGAGAGGGAGGTGAGGGAGCAAGCAACACATAAGAGCCAGTAAGTGTGTGCAAAACGCAGTTGAGAGGAGCTTGTGTAAGCTGAAAGTGGAGAATGAGTGCCCTCCCCTGGCCACACTGTCGTTTCACGTAGTCCTCACCTGTGGGTTTGTGGGACATTAAATCATTACATAACATAAACAAACAGACAAACAAAAACAGGCTGCTGAGTCCGTTGTCAGAAAGCATTTTTAAATTCATTTTATTTTATAGCTAATTTACAACAAGCGCTTCACTGAACTGGAACATTTTATTTTGCTTGATATTGTCATTGTTAAATAGATTTTTCTGCATCAGTTGATTTTGTTATAACTTTCAGTCTTTTCTGTAAAAATTCATATATTTTATAAGGAATATCACACTATGATACGGATGGCTGAGAGAGATATTAAGAAATACACTGAACCCTCAAATAAAGAAACTGAAAACATATTGTTCCATTTATGGATGTGTTGTCATGTTCTCATTGTGTAAATGTAAATGGATATGCTGATATGCGCGTGTGTGTGTGTGTGTGTGTGTGTGTGTGTGTGTGTGTGTGTGTGTGTGTGTTGCCCACCCGGAGTTGTTTCTGTGTTTGGGCATTTAAACTGGTCTGTGGCTCTGATGGATTCTTTACTTGCATCAGTTCAGCAGTGTGCATGGCTAAATCTGAAGCCACGTAGCACTCCAACGTCTCCGTTATATTTACAGCATTTCTGGCCAAGACCCAAACGCTCTCTCCATGTGGAAAAAATACAAAAATATACAGACTTGAGATGGAACCAGTGACAGTTTTAAATAAATAATAAATAAAATAAAAATACCGATACTTGTCATTCACAAGCTTCAGTTGTGAGCAAAAAAACCCCAAAAAAACAAAAAAAGAAAAGTAAAGAAATGAAATGAACGGTCGATCAATACTTCCACGTTCACTCTTGTAATTCAGGACAAATTATAAGTAAAAACAAACACATGCTCAA
>NW_018127919.1:687509-688068 GCF_001952655.1 Monopterus albus
CTGCTGATACCTGTAGCATACAATGCCATCAGTGCAAATTTTATTAATACTGTTTTAATCTTAGACACATGTAAAACCACCTTCATTGCATAACATCACAGCAGTATGTGTGTCTCACTCTCACGCTCTGGCACACACACATACGCACACCGCCCATTTATGTCTTATACTCCACCACCAGTGGGCGTTATAAAGGATAGATATTCTCAAATAGTATTATTTATGTTTTATACATAACACACGCTTTCTTGTCACCCGTACACACGTATGCGCACGCACACAGTCACACTGACACACACAGCTGCATTGTTTCGATTCGTTTTCCACATATACAAGAACATATCAAATATGTCAGTTCAAAGCTCTGTTGCGAGGTCTGCTAGACGTCGACTCGAACGGTTCAGTCTGTTCTCTTTGCTGTGTTTTACAACAGTAAAATGGGAACGTGAGTAAATTCAACAACCAAACTGCAATATTACCAAAAGAAATCAATGGAATATTGTTTGGTGATGTTGATTTTTACAGACTTAGTCCCGTTAGAAATTGTCATAAAAAAGAT
>NW_018127919.1:688323-690887 GCF_001952655.1 Monopterus albus
ATAGGCCATTTATATGTTAAACATGACTTAGTTTAATTTGTGTGGACACAAGAGGGAGAAAGAAGCAGAGAAAAAGTGGAAGAGAGAGAATAAAATAAGACCTATTCCTCCCACACAGAGGAGTTTCCACACATGAATGTGCACCAATGCGCACACTAGACACACACGCGCATACACACATACAAGCACACAGACACACACGCCATGGCTTTTACTGCAACCACAGGAAACAGTGTGTAAGTCTGCAGCTGAGGGGTTGTTTTGGAAGAGTGATGGGTGAGTTGGCTGTGGTGTGATGAAGCTAACAGCTCTGCTGCTTGTGCCTAGAGAGATAACATTCACCCTGGATTCTGACTAGCAGGTCAGAACAGCCAGTCCCCTTCTAGAGGAGTGTGCTAGGTTACAGCTGAGATTAGAACTCTATGTGTGTGTGAGATGGTGAATATAGGTGTGTGTGTTTGTGTGCATATGTGTGCGTCTGTGTGCATCAGATAGCAGAGGCTAAACTGTATGTCAGAGCATCTACTGTGCTCAGGACTGGCCTCGCATGACCTTGTGTCATGACTGCATCTCACTTCTCTTCTTTCTTCATGAAACATGACAATAACGAGGCGGTGAAGGAGAACGCACCCTACTTTCTTGCCTTTCTTCTTCTTATTTTTCTTTTATTAGTTGGATTTTCCATTGTTTTTGTCTCCTGTCTCTATCGTCTTTAAGGATGCATGCACAAATTCAGCATATGAGTTTTTATCATTGTAATTCTTTGAACTGCCTTTAAATAATGCTTTGTATTCAACATGGGCAACGAAGCAAATGTCAGTCTTAGTCACTGAGGTGTAATTCTGAGTTAACACCCTGAACCAAGAACAGATTCACAAAAAAAAAAAAAAAAGGACTCTTCGCCAAGAGAAGTCTCCAGTTTAAGAGGGACTCAGCAGGATCTGGACCCATTGTTCTCAGTCTTCCTCCTTTCCTGTCCTGTAACAAGGTGGAGCTGACAGGAGGAGGAGGGGAGAAACCCAGGAGGTGATATACTGTTAATAAAGGAGCCTGTGTTTGTGTTTGGGCACCTCCATGTCGGATGAAGAGGATGTGACACTTCAGAGGGGTGAGGAAGCTGAGGTGGTCTACCTCAGGGTCCATCCCTGCTGGGTCACCCTCTCTTTCAAACCCTGCTCAGACCTAATATTTTGTGTCCAGGTGTCTTCAGACTAATCCAGGTGACATGGGCTGCAGTTCACCTGGCATCAAAATGCATCCAAAAATCTCTCAAGAAATCTCTTGTGATCGGATTCCACTTCACATTTGGTTTTATCTGTCAGGAAATTCAACTAAACAGCAAAAAAGAAACCCATTTCACACTAAGTTGGTATGTTCATCACTAAATCAGCTGTATTTAGAACAATCATGTCAGTCACAGCTGTATTTAGAGCTGTGCACTTGTTGCCAAGATGCATTTTAATGCTAAGTGCGAGGGGGTCCTCAGTACTGAGTCCTGCCTCATTAAAGTAGATTACTAATTAAGTCTTTTCTCTCAGTCTCTTTCAGTCCAATTACATATCACTGTGTTCACATCTGTCTTAGCGTCTTTTTTTGGTATCGTTCCTTTCCTCGCTGTGTCACTTCTTGTGTGTGTCTCTGTCTCTGTGTTTGTCTTGGCATGTCTCTCTGTGTCATTCTCAGTGATTGCCTAAGCACTGACTTTTGCTGGAGGACAGACAGGCAGGCGAGGCTGGCTTGGCCATGGGAGTGGAGGGCGGTGTTGGTCGGCGGGCGTGAGGGAGGGGTTGTCGGGCCTGGGTGCAGCATCACAGCCTCTCCCGAGTGGGGATCCAGATGTAAGGCCCTGATTGCTCCTCGATCACTGTCTTTACTTTGTGATAGACCTCTTCAAAGCTATCTCCTTCCACGACAGCTGCAGCAGGACAGGATGTGTGAGGGAAAGCAGGAAGACAATGAGGAATGGGGAACAATGCCACAGGCAAACAAGAGGAAAAGAGAGACAGCAGGAAGCAGGAGAATGGAAACATTTGTGGGCAGAGGAAAAGAGAGGGAGAAAGATGGACATTTATCAGAACTGTTTGCAAGACTTTGTGACGAATAATCAATTAATATAGTGTACATCATGAATATCAAATCAAATCAAATCAAATCAAATTTTATTTGTATAGCGCCAAATCACAAAAAAAGTCATCTCAGGACACTTTACAAAGTAAGGTCTAGACCTTACTGTTATCAATATTATTACATAAGGAAAACCCAACAAATCCCCCTTGAGCAAGCACTTGGCGACAGTGGGGAGGAAAAACTCCCTTTAACGGAAGAAACCTCCAACAGACCCCGGCTCTTGGTGGGCGGCCTTCTGCCTCGACCGGTTGGGGTGAGTGGATAGAGGAGAGACAAAAGAAGAAAAGCAACAAGACACAACAATCAAACACTGATCAGGTCGATGTGGCTGGTGACTGCTCGTCAGAGACATAGAGCTCCAGGGCCAGGGCAACCTGCAGAAAGGTACAGGGAGAGAGAGAGGACACACTACAGGAGAGAGGAGACACAAAGTTAGT
>NW_018127919.1:693254-694540 GCF_001952655.1 Monopterus albus
CGGGAGTCATTAGCGCCGACGTGAATAACAACCTTACTGTATTTACGCTTATCCTTAGTCAGCAGCTTCAAATAGGATTCAATGTCGCCCGCTCTGGCCTCAGGAAAACATTGGACTATGGCCGCCGGTGTCTCTAGCTTCACGTTTCTGACTATGGAGTCTCCAATTACCAGTTGTTTTCTCAGCGGGTGTGTCACTGAGTGGGGAAAATCGATTTGAAACGTGAACAGGCAGGTGATGCTCCGTGGATATTCGTTTGGAGCTACGACTCTTGCGAACTGTCACCCAGCCACCTGTCTGAGATCCCGGCTGCTCGTGAAGCTGTGGGGGGCGGCTAACTTGGGCTAAGCTACGTCTAGGAGGCTCCACACCGGCTACATGGGCATAGCTAGCTGGCCTATTCTCCATGGGGTGGAGCCGCGCTTCTAAGTCTGTGAGCCTCGCCTCCAATGCTGCTAGCATCTGACATTTATTACAAGTACCATTATCGCTAAAGGAGGCAGAGGAATAACTGAACATGCGACACTCCGAGCAAGAGAAAGGAGGAGAGGAAGAGGGGGAAGCCATTGCTCTCGATTAAGCTACTAGCTTAGCTAGCTTCTAAACTAGCCGACCTAAAGTAGCAAGTTAAATTTGGTAGTTAGCAAGAACTTCTGCAAAACAAGTGCTTTAAGTGGTGCAAGCGTATGTTGTCACTCAAAAATTCAGATGAACCTAGAAAATAGTGAGTTTAATTCCTAAACAATCTGGAAGGAAGCACAACGCAGTGCAGGTACAGAAAACAGGAAATGAGTACGGTTTACCGCAGGAAACAGCAGTCCGTCAAAGGTTCCCCTTGTATCAATACAGTTTGATTATCTGTGTACAGTGTCAGTATTGTGTGACATCACGATGTTAAACAAAAAGCACATTTTAATTATGTATACAAAGTCTCCCACATACCCCCAAATCTCTCCACTCTTACCTGAGAAGCACTCTAGGAAGTCTTGCTCCAGTTTCAGGGCTCGGTCCATTCCTTTCCTGGCCTGCTCCTCTGTCAGGCGGGTATTGATCTCTCTGTAGACATCATACATAAAATCTTCTCTTATAACAAGCTTTAATGATGAGTACTCTCTGCCTGAACCAAGTATTTCAGATGTATAAAAACAACAGTGACAGTACATACAGGACATTCTCCAGTGACTTGGGCCGGACAAAGATGGCAATGGGATGAAGCTGAGCTGCTTGTAGTCTGCGCACAGCGTTGGCTGATACATCCAGGATGCAGTGTTTCCCCTGCTGCTCGT